>NC_139632.1:4046670-4059170 GCF_964638095.1 Poromitra crassiceps | reverse complement strand
TTTAATGCCTGTTTAACTGGGACTGTAAATTCATGTAAATGCACTGCTTATTTAATGCCTATTTAACTTCGACAGTAAATTTCATGTACATTCCAATGTAAACTCATATTTAACTTAGACAGTAGGCTACATTTCATGTACATTCAATGTAAACTCTTATTTAACTCTGACTGTAAATTCATGTAAATTCACTGCCTATTTAACGCTTATTTAACTCAGTCTGTAAATCTCATGTAAATCCAACGTAAATTCATATTTATTATCCACAGAACACTCCTCCACTCATGTACATATTGTATATATTTACTCGATTTGATTGCACTTGCAACTTTGTGATTGTCTTTAGTTATCTTCCTACTTCTTATCTCTGTATATTGATGTGACCGCTACGCTGCATACAGACACTAAGACAAATTCCTCCTATGTAACTTGCACACTGTGGCAATAAAAGTGATTCTGATTCTGATGTAGATATTCTCTCTCTCTCTCTCTCTCTCTCTCTCTCTCTCTCTCTCTCTCTCTCTCTCTCTCTCTCTCTCTCTCTCTCTCTCTCTCTCAGTATCACCAGGTGTATGATGACCATTTCATCAGTGCGGTGGTTCTCTCTCTGATCCTCGCTGCTCTGTTTGGCCTCATCTATCTCCTAATGATTCCACAGTACGTACACACGCACACACACACACACACACACAAACACACGCACGCGCGCACACACACACACACACGCGCGCGCACACACACACAAACACATGCACGCACACACGCACACACACTATCACACACTATCACAGTTTGCCCATTTGTGTAAATTGGATGTTAGGGGTCTGGTGAGACAATTACAATGAAGGCTGCTGCTACAATGCAATCAATGGGAAATTGGGGGAAACTTTTCTCACTGTGCCTCCCTACCCTCCCTCCCTCCCTCTCCCCCCTCCCTCCCTCTCACCCCTCCCTCCCTCCCTCCCTCTCCCCCCTCCCTCCCTCTCCCAACCTCCCTCCCTCTCCCTCCTCCCTCCCTCCCTCTCCCCCCTCCCTCCCTCCCTCCCTCCCTCCCTCTCCCCCCTCCCTCCCTCTCCTCCCTCCCTCCCTCTCCTCCCTCCCTCCCTCCCTCCCTCCAGGGGAGTGCTGGTGCTGCTGCTGCTGCTGCTGTGTGTGTGTTTCCACGTGGCCTGCGTCATGTACCTGTACCTCACCCGGGTCCAGGTAGGACACCCTGACTAGGGCTGGGCAATATTGCGATATTATATCGATATCATGATATGAGACTAGATATCGTCTTAGATTTTGGATATCATAATATCGTAATTTCCTGGTTTCAAAGGCTACATTACAGTAAAGTGATGTCATTTTCTGAACTTACCACACAGTTCTAGCTCTTCTATTATTTGCCTTACCCCACTTAGTCAATATATCCACACTAGAAATCTCACGCGCTACGCGCGCTCGATTCCTATGCTTGCCCGTGGGCCCGTCCTGCAGCTCGCCGAGCTGGCCCTGCAGCTTGCATACGCAGCTCGGATGCTGCACGGCCTCGCCCGCCCTGCAGCTCGACCGCTGTGCGGTCTCACTTGCTCCATTGCCCGCCCTGCAGGCTCACTTGCTCTTATGACATCACTGATGACCACTGAGTGTCGCGGACTGCTCTATGACACCGTAATTAGGTCAATCCCCTAATTAAAAAATCCAGCTCCATCAGGTCACCCGCACAGCCCAGAGGCGGAAGCTGATGATATTATCACTGATGACATCATCACTGATGACTGATCACATCATTAGCTAATTAGGGCAATCGCCTAATTTAAAAATCCTGCTCCGTCAGGTCACCCTTCTTTACACACCCTGAAGGTTTCAGCCCGATCGCACTTAGTAAAACGGCATAGCTGTGGTCAAACACGGAACAGTGTTTGAAACAGTGGACAGAGCCCACATACTAATTTTTATATATAGATAGATAGATAGATAGATAGATAGATAGATAGATAGATAGATAGATAGATAGATATATAGATATATAGATAGATATATAGATAGATAGATAGATAGATATATAGATATATAGATAGATATATAGATAGATAGATAGATAGATAGATAGATAGATAGATAGATAGATAGATAGATAGATAGATAGATAGATAGATTACTGATGATTATTTATCAAACATCTCATTGTGTAAATATTTTGTGAAAGCTCCAATAGTCAGGGAAGGAAATCGTGTGTGCATTTTATTTTGATCAGGATTATTTTAATAAAATGCCTTCTGACATCTCACATGTGGCTTTGACTTACAACTGAACATTTAGCTCACTTTGTATAAAATACCAATATATATGTATCTAATATATATATATGTTTCTGTTCTGCTGCAAAAACGTCTTTAACCAATTTGAAAAAGAGTCATGGTAAGATCGTGGATCTGGATATTTTTGCCAGTCCTGACTTCTCCAAGCTGCTGGCCCCTTCCTCTCCTCTATGTAACATTGGATTATTACCTTATCCTTTCAGTGGCATAGTCTCCGGTAATAGACCCGGGCGGCGTACTGTACATACAGTCATGAAAGACAACAGCCAAATGCACTCGTCCTGTTTCCACTCCGCGTCCCAAATACCACTGAGGTTCTGTAGATCAACAGCTACTTCTCAACTAGCCACTCATTCTGCCTCTCTTTCCTCTGGCCTTAAGTGCCATCCAGGCTGCCTCACCATCCAGATACGAACAGTGCTGTACATCTTCCTGGTTCTGCTCACCTACTCTATCACCCAAGCATGTGTGGTAAGTACATGTAATATGGAGGCATTGTGTGTGTGTGTGTCGTGTGTGTGTGTGTGTGTGTGTGTGTGTGTGTGTGCGTGCGTGCGTGCGTGTGTCGTGTGTGTGTGTGTGTGTGTGTGTGTGTGTGTGTGTGTGTGTGCGTGCGTGCGTGCGTACGTGCGTGTGTGAAATACAATAAGGGATGTATGTATTGTCTTTAAGTTCACCTGAGATGTACTGTAGTCAGTCACCTGTAGGTCAGCAGTTGACCTGGGCGAATCCATCTTGTGTGTAAAAAAAAAAGAAAAAGCATGTGAAGTGATGTCGCCCAACTGGAAATGATGTCACGAAATTGCTCGACTGTGATGTCATCAGGTAGTTGTGCTGTAGTCACCTAAGATGTCACCCAAGAGGTCACCTGGAAGTGATGTCACTCGGGTAGTTGTGTGTTTGTTTGTGTGTGTGTGTGCTGTGTGTGTGTGTGTATGTGTGTGTGTGTGTGTGTGTGTGCGTCCGTGCGTGCGCGCGCGCATGCTTGCATGCATGTGTGTGTGTGTGGAATGCATTTGGTACATCCTCTCCAGAGTCACCACCCCAGAAATTCACTTGCGAAGCGTGCAATTTTCTAATGTTATATTTAAGGAACAAAATGAATTGATTTCTGTTTATATTGCGGGTTGTTTGCCTTATGGTGATCACTGACTGGAGGTCCTGGTGTTTTTCTATCATTGTAACATGGATGTACTCTGTAACATAATGATGTACTCCGTAACATAAAGGCTTTGCTTAGTGTAACACCACTACATTTTGGCCCGTTACACCCCCTTCTCCAAGGTTGGATGTGTTCCTTGGGCGAGAAGTGGAGCAAACTCCAGCAGCTCCATGGAGACGGTCTCCGCGGACACGTGGGAGGGCGGGCCAGCTAACAGGACGGGGACAGACAGGGCCTGTCCCAACGTGGCCTACGCCCTCCTGTCTTGCATGGCCGGGACCCTCACTGTCAGCCCCTACCTCCGCCTCTCCTCGCTCCCCAAGCTCCTCCTGCTCCTCCTCCTCTCTGTTAGCTACACCGTTGTCATGGAGACCAGTGGTTATCGCCAAGCCGTGGGGTAAGATCAAGCTGCTCGTGGCATGTTGCTTTATTATGGTCCAAATACTGTGTCCTGAGTGTGTCCAAATACTGTGTCCCGAGTGTGTCCAAATACTGTGTCCTGAGTGTGTCCAAATACTGTGTCCTGAGTGTGTCCAAATACTGTGTCCTGAGTGTGTCCAAATACTGTGTCCCGAGTGTGTCCAAATACTGTGTCCCGAGTGTGTCCAAATACTGTGTCCCGAGTGTGTCCAAATACTGTGTCCCGAGTGTGTCCAAATACTGTGTCCCGAGTGTGTCCAAATACTGTGTCCCGAGTGTGTCCAAATACTGTGTCCCGAGTGTGTCCAAATACTGTGTCCCGAGTGTGTCCAAATACTGTGTGCCGAGTGTGTCCAAATACTGTGTGCAGAGTGTGTCCAAATACTGTGTCCTGAGTGTGTCCAAATACTATGTCCTGAGTGTGTCCAAATACTGTGTCCTGAGTGTGTCCAAATACTGTGTGCTGAGTGTGTCCAAATACTGTGTCCTGAGTGTGTCCAAATACTGTGTCCTGAGTGTGTCCAAATACTGAGTCCTGAGTGTGTCCAAATACTGTGTCCTGAGTGTGTCCAAATACTGAGTGCCGAGTGTGTCCAAATACTGTGTCCTGAGTGTGTCCAAATACTGTGTCCTGAGTGTGTCCAAATACTGTGTCCTGAGTGTGTCCAAATACTGTGTGCCGAGTGTGTCCAAATACTGTGTCCTGAGTGTGTCCAAATACTGTGTGCCGAGTGTGTCCAAATACTGTGTCCTGAGTGTGTCCAAATACTGTGTGCCGAGTGTGTCCAAATACTGTGTCCTGAGTGTGTCCAAATACTGTGTCGTGAGTGTGTCCAAATACTGTGTCCTGAGTGTGTCCAAATACTGTGTCCTGAGTGTGTCCAAATACTGTGTCCTGAGTGTGTCCAAATACTGTGTGCCGAGTGTGTCCAAATACTGTGTCCTGAGTGTGTCCAAATACTGTGTGCCGAGTGTGTCCAAATACTGTGTCCTGAGTGTGTCCAAATACTGAGTCCTGAGTGTGTCCAAATACTGAGTCCTGAGTGTGTCCAAATACTGTGTCGTGAGTGTGTCCAAATACTGTGTCCTGAGTGTGTCCAAATACTGTGTCCTGAGTGTGTCCAAATACTGTGTCCTGAGTGTGTCCAAATACTGTGTCCTGAGTGTGTCCAAATACTGTGTCCTGAGTGTGTCCAAATACTGTGTGCCGAGTGTGTCCAAATACTGTGTCCCGAGTGTGTCCAAATACTGTGTCCCGAGTGTGTCCAAATACTGTGTCCCGAGTGTGTCCAAATACTGTGTCCCGAGTGTGTCCAAATACTGTGTCCTGAGTGTGTCCAAATACTGTGTCCTGAGTGTGTCCAAATACTGTGTCCTGAGTGTGTCCAAATACTGAGTCCTGAGTGTGTCCAAATACTGAGTCCTGAGTGTGTCCAAATACTGTGTCCTGAGTGTGTCCAAATACTGTGTCCTGAGTGTGTCCAAATACTGAGTCCTGAGTGTGGTCACGTGTGTGTTTGTGGTGTGTGTGTGTGTGTGTGTGTGTGTGTGTGCGTGCGTGCGTGCGTCTCTTTCAGAGGTGGGTTTCTCCACACACGGGGATATGATCCTGTCCTGGCTGTGTTGCTGTTTGTTGGAGCTCTGGCTCTACACTCAAGACAACTAGATCTGAAACTACGGCTGGATTATCTGTGGGCCACTCGGGTATGTGTGTTTGTGTGTGTATGTATATGTGTGTGTGTGTGTGTGTGTGTGTGTGTGTCTGTATATGTGTGTATGAGTGCATATTTCTATCTTAGCAAAATGAGAGCCATTGTCATGTTTGCAAATCATTATCTCCCTCTAGTGATAAGGATAGGCAATTGCATCTTTTCTCTCACCTATACATGACATGAAAGGTTGATTGTTTGCCTAGAGAGAATACAGCATGAATTTCACACTGGATTTACATTCATATATCACTTTGTAAGGACCCGCCCCTCCTTCTCCACATGTGTATTGTGTGATTGCTGGTGGTGTCCAGGCAGAGGAGGAGAGAGGCGACATGGAGAAGGTCAAGCTGGACAACAAGCGGATCCTCTTCAACCTCCTGCCTGCCCATGTGGCTCAGCACTTCCTCATGTCGAACCCCCGGAACATGGTGAGGAACCGCAAGCAAAGCGAGGACCAGCTTAGAACCCGACCGATATATCGGCATACCGATATGGCCCCATTGGGCCATCAAACGTCATCATCCGTATCGGCTCAAATGTTTTCCGATATGCGCCAATATGATTTTTCTTTTTTTTGACTGAATATAATAATGCAGAAAAACGTGCTTGGATGGAGCAGAGCGGCACTCTCACAGCACTGCAGCACAGCTCTAGTTTAGCCAGCTCTAGTTTGTCGTACAGTTTACACATGCTCAAAAAGAATCCGAAACCAGCGCTCAGCCTGTAACGTTACTTTGAGGAGTACGACAGCACCGATCGAGGTAGGATGAAAGCAAACATCGTTACATGCAGCGATGCGTCCTCAGATGTCAATAAGAGTCAGTTTACAGATGCATCTAGTCCTTTAACAAGCTGATACATCCACGGTCCTCCAAACCGCAAATGTCCGACTGCATTATGTCCACGGTGCTCTGATTGATATGATAATCAGATGATACAGCCCGTAGCCTAGCATATTGCTCCTGCAATATTCTCAGCATGACAAAACATAAACAGCGGAAGACCAGTTGTATTCCCAAACATCCTAACGTACGGCAACACCGGAGGGACACACAGAGCCTCACATAGGGCAACAGCGGGGCGGTACGTACGGTACCATTGACTGTATATACAGAGCCTCACAGACTACATAGGTTCATAGACTCTTCATAGGCTACAGACACACATTCAATACAGAATAGTCTGTTACAATACAAACTGTCAGTTATTTGTTAACATGTAACCTGGAAAGTATATGAAAAGTAGCCTAATTAAGGACAAAAAGCTTTTAATAACTAGAATGTCACAATAAATGCTGATGATGTCCAGCAAGGAGTCATATTTTGCCAGACATAATTATATAATATATTATTATTATTATATTATATTCTGTCTGTCTCTCTGCTTGTCTGCCTGTCTGACTGATGTTTATTTAGCTTTTTTTTAAAGTCATTCGTTTAAGAAAGCAGCCTTCTGTACTCTTACTGTACCTTTGCATCGTCATATCGGTGCAAAGTATGTGCGCAATCCACGTAGAAAAAGGTCTACTTTCATTCCAGCTCAAAAATTCACTATATCGGCCGCAATATCGGTTATCGGTGATCCCCCCCCCTAAAATCGGTGATCGTTATCGGTCCAAAAAATCCATATCGGTCGGACTCTAGAACAGCTAAAATGAGGCTGCAACCTGTCCTCGTAAATTAATAAGTCCATTTCCATATGAGCGAAACGGTGCGTGCAGGTGATACGCCTTGTGTGGGTTCATTTGAAAATGTCACGTCGGTTATGTTTAAATGTCAGTTATGTTTAAACGTCGGTTACGTTTAGGCAAGTAAAACACCTTTATTAAGGTTAGGGTTATGGTTTGGGTTATGGTTAACCCAGTTAACCCAGTTCGGGAGGCGAACTGGGTCTCTCGCGACAAGGAAATTGAAAGACAAGGAAGTTAGCGAGACGCATGCACTCACACGACCGCAAGAGGGTGCATTCCTAAACATCGGTCCTTTTAACCAAATCGGTCGATCAACCAATGTTGTCATTTTCCTGAATTACTGAAATCAGCAAAGACTCAAACGTTCCCAATGCTTCTATTCGTGGTTCGATGCACTAATGTTTCCATGTTCAAAGTGATCAGATCTTTCACTGATTGGGCAAACATTTAGTTTGAGCAGGTAAACACTGAGTGCTCCAGGAAATGAAGTCTTTTGAATCAGGTTACAGGCTCGGCTTGACCAGGCAAATAAGAATGTCCCAGATTTAAACATGTTTTGAAGAATTTGAGTGCTGATCCTGTAGCACGTAGTTAGGCCACATGAGCATGAGTCAAACTGCTCTTAATCAGCGTACTTTAATCACTTTAATCTACTTAATCTGCACTTTAAAAAAAAAATAGATCCCACGAGGTTTGGACAGTGTTGCTGCTAACCCTGACCACATGTGTAGCGGTGGTAAAGTGGAGGTGCGATGTAACAGCCCGTCTGTCTGTTTCCAGTGATTGATGAACATCCCCTCCACTGATCTCTCTTCCTTTCCCAGTCCCCTCCCCCTTCTCAGGAAGTGATGAAATCAAACATCCTCAACCTGCGAACCAGGAAGTGTGTAGCCCCTCACGAGGACAGGCTCGCTTTGTAAACACTAGAACCAGGAAATGTGTAGCCCCTCACGAGGACAGGCTCGCTTTGTAAACACTAGAACCAGGAAGTGTGTAGCCCCTCACGAGGACAGGCTCGCTTTGTAAACACTAGAACCAGGAAGTGTGTAGCCCCTCACGAGCACAGGCTCGCTTTGTAAACACTAGAACCAGGAAGTGTGTAGCCCCTCACGAGGACAGGCTCGCTTTGTAAACACTAGAACCAGGAAGTGTGTAGCCCCTCACGAGGACAGGCTCGCTTTGTAAACACTAGAACCAGGAAGTGTGTAGCCCCTCACGAGGACAGGCTCGCTTTGTAAACACTAGAACCAGGAAGTGTGTAGCCCCTCACGAGGACAGGCTCGCTTTGTAAACACTAGAACCAGGAAGTGTGTAGCCCCTCACGAGGACAGGCTCGCTTTGTAAACACTAGAACCAGGAAGTGTGTAGCTCCTCACGAGGACAGGCTCGCTTTGTAAACACTAGAACCAGGAAGTGTGTAGCCCCTCACGAGGACAGGCTCGCTTTGTAAACACTAGAACCAGGAAGTGTGTAGCTTCTCACGATAAGGTGACCAGATTTATCAAATGAAAATCGGGGACATTTCCAGTCCGGCAATCAATATATCATAAAAATATCCAATGTTATTACCTATGAAGTAATAAAGCGGGATGATCCATGGCTGTTGTATTGTAATAAACAGTGTCGGCTTCACGAAGAGGCCCCTGGTTGACCCCCCCCCCCCCACACACACACACACACACACACACACGTCATTCACTGTGCCCCTTTACAAAATGTCAATGTGTTCCCCAGCAGCATTGGCCTGGCCTTCTGAACCTACAGCGCCGAATGTTTTATGAAAAGCCTCAGATCTCAATAAGTATTTTCCGTGGAGTCCTGATTACTTTTTTAATGTTTTCCTGGAAGAGCAGGAAGCAGCAAAACATGTAAACACTTGTTGGATGCCTGGATCAAAACATTGACTCATAGAATCCATTCTCATTCAGATATATTGAGGTGAGAGCACGGTCAAGGGTCCCCTTTGAAATTGACCATATATGCCGGTTTTTCAAAATAAATTATTTAGCCCCCTTCCCGACAAGGTAGCATGGCATTGTTGGTCCCAATGGATGCTGTAGGTCTTACAGTCATACCCTGTAAGTATCTTCACTCAAGATTTAAGAATGAGCCTGCTAGAGCTAGAGTTATATCGGCCGCAGTCACCAGTAGAAAATCGGGGACAGCTCCAGCCGGGGACAGGTCACCAAAAACAGGGACTGTCCCCGAAAATCGGGGACGTCTGGTCACCTTACCTCACGAGGACAGGCTCGCTTTGTAAACACTAGAACCAGGAAGTGTGTAGCCCCTCACGAGGACAGGCTCGCTTTGTAAACACTAGAACCAGGAAGTGTGTAGCCCCTCACGAGGACAGGCTCGCTTTGTAAACACTAGAACCAGGAAGTGTGTAGCCCCTCATGAGGACAGGCTCGCTTTGTAAACACTAGAACCAGGAAGTGTGTAGCCTCTCACGAGGACAGGCTCGCTTTGTAAACACTAGAACCAGGAAGTGTGTAGCCCCTCACGAGGACAGGCTCGCTTTGTAAACACTAGAACCAGGAAGTGTGTAGCCCCTCACGAGGACAGGCTCGCTTTGTAAACACTAGAACCAGGAAGTGTGTAGCCCCTCACGAGGACAGGCTCACTTTGTAAACACTAGAACCAGGAAGTGTGTAGCCCCTCACGAGGACAGGCTCGCTTTGTAAACACTAGAACCAGGAAGTGTGTAGCCCCTCATGAGGACAGGCTCGCTTTGTAAACACTAGAACCAGAAAGTGTGTAGCCCCTCACGAGGACAGGCTCGCTTTGTAAACACTAGGGGCAGGAAGTGTGTAGCCCCTCACGAGGACAGGCTCGCTTTGTAAACACTAGAACCAGGAAGTGTGTAGCCCCTCACGAGGACAGGCTCGCTTTGTAAACACTAGAACCAGGAAGTGTGTAGCCCCTCATGAGGACAGGCTCGCTTTGTAAACACTAGAACCAGGAAGTGTGTAGCCCCTCATGAGGACAGGCTCGCTTTGTAAACACTAGGGGCAGGAAGTGTGTAGCCCCTCACGAGGACAGGCTCGCTTTGTAAACACTAGAACCAGGAAGTGTGTAGCCCCTCATGAGGACAGGCTCGCTTTGTAAACACTAGAACCAGGAAGTGTGTAGCCCCTCATGAGGACAGGCTCGCTTTGTAAACACTAGAACCAGGAAGTGTGTAGCCCCTCATGAGGACAGGCTCGCTTTGTAAACACTAGAACCAGGAAGTGTGTAGCCCCTCATGAGGACAGGCTCGCTTTGTAAACACTAGAACCAGGAAGTGTGTAGCCCCTCATGAGGACAGGCTCGCTTTGTAAACACTAGAACCAGGAAGTGTGTAGCCCCTCATGAGGACAGGCTCGCTTTGTAAACACTAGAACCAGGAAGTGTGTAGCCCCTCACGAGGACAGGCTCGCTTTGTAAACACTAGAACCAGGAAGTGTGTAGCCCCTCACGAGGACAGGCTCGCTTTGTAAACACTAGAACCAGGAAGTGTGTAGCCCCTCACGAGGACAGGCTCGCTTTGTAAACACTAGAACCAGGAAGTGTGTAGCCCCTCACGAGGACAGGCTCGCTTTGTAAACACTAGAACCAGGAAGTGTGTAGCCCCTCATGAGGACAGGCTCGCTTTGTAAACACTAGAACCAGGAAGTGTGTAGCCCCTCACGAGGACAGGCTTGCTTTGTAAACACTAGGGGCAGGAAGTGTGCTTCCGCCGCATCGGTGGCGAGAATGTATAATAGAAAGGCCTCCTCTCTTTCCTCTGGGCTAAAGTTCACCAACACACACACACACACACACACACACTGTAAACACACACACCCCAACACACACACACACACACACACACACACACACCTACACACACACATACACACACACACACACACACACACACACACACACACACACACACACACACTGTAAACACACACACCCCAACACACACACACTGTAATCACATCACACCCCAACACACACACACACACACACACACACACAAAAAATGGTCTTTTAAGGGCATCGCGATCTGACCTTCCGTTTCCCAGAAGATGTCAACATTTCTCTGATTGGATCAAAATTGGCGTTGGCCTCCCACTATCCGCGTCCATTTTGGCTATTCGCTAATAACGTTAACGCATATACACACTGCATAGAAGACGTCAACTCGTCTTACAACAACAGTGGAAAATGACTCTAAAGTCGCTGTGCAAGTTGCTATTTAGACTGTAAACAGTGGAGCACGGATGCGGAAAAAGGAAGTGACGGTGGCAGGAGAGTGCTGTACAGGAAGCTGGGAAAACGGTAGGGCTGTCCCGGATTGCTTCTACCGTAAGTCCAATCAACTAAAACCCTCGTGTCCAATCAACTAAAACCCTCGTGTTCAGTTCAGTGTTTAGAAAAAGAAGGCTGCCCTTCAACAATGGGCTTCTCAGTGGAGTGCTGAACCCAAAATCCAAAACATGTTCCAAAAAAGATGAAAGGGCAGCACATCTCAACTTACAAAGTCAAGGAGGACAAAATACTCACATTTCACTTTCTTTGGCTCACCTCACCTCACCTCACATCACACACACACACACACACACACACACACACACACACACACACACACACACACACACACACTGTATTCTCATCACACCTCAACACACACACACACACACACCAACACACACACTGTATTCACATCACACCCCAGTGCTACTTTGGTGCCTGGGTTTCAGAGCCATCTTTTCTCTGCTCCAACATAAAGGCCCTTTCAAAAATGATTTTCATTGTGACTATAATGGTCACTTGCACCCATAGTTAGAAGGGAGACACGCACATCCCAGCCTAGTAGGGCAGGTGCAGAATTTACAGTGATGAATGCAAATAAAATGATAAAAAGTTTGCACACTACAAGGGCTTCAGACAGTCCGAAGAAGGGCAGGGTGCTGCCCGAAACGTTACCCACGGTGTTGCAATAAAAAACCTAATTGGAGCCCTTGCAGTGTGCAAACTTTTTATCATTTTATTTGCATTCATCACTTTTTTTATGTAAATCACTGTTTTATGCTTACGCGAAATCGCCAGCGTCGAGGGGTCGCCGCAGCTGGGCGTCCTATCGGCGCAGTTCGGCGGAGGGGGGCGTGCAGCTCCTCGAAAATGTGACTCCGCCGCGTCAACGCGGACACGACGTGACCAGCACGAGAGCTGTGATTGGCCGT
>NC_139632.1:4026670-4041670 GCF_964638095.1 Poromitra crassiceps | reverse complement strand
AGCAAGCGCCAGGATTGGCCAATGTCAACTTCAGTCTCCAGAACGATCCAATCAAATCACCCGCATGTTCTTGCGGTCCCGCCTTACAGTAGTGTTTCAACTGACTCTATCAGAATGACATGCCAGTCGGAGTCGGACTTATAGTATTATTATTATTATTATTATATTATCATACTTGGAAACCGTTTTATAAAAGCAATATAGCACTCGAGCAGCGTGTGTTGTGGAATATATCCCGCTGATAAACTGTTATCCCACGAGGCCGCAGGCCGAGTGGGATAACAGTTTATCAGCGGGATATATTCACCACAACACACTTGCTCTCGTGATATATTGCTTAAATATATGAGTAAGTTCACCCAAAAATGAGAATTCTGTTATTACTGTATCTACTCACCCACATGCCGATGGAAGGATGGGTGAAGTTTTTTAGTCAAAACAAAACATTTGTGGAGTTTTACAGCAAAACACTGTTGCAGAATTCTTCTAAACAGCTGAAGTGGATGGTGTTCAACTTGCAAACATAAAGCACACACACACGCGCGCACGCACACACACACGCACACACGCGCACGCACGCACGCACGCACGCACGCACACACACACACACACACACACACACACACACACACACACACACACACACACACACAATGCTTCCATATTGCTCACCTTCCCAAGTCTCCACACAAGCCCTGAGATGCCAAGTTGAGTTGAAAAAACCTCCTTTACAGCCTGTTTGAGGTGAAATCTTCACAGTATTATTCACCTTATGTTCCAACACAGGGCTCAGCCAGTTACCTTCCTATTGTGTTGACACTTCCTGTGACAGTAACAGTACTAGTGAGCGGGTAAACCAGGACAGGAAGTCATAACACAACTGGGTCAAGTGGGCGGGGCTACATAAGGTGAATGCTCACCTTTGCGTTACGGACCTCTCTGGTTCTGTTCACACCACAGGGATCAATGTGGGACCGGTGGTGGCTGGGGTGATCGGAGCGAGGAGGCCTCAGTATGACATCTGGGGCAACACAGTGAACGTAGCCAGCAGGATGGACAGCACTGGAGTACAGGGCAAGATACAGGTACAGTCCTACAGGGTAAACACACACACACACACACACACACACACACACACACACACACACACACACACACACACACACACACACACCTGCTCTGCGTCTGTTCACATCATGAACTGAATTCTCTTTACGATGTCTCTTCTTCCTCTCCAGGTGACGGAGGACGTCCATCGCATCATCACAGACTATTATGACTTTGTGTGCCGAGGACAGGTCAGTGTCAAGGGCAAAGGACAGATGCTGACTTACTTCCTGGAGGGGCGGAGCCAAAGCGCTAGGCTATCCCAAACGCAGCAACCGGCCCGGAACGCCAACCGCCAGTCGAGCGCGTTTGCCCACGCGGGCAACGTGTGCACTACTAGATTAAGCCCCGCCCCTACGGTGACCACCTACGCCGCGATCAGGACCCCTAGCCCTGGCGGCACGGCTAACCCCGCCGCCACGACCAGATACTTGCCCTCTGTCCTCCCCACGGCAATGGTGTGATTGACGACCGACGCGGAACCCTTCTTTGATGGCACACGAGGAACGAGAGCGGAGGTGCGGAAATATGATGCGACCCGCGAGGATGGCAGAAGAAGGATATCGCAGCAGCAGAGACAGGAGGGAGCAAAGATATGAGAACATGAAGAAGTTCTCCTCCACAGTGTTGGCTCTCCTGGTGTGTGGGAAGCAGAGACGAGAGAGAGACTGATGGAAGGCCTGGGCTTCGCCGTGGGCTTCAGCCTGGGCTTGGGCCTGGGCTTGGGCCCGGGCTTGGGCCTGGGCTTGGGCCCGGGCTTGGGCCTGGACTGCGGCCTGGACTGCGTCTAGGACTGGGCACAGGTGGACCCAGACAACCCCCCCCCCCCCCCCCGCCCCACTCCACGTTTGAACCCTGCCTGTTGTTTCACACCACAGGGTGTCGTAAACATCAGCACAACGTTTTAGCCACATTGCTCTGTAACCAATCAGAGGCCACGTATCATGATTCAGTATTCATGTCTCCAGGATCCAATCAGAGGCCAAATATCATGATTCAGTATTCATGTCTCCAGGATCCAATCAGAGGCCAATATCATGATTCAGTATTCATGTCTCCAGGATTTCACGGTTGACTCCCTAAACTGTATCTATAAGAAACTAAATCAACGTTGAAAACATTACAACGCACAATTGATAGTGTAGCACGCTGCACGCAAACCTCTCACACCACGAGCGCCCTGTTCGGAATCGGTCCCTATTACAGAAATAGTGGACTATTTTGTGTGTCGCCATTTTTTTTTTTTTTATAGTGTCTGAATTCTCAACTGTTCATTTGATTCACTATTTAGTCCACTATAAAATACCCACGATGCACAGCGATTTCTAGTGAACAGCGAATGTACCCTACATTTTCGCCGGGATACCGCAATGCAATGCGGTTGTCTTTACCGAAGGAGAAGAAGAAAATCGTTAGCTCGTGAGCTAACAAGCTTGTGAGCTACTTGACCAGCAAAGCTTGCTATTAGGCAGCACCATAGTTGGCAAAACCACACATGCACGTAATTAGAATTTCAATGATTTATTTAGGACTTAGCAGTGAAAACATGCAACATCAATTAACTACCTGAGGACATCTCAATCTGCTCACGAGCTCAGTTGTTTATGTGATAGTGGGCATGGATTGGTTGCATCACATGAATACCCGGTGCATCTGGTGACGCAATGATCTCCAGGAAAAAGATCTGTGTAGTGTCCCAAACTCATTTTGATCATTCCCCATATAGTTCACTATATGATAAACACTAGTAGTGTTTATCATATAGTTCACTATATGATAAACACTAGATGGGAAAAGTGAGTGAGTGAATGAGTGAACCATATAATATACCTTAACTTCACTGGGCCCTTCTCAGTCTAAAACTAAATGAGTGCTGTTGCCTTAGTGACCACTCTTCAGTTTATTTTGCTGTTATATTGCCTTTGAGATGCATTCTTGATTCATTTGTGATTGAGACCATTTAACTCTCCAAATGAATTCATTCACTCAAATAGGATCGGACATTGGTGTCCTAGAGATATATCTTTTTAAAGTGGATGAAGCCAAATGTATAATTGCAAATTCTGGTATAAATGTACCAACACAACAGGGCATTCCTTCAACCATTTTTGGGTTAGTGATGCTGTACATTTATGGCACATGCCACTTCACTATACCCTCTAATGGCACATGAGGGGAAAACTCTTGAATCCCTGGGCATAGCCAGCAGGCTGTCCTGGGCATAGCCAGCAGGCTGTCCTGGGCATAGCCAGCAGGCTGTCCTGGGCATAGCCAGCAGGCTGTCCTGGGCATAGCCAGCAGGCTGTCCTGGGCATAGCCAGCAGGCTGTCCTGGGCATAGCCAGCAGGCCGTCCTGGGCATAGCCAGCAGGCCGTCCTGGGCATAGCCAGCAGGCCGTCCTGGGCATAGCCAGCAGGCCGTCCTGGGCATAGCCAGCAGGCCGTCCTGGGCATAGCCAGCAGGCCGTCCTGGGCATAGCCAGCAGGCCGTCCTGGGCATAGCCAGCAGGCTGTCCTGGGCATAGCCAGCAGGCTGTCCTGGGCATAGCCAGCAGGCTGCTCAGTGTCTTTAAGCGCATGATGCCACGCTGTCTGTTTCCCTCTGTGATGCTTGACTTGCTGATTCTTCCTTGATCCTTGTCAAAGTGTAGCAATAAAGCTGTTTGTTTCCGCAGCCAAACCACCTGCTGTTGCAGTGTTGCATGCTGTAGCTGTAGCCAGCTGGATTTGACCTGATAGTGTATGTAGCCAATAAGCCGTGTGTAGCTATTAGCCGCACACATCTGTATCTCTGTGCAACTGAAGCATGATTTAGAAAACCTATTTTCTGTGCTGTGTGTCATTCCTTCCTTATTCACCTTATGTAGCCCCGCCCACTTGACCCAGTTTGTGTTATGACTTCCTGTTCAAAACGCCGTCTGTTTTACCTGCTCACTAGTACTGTGCTGTCACAGGAAGTGTCAACACAATAGGAAGTAACTGGCTGACCCCTGTGTTGGAACATAAGGTGAATAGCATTATCAAAAGAAAAGAAAAACATTTTTTTCCTGCCTGCTTGTTATATTTTCTATTGTTGAAATATTCTGTTGAACGGTTTCTATTTTTAAGAAAACCTCTGAAAGCTGCTCTGGTAGAAAAAGAGGAGTACTCTGCCGTTTATGACGAGACAGCCAAACCTATTATGCGTCTGACTTCCTCATTCAAATTCAAATTATGTATTTGATGGCAGAGCATGCCATCCTCTCATCTGGTCTCCTGTAGCTTTCCTCTCCTCTCCTCTGGTCTAACTGTAGCATGCAATTGCCTGCAAACCTGGGGCGTGATCGCGTGCATGCTTTGATGAGACATGAACACAGCCAGTGAACACACAGCGACTATCTTAATGTAGTCGTCATGCATGCGCTGCTTCTGGATCTTCTCTATGGGCTTTGTGTGCTGGTGGGATACCTTGAGGACATTTCAGGATAGCTTGACATCAGGCCAGGGTTCTTCTCCCCCCTCCCCCCTGCAGTCAACAGGTACAGTAGCTGGTTTTCAAATGTGCCAACCTATTTTCATAAACATATCAAACTTCAGTGTTGAGCTGTAGCACAACTGAATGTGAGGCTACAGTTATTGTGTGACTTTTACTTTGTTGAATGCCAGTTTTTTTTTTTTTTTTTTTTTTACAGTTTAAGCTGTTCCTTCAAAGTTTTGTAACTCAAATGGTGGAAAATGTGGATTTTGGAAAGGTTTATTTGGAGACCATAACCTGATTGAGATGATGTTTAAGTAGTTATTATCTTATCATATTTAAAATAGATTTAAGGCCTATGTAGTAGCTCGATGCGCATATTGAGTTTCGAAGAGATAAAACTGAAGATTTTTTAATATACCCATGCTTTGAACAGTTGATAAATCTGACAGAAAGGAGTTATGTACAATATTTTTTCCTGTGAATTAGATATTTTCCTACTGTATGATACGGGTTTGAATTGTTATATGTAGTTATTACTAGCTATTATTGTACATTGTAGTCTTTTTCAGAGATATATTACGAATGATTAGATATTTGTCAAGTTCTTTTTTTGAAGATGTATTTATTGAGATGTTTTATGTGAATGTACATTTTGTTAAGACAATATTTTATACTAAGTGTTTACACTGCTATGATATTGACGTATTATGGTTGCCAAATAAAGCCAGTGGAGACGTGTCTCCTTGAGCAAGTGCTGTCTTCCTGTGCTCATGCTCACTAACTGTGTGTTTGTATACTCAGTTTGTGTATAATTGCACGCGCACACACACACACACACACACACACACACACACAGTACAAACACACACACAACCTAGTGCCGGCCAACCACAGCAGGACACATTAGTGTATAGAGAGGTCGTCGATCTCAGTCATAAACTTACATAACAGTAGAAAAACAGAGTAGCTAATGCAATACGTTTGTAGCAACATTGGGGTCAATGTCAACCTGAGTCCCGTGGTGTTGTCCAGGGGGTTACGCGGTGTAGTTCAGAGGGTTAAGCGGTGACGTTCAGTGTCTCATGAGTCATGTACACTGTAACACCGGTGTTATGTGCACATCAGCTACCATGATCACATGACAGCAGAGTTCTATATGTGTGTTACTGTTTATTTAGGTCAAGGAGACAGACTAGTGGGAGGTACGGTGGTGCAGTGGTAAGCACTATCGCCTCACAGCTCGAAGGTCGTGGGTTCGATTCCCACCTGGGGACGAGGTTAACGCTGAAGGAATGCGTGCCCGTCCGCATGTCCTCGAGTGCCACCGCCCGGGTGGGGTAGGCAAAAGGGCCTTTCTGTGTGGAGTTTGCATGTTCTCCCCGTGCCTCCCGGGGGTTTCCTTCATATAGGAACCCCCTTCACAAAAACATGCAATATCCTGGTTGCTAATGTGGTTCCTCCTCTGGTCGTTAAGGGCGCCTGTTCAGAGGGAGGGGAACTGGTTGGAATAGCGTGAACCTCCAACGTGCTATGTCCTACCGGTGAAGCTTCCTCTGTCAGGTGAAAAGAAGCGGCTGGCTGACTGCCCATGTCTCGGAGGAAGCATGGAGCCAGTCTCGGCTCTCCCCAGATCGGCAGAGGATGGAGTAGCAACCAGGATTGAGAAATCAAGTGAGCACTAATGGGGGATAAAATGGGATAAAAAATCGGGGGGGAAAAAAAAGAAAAGGAGACAGACTAGTGACAGAGAGGCTATACGGAGGAGGGTCTGTCACTCAACTGATTGTCGCCGATTGCTACATATTCTAGTCTAGCAGAAAGGTCCCTCAGATTTTGAGCTACCCGAGGTAGAACAAAACACAACAATGATTTTTCTTAGCTTTAGGGTCTCCCAGGGGCGGACTGCATAATCGGGCACGTCGGGCAAATGCCCGGTGGCCTGGCCTGGCCTGGCCTGCAATTTTTTTTTTTTTTTTTTTTTTTTTTTTTTTGTGCCCGCAGTCAGGCCACTCACTGAACAACAGGCCAGGCGCCGCCTACTGGTTTACTAGTGGTTTTATTACTTTATTCAGGGTTAAAGTGGGTGCATCTCATTGTAAAATTGGACTTGGCCCAAATTGGGCTTCAAACGACCCAAATTGGGCTTCAAACGGCCCAAATCTGGCTTCAAACGGCCCAAATTGAGCTTCAAACGGCCCAAATTTTTCACCGCCGCCCTTCGGACGCCGGGACGCGCGTCGGCCCGTATCGGCCTGGCCTGCTTGGTATCTAATGCCCGGCCTGAATTATGATCCCAGTCCGCCCCTGGGGTCTCCCATTAATGAAATTGATTGTTGTCAAAAAATAATTTTGGGGAAAAAGTGTTTTTTTTGCTGTTCTTTAGAACTACCCCAAACCCTGAAAAAGAGCCAAAATAGGCCAGTCCGAATAGGGGAAAGGTGACAAAAAAGCCCATAACTTGAGAATGCTCATCATGAATTATAGTCCTGTAAACATAGCTTCTGTTTAGACGGAAATTGTACTTTGTGGTGATAGAAACATAGGACTCCATCACTTTTCTCTCATTTATCATCAGAAAAACCGAAATCCCTAAAAAATATACCCTTACTGAATTGTCTAGGGTGCTATTGAACACTAACCAGTAGTTGTATGGAGATATCTGGTACCGTTCTATTGCAAATGAGATTTCTTTAGACATAGGCCTACTACCTCTTCTCCTAAAATCCTAAAAAAAAAAAAAAAAAATTGACAACAATCAATTTCATTAATGGGAGACCCTAAAGATAAGAAAAATCATTGTTGTGTTTTGTTCTACCTCGGCTAGGGGTATCTTGAAAACTAAAGCCTTTTTTGAGGACTTGCTGCTAGACTATTCCCTTCACCTGTGCAGAGGGGAGGAGCCAGCCAGACAGACATACATGTTCCCTTCACCTGTGCAGAGGGGAGGAGCCAGCCAGACACTCCAAGCTGCTGTGCAATCATTGTTCCAACTCCCCTTTTCCCTCTTTTTAGAAATGTGAAATTATAGGAAATAAAACATCCTTTTTTAATTGCAAGACCGGGTCCCGGCTCCTGTATCCGCACCACAATCTGTACAGAGCGTATACTTTAGTAGTATGTGTACAGAGCGTATACTTTAGTGATATGTGTAGATATACTTTAGTAGTATGTGTAGATCACCAGTGTTGTACAGAGCATACTTTAGTAGTATGTGTACAGAGCATATAGTATGTGTAGATCTGTACAGAGCATATACTTTAGTAGTATGTGTAGATCACAGAGCATACTTTAGTAGTATGTAGACTGTAGAGCATATACTTTAGTAGTATGTGTAGATCACAGAGCATATACTTTAGTAGTATGTGTACAGAGCGTATACTTTAGTAGTATGTGTACAGAGCGTATACTTTAGTAGTATGTGTAGATCACAGAGCATATACTTTAGTAGTATGTGTAGATATACTTTAGTAGTATGTGTAGATCACCAGTGTTGTACAGAGCATATACTTTAGTAGTATGTGTAGATCTGTACAGAGCATATACTTTAGTAGTATCTGTGAGCTGTCAGTGGCTACTTTAACTGCTGATTGATTGACTGATTGATTGATTGATTGGAATTTCCTTATTGATCTAAAAATACAAGTGGCCCCAGAGAAGCCCAGGTACAAAAATCATCAAAAGGATAAAAACACAATAAAGCCCAAAGGCTTATTTCCATTGTGGATTATAAACAGCTGTTAGGATCCGTCAGATCCGTTGTGTCAATTCAGGGAGCAGTCATTGGCTACGTTGACTGTCAATCATAGCCACCATTTTGCATAATTGGCTAAGGACTGTGTTTAGCGATGTTCCTGAGGTGAAAAAAAGCTCAAGTTCAAGTTTATTTCGCCATTTGCATTCAAATTAGCATCAAATGCATTGGAATTTCTTGTTCACAAGCCACACACAAAATATAAGAGCAGATACAGCAAAAACAGATACGGGACAGAGCTTTTACATGCTTCTCAAGGTGCATAGACTCCTCAAACATGACCCCGAGGTTCCTAAGTAAAGGGAAAGGTGCCAGGGACCTGCTGGGTTATACAGGGCTATCTATACAGCATAATAACTGATTGGATTTATATAGCGCCTTTCTAGATACTCAAAGCGCTTCACATATCAAGGGAGGGAGGCGACGGAACTCAACTCATGCATCACCAGTTGCATACCCCCCCCCCCCCACACACACACACACACACACACACACACACACACATGTCTTGACGCACACTGGAAGGCCATTCTGTAGACTCAACCTATCTGTTATTCTGGCCCTGTAGAGAGCACCGTGGCACGGTGACAGGGCACAGTGTGCGATAGAGAGGAGCTGCAAATGTAAGGTACAAGTTATCTAAATACGTCTGTCTGTGTATGTACACAGGTTATCCAAATATGATGTCTACTGTATCTGTGTATGTACGCAGGTCATCTAAATATGAAGTATGTCTGTGTCATAGCTAATGTGATGTAAATTTTCTCTATCAGTCCCTCCTATTGTTACTGTTTCAATTGTAACAACAACATTGAAAATTTAAATACAATTATACACACACACACACACACCCAACACAGCCACCTCTTCCCCCAGCATACCCCCCCCCCCCCACACACACACACACACACACACACCCAACACAGCCACCTCTTCCCCCAGCATACCCCCCCCCCCCCCCCCCACACACACACACACACACACACACACACACACACACACACACACACACCCAACACAGCCACCTCTTCCCCCAGCATACCCCCCCCCCCCCCCATACCCCCGACACACCCCCAACCACAACTTCCCCCAGCGGAATCTACACACAAGGAGGAAAAACAAAACAAAACAAAACAAAACAAATGAATGGGGGCCTTATCGTGTGTGTGTGTGTGTGTGTGTGTGTGTGTGTGTGTGTGTGTGTGTGTGTGTGTGTGTGTGTGTGTGAGCTGAGCGTGAAGGGATGTTTCAGGTCCTGTCACAGGAAGACCCTGCTTCCAAACATTCATCAGAGCTTTGATTGGCTGGCATTCTCTCTCTCTCCCCATCCCCCCCCCCCCCCCCCCCCTCTCTCTCTCTCTCTCTCTCCCCATGTGATGACACGAGTGTGGGCGTGTGTGCATGTGCATTTGTTGGTGTGTGTATAGTAAGTGGCTGGAAGTGCGTGCGGTGGAAGGCCGGTGGCATGCGGCCCATCCTGAGTGACAGCCAGGTTGTCATGGCAACACGACACGGTCATTCCCTGATGTGACACTGTGGAGTGGAGGTTGTGTTTTTCCACGAGTCAATGATAAACGCCAGGCCTCCTTAAAAACACCTCCATTAACTCTATGAGTCATGCTGATCACTCGTATGTCATGTGTGTTTACCACCTGACAGTGTGTGTGTTTACCACCTGACAGTGTGTGTGTTTACCACCTGACAGTGTGTGTGTTTACCACCTGACAGTGTGTGTGTGTTTACCACCTGACAGTGTGTGTTTACCACCTGACAGTGTGTGTGTTTACCACCTGACAGTGTGTTTGTTTACCACCTGACAGTGTGTGTGTTTACCTCCTGACAGCGTGTGTGTTTACCAACTGACAGTGTGTGTTTACCACCTGACAGTGTGTGTTTACCACCTGACAGTGTGTTCACCACCTGACAGCGTGTGTGTTTACCACCTGACAGTGTGTGTTTACCACCTGACAGTGTGTGTGTTTACCACCTGACAGTGTGTTCACCACCTGACAGCGTGTGTGTTTACCACCTGACAGCGTGTGTGTTTACCTCCTGACAGTGTGTGTGTTTACCACCTGACAGTGTGTTCACCACCTGACAGCGTGTGTGTTTACCACCTGACAGTGTGTGTGTTTACCTCCTGACAGCGTGTGTGTTTACCACCTGACAGTGTGTGTGTTTACCACCTGACAGTGTGTGTTTACCACCTGACAGTGTGTGTGTTTACCACCTGACAGTGTGTTCACCACCTGACAGCGTGTGTGTTTACCACCTGACAGCGTGTGTGTTTACCTCCTGACAGTGTGTGTGTTTACCACCTGACAGTGTGTTCACCACCTGACAGCGTGTGTGTTTACCACCTGACAGTGTGTGTGTTTACCTCCTGACAGCGTGTGTGTTTACCACCTGACAGTGTGTGTTTACCACCTGACAGCATGTGTGTTTACCTCCTGACAGTGTGTGTGTTTACCACCTGACAGTGTGTGTGTTTACCACCTGACAGTGTGTGTGTTTACCACCTGACAGTGTGTGTTTACCACCTGACAGCGTGTGTGTTTACCACCTGACAGCGTGTGTGTTTACCACCTGACAGCATGTGTGTTTACCTCCTGACAGCATGTGTGTTTACCACCTGACAGCGTGTGTGTTTACCACCTGACAGTGTGTGTGTTTACCTCCTGACAGCGTGTGTGTTTACCTCCTGACAGTGTGTGTTTACCTCCTGACAGGGTGTGTGTTTACCTCCTGACAGTGTGTGTGTTTACCTCCTGACAGCGTGTGTGTTTACCTCCTGACAGCATGTGTGTTTACCTCCTGACAGCGTGTGTGTTTACCTCCTGACAGTGTGTGTTTACCTCCTGACAGCGTGTGTGTTTACCTCCTGACAGTGTGTGTGTTTACCACCTGACAGTGTGTGTGTTTACCTCCTGACAGCGTGTGTGTTTACCTCCTGACAGTGTGTGTGTTTACCACCTGACAGCGTGTGTTTACCACCTGACAGCGTGTGTGTTCACCACCTGACAGCGTGTGTGTTTACCACCTGACAGTGTGTGTTTACCACCTGACAGCATGTGTGTTTACCTCCTGACAGCGTGTGTGTTTACCACCTGACAGTATGTGTGTTTACCTCCTGACAGCGTGTGTGTTTACCACCTGACAGCGTGTGTGTTTACCACCTGACAGTGTGTGTGTTTACCTCCTGCCAGCGTGTGTGTTTACCACCTGACAGTGTGTGTGTTTACCATAGAGCAGGGCTACCCGGCCCGTCGGACTCGGAACCCGAACCCGGCCCGACTTACGGGCCGGGTTCGGACAGAATTATTGAAGTCGCGTTCGGGCTCGGGCCGGGCTCGGTCACGTAATCAGTCACTTGTTTTTGCCTTCAAATAAAATCTATCATCAGCTCCTGAGCTAATTTACTACGTTAATGAAAGCACCTGAAGGCATCGAATGAAACACGCCCAGACATGCACTCTGCTGCTCTGCCCGGAGTCAGCTGCGTGTAGGCTCATCAGCGCTGGTGTGGCAGACACCGTGCAGTACTTCTTTCAGCGATGTGGGACTGTGTGGGCAGTGCACGGCACGCACGGATTAGGCTGT
Source organism: Poromitra crassiceps (assembly GCF_964638095.1). Classification (NCBI taxonomy): domain Eukaryota; kingdom Metazoa; phylum Chordata; class Actinopteri; order Beryciformes; family Melamphaidae; genus Poromitra; species Poromitra crassiceps. Next base: position 4,029,756 of record NC_139632.1, on the reverse strand, counting down.
TTGGTGCTTTGCTTTGTACATTACGTATTAATCATTGACTGCTTTGAATTACGAGGACTGATTTTGGTTTGGGATTATATAGGGCTGTTAGGCTGGTCGCTATTTGCTGTTGTTGCTGTTGTTGCTGTTGTTGCTGCGCTCCGTGGGGGAAAAAAAAAATCAGGGAGGGGGTTCGGGCCGGGCTCGGACAGATTATCAATTGACACCTGTCGGGCCGGGCCGGGCTCGGCTAATAATGTGACGGGCTCGGTCGGGTTCGGTAAGGAAAATTCAGCCCGAGCCCAGCTCTAGTTTACCACCTGACAGTGTGTGTGTTTACCACCTGACAGCGTGTGTGTTTACCACCTGACAGCGTGTGTGTTTACCTCCTGACAGTGTGTGTGTTTACCTCCTGACAGCATGTGTGTTTACCACCTGACAGCGTGTGTGTTTACCACCTGACAGCGTGTGTGTTTACCACCTGACAGTGTGTGTTTACCTCCTGACAGCGTGTGTGTTTACCACCTGACAGCGTGTGTGTTTATCACCTGACAGTGTGTGTTTACCACCTGACAGTGTGTGTGTTTACCACCTGACAGCGTGTGTGTTCACCACCTGACAGCGTGTGTGTTCACCACCTGACAGCGTGTGTGTTTACCACCTGACAGCGTGTGTGTTTACCACCTGACAGCGTGTGTGTTCACCACCTGACAGCGTGTGTGTTCACCACCTGACAGCGTGTGTGTTTACCTCCTGACAGCGTGTGTGTTTACCTCCTGACAGCGTGTGTGTTTACCACCTGACAGCGTGTGTGTTTACCACCTGACTAGCGTGTGTGTTTACCACCTGACAGCGTGTGTGTTTACCACCTGACAGCGTGTGTGTTTACCACCTGACAGCGTGTGTGTTTACCACCTGACAGCGTGTGTGTTTACCACCTGACAGTGTGTGTTTACCACCTGACAGTGTGTGTTTACCACCTGACAGTGTGTTCACCACCTGACAGCGTGTGTGTTTACCACCTGACAGCGTGTGTGTTTACCTCCTGACAGTGTGTGTGTTTACCACCTGACAGTGTGTTCACCACCTGACAGCGTGTGTGTTTACCACCTGACAGTGTGTGTTTACCACCTGACAGTGTGTGTGTTTACCACCTGACAGTGTGTTCACCACCTGACAGCGTGTGTGTTTACCTCCTTACAGTGTGTGTGTTTACCACCTGACAGTGTGTTCACCACCTGACAGCGTGTGTGTTTACCACCTGACAGCGTGTGTGTTTACCTCCTGACAGTGTGTGTGTTTACCACCTGACAGTGTGTTCACCACCTGACAGTGTGTGTGTTTACCACCTGACAGTGTGTGTGTTTACCACCTGACAGTGTGTGTGTTTACCTCCTGACAGTGTGTGTGTTTACCACCTGACAGTGTGTGATTACCACCTGACAGCGTGTTCACCACCTGACAGTGTGTGTGTTTACCACCTGACAGTGTGTGTGTTTACCACCTGACAGTGTGTGTTTACCACCTGACAGCGTGTGTGTTTACCACCTGACAGCGTGTGTGTTTACCACCTGACAGCATGTGTGTTTACCACCTGACAGCGTGTGTGTTTACCTCCTGACAGCGTGTGTGTTTACCACCTGACAGCGTGTGTGTTTACCACCTAACAGTGTGTGTGTTTACCACCTGACAGTGTGTGTGTTTACCTCCTGACAGTGTGTGTGTTTACCACCTGACAGTGTGTGTGTTTACCTCCTGACAGCATGTGTGTTTACCACCTGACAGCGTGTGTGTTTACCACCTGACAGCGTGTGTGTTTACCACCTGACAGTGTGTGTTTACCTCCTGACAGCGTGTGTGTTTACCACCTGACAGCGTGTGTGTTTACCACCTGACAGTGTGTGTTTACCACCTGACAGTGTGTGTGTTTACCACCTGACAGCGTGTGTGTTCACCACCTGACAGCGTGTGTGTTCACCACCTGACAGCGTGTGTGTTTACCACCTGACAGTGTGTGTGTTTACCACCTGACAGCGTGTGTGTTCACCACCTGACAGCGTGTGTGTTCACCACCTGACAGTGTGTGTGTTTACCACCTGACAGCGTGTGTGTTTACCACCTGACAGTGTGTGTGTTTACCACCTGACAGCGTGTGTGTTTACCACCTGACAGTGTGTGTGTTTACCTCCTGACAGCGTGTGTGTTTACCTCCTGACAGCGTGTGTGTTTACCACCTGACAGCGTGTGTGTTTACCACCTGACTAGCGTGTGTGTTTACCACCTGACAGCGTGTGTGTTTACCACCTGACAGCGTGTGTGTTTACCACCTGACAGCGTGTGTGTTTACCACCTGACAGCGTGTGTGTTTACCACCTGACAGCGTGTGTGTTTACCACCTGACAGCGTGTGTGTTTACCACCTGTTGGGCCCTCTGAGCCGATGTGATCAAACACTCCGAGGTAGAAGCGCCAAAGTGAACACTCAGGCGCACGGAGATAACAAACGGAAATGGGCCTTTTGCTATTGTGTATCAGCAGCCTGAGTCAGAGGCAGCAGAGGGTAGTTCAGGGCAGCGATGCGGCGGGACCAGGACACTGTGGGGTTAACCATAGTTTTACTGCCCCTGGCCACATCCACTCTCCCCCCCTGGCCTCCCCCCACTCTCCCCCAACAGCTGACCCAATGACCATGTGTGTCATAACATCCCTTACTGTAAGCGCTGCAGGAATCTGGACACTGGAGCGTGGGAGGAAAAACACAGCCCATTGCCCAAGAGTACATGTATTGCGTACGTGTGCATGTTTATGACTGTGTGCGGGAATCTGTACGTATGTGCGTGTGTGTGTGTGTGCATTGACCTAAGCCAGTGGTTCTCAAATGGGGGTCCGCGGACCCCCAGGGGTCCATGGCACTTTGCCAGGGGGTCCGCGAAAAGTTTTCAGGTAAAATAAATAATAAATAAATAAATAAATAAATAAAATGCTACATGTTACTTATTCCTTCTCAAACTACTTCCTACATGGTGCTAGTCTATCAAAATATCTTGGCTGTCATTGATTGTGTTGCATAGTGGTTTTCTGTACTGTTGACAAATTGTGATATTGTAA
>NC_139632.1:4019170-4021670 GCF_964638095.1 Poromitra crassiceps | reverse complement strand
TCACATACCACAGCCTCCAGTCATCAGAGCCGTGACTCGCTGGCGTAAACGGTGACCCTCATTTTGCGCAGCTATTTCTGAAGTTGCACTCTGTCTGCAACGCACGGATGCCTTCTCGCGTCAAATTAGAGCTGGTTCACTCTCCGCATCATGCATACACTATGCAGCGTGGGCGTGCGTAATTTGCGCTCATTCATTATTGGTTTCCCAAAAGTTGTGTAAGAAGTTTGGAGAGGACAATAAAACAAACTCATGAATAGAATAACATGCGTCTACTCAAAGATCGCTTGTTTTGCGGAGAAAATTGCAACAATATGTCTCTTCTGAATTCGACCGCGCGGTTCCCGGTTGAATTGTCCAACTTCAAGTTTTCAAACCCGAACCTATATCTACTTGCAGCCTTTGTGCTCTTACCAGAATGTGTAAAGTAGTTTATTGTAACACTGGGACGAGAACAGGGGGTTCTTCCAACATCAAACGCTGGTGTCGTCACTCGTCGGGGGGGATACGTGGGATACGTGCAGGCACTGCCTGTTCCAAAATCAATATTGACGTGATTGTTTGTAGCCTATTCAAATGAGCTGCTGCCTGGCGGGCCAATCAGAGACCATCGGAACATTACTACACCTTCTTTCCAGAAATCATTCATAACGCCGATGCGTCAAACACTCACAGAGACCAGAGTATAAATACGGCTGCGCGCAACGCACAGTTAGACATTTTCCCAAAATCAAACGAAAGCCACTAGAGGCTACTGAGCAAGAACCGTGGGAATCCGGCTTACCTTGATTATTCCCTCTATTCTACATTTTATAGGCTATAGCCTATTTAGTGTCCACAGTACATTTTGTTTGCCATGGATGGATTATATTTGAAACGCGTCGTGGTGGCACTGGCAGCGGTGTGCTCCGTGCTGGCCGCAGGCACGCTGGGGTCCCCGGTGATGGGGCCAGCAGCAGCTGAGCCGATCCGATGCGCCCCTTGCACTCCCGAGAAGCTGAGCCAGTGTCCAGCGGTTGTTGCGCCCGGATGCGCCGAGGTGCTGCGGGAGCCGGGCTGTGGATGCTGTCTCGCCTGCGCCCTGAAGGCTGGAGAGCTGTGCGGGATCTACACGGCACCGTGCGGCTCCGGGCTGAAGTGCACGCCGAGACCCGGCGACCTCCGCCCGCTGCACTCCCTAACCCGGGGACAAGCTGTGTGCACGGAGACCAGCACTGAGCCCCAGCAGAGCGCGGAACCCCAAACCCAAGGTAGGCCCTATAACCCCCTCATCCATGCATCTGTGAATGAGATATCATGTAGCATATAGGCCTATATATAGAATCAGAATTCCAGCAACACTTGATAAAGCCATAAATAGCCTATAGGCTACATGCCTTATTCATTTAACCCCAGAGAGCAGATAGGCTATTCGGTAGCCTATAATCTTCGTAAAGACATATGAATTGAGTCAAGCCTGCTCCACAGTCATTCACTCTCCTGTGCGTCATCATCAGATCAGGGAGAGCCCGCCGAGGCTGAGATGGAGAACGCATCAGCCACCCTCTCGGACCCCGGCTCCAGCCACTACCTCCCCGCCGGCCACAGCAAGCCCGACCCGAGGGCCGCCGCAGACGCTCAGGAGAGCATGAAAGCCAAAGTCGTCGCAATCCGCAGGAAACTGGTCGAGCAGGTAAAGCCAACGGAATATTGGACACATTGTATCTCTGCAATGTTGTTGTTACATTGATGATTTCCGCCCCACACACACACATTGCTTAATTAGGCTACACACATTTTCTGACACTTTTAGGGCTCATTTTCAAACGATACTTATTTCACAATAAAATGACAGCAGCATCAAATGAATAGGCTGTATCTTTCTTACAACAGACTAGCTTACTGATGTGCTCAATGGAAAACACTATACTGTCTATGAATCGTTTATGGCTTTTGCAAGTTCAAAGGTATACACTCATGCAGATACGCCTGTGGTGTTACAGTAGTAGACTAATTGGCTATTGTAATATAGCAACACACAAATGTTGAATATTTCACTCACAAATACTTTATTTCAACACTTGAATGTGTTGGACGTGCAGTAGGATAAAACATAGAAAAGGCTTGACCTAAAAATGAAAAGGGAAAAGTGAGGCTCTGGCTGACAGCAACCTCACCTACATCACACAAGCCAAGGCTTGTCATCTGATCAGCTCTGCAGAAGATCTCAAAACATGCGATTGGTTTTAGGATACAACAAGACTATTTATATTCTTCAATATATTAAACGACACATTGCTGTAACATTGGCCAACCATCACTGAGTAGCACATGTGTATAGCTACAGTAGAAAGAACAGCGTGGTGCAGAGAGAACTCTGCCCAGCCTCCCTCATGGCTCAGTCCATGTGGACCACATGGTGAACCAAAGTGACCTGGACCTCATCTGAGATCACGGTTGTCCTTTGCACTTCTTGGTCCTTGTCCTCTTCCTCTTCCTCGTAATGAGACAAAACTACACA
>NC_139632.1:3999170-4014170 GCF_964638095.1 Poromitra crassiceps | reverse complement strand
TGTCCCTGGCCTCTCTCTATGTGTCCCTGGCCTCTCTCTACATGCCCCTGGCCTCTCTCTATGTGTCCCTGGCCTCTCTCTATGTGCCCCTGGCCTCTCTCTACATGCCTCTGGCCTCTCTCTACATGCCTCTGGCCTCTCTCTATGTGTCCCTGGCCTCTCTCTATGTGTCCCTGGCCTCTCTCTACATGCCCCTGGCCTCTCTCTATGTGCCCCTGGCCTCTCTCTACATGCCTCTGGCCTCTCTCTATGTGTCCCTGGCCTCTCTCTATGTGCCCCTGGCCTCTCTCTACATGCCTCTGGCCTCTCTATATGTGTCCCTGGCCTCTCTCTATGTGCCCCTGACCTCTCTCTACATGCCCCTGGCCTCTCTCTATGTGTCCCTGGCCTCTCTCTATGTGCCCCTGACCTCTCTCTATGTGTCCCTGGCCTCTCTCTATGTGCCTCTGGCCTCTCTATATGTGCCCCTGACCTCTCTCTACATGCCCCTGGCCTCTCTCTATGTGTCCCTGGCCTCTCTCTATGTGCCTCTGACCTCTCTCTATGTGTCCCTGGCCTCTCTCTATGTGCCTCTTGCCTCTCTATATGTGCCCCTGACCTCTCTCTACATGCCCCTGGCCTCTCTCTATGTGTCCCTGGCCTCTCTCTATGTGCCCCTGGCCTCTCTCTATGTGCCCCTGGCCTCTCTCTATGTGTCCCTGGCCTCTCTCTATGTGCCCCTGGCCTCTCTCTATGTGTCCCTGGCCTCTCTCTACATGCCCCTGGCCTCTCTCTATGTGTCCCTGGCCTCTCTCTATGTGTCCCTGGCCTCTCTCTATGTGCCCCTGGCCTCTCTCTATGTGTCCCTGGCCTCTCTCTATGTGCCCCTGGCCTCTCTCTATGTGCCCCTGGCCTCTCTCTATGTGTCCCTGGCCTCTCTCTATGTGTCCCTGGCCTCTCTCTATGTGCCCCTGGCCTCTCTCTATGTGTCCCTGGCCTCTCTCTATGTGTCCCTGGCCTCTCTCTATGTGCCCCTGACCTCTCTCTACATGCCCCTGGCCTCTCTCTATGTGCCCCTGGCCTCTCTCTATGTGTCCCTGGCCTCTCTCTATGTGCCCCTGACCTCTCTCTACATGCCCCTGGCCTCTCTCTACATGCCCCTGGCCTCTCTCTATGTGTCCCTGGCCTCTCTCTATGTGCCCCTGACCTCTCTCTACATGCCTCTGGCCTCTCTCTATGTGTCCCTGGCCTCTCTCTATGTGCCCCTGACCTCTCTCTACATGCCCCTGGCCTCTCTCTATGTGTCCCTGGCCTCTCTCTATGTGCCCCTGGCCTCTCTCTACATGCCCCTGGCCTCTCTCTACATGCCCCTGGCCTCTCTCTATGTGCCCCTGGCCTCTCTCTATGTGTCCCTGGCCTCTCTCTACATGCCCCTGGCCTCTCTCTATGTGTCCCTGGCCTCTCTCTACATGCCCCTGGCCTCTCTCTATGTGTCCCTGGCCTCTCTCTATGTGCCCCTGGCCTCTCTCTACATGCCTCTGGCCTCTCTATATGTGCCCCTGACCTCTCTCTACATGCCCCTGGCCTCTCTCTATGTGCCCCTGACCTCTCTCTATGTGCCCCTGGTCTCTCTCTACATGCCCCTGGCCTCTCTCTATGTGCCCCTGACCTCTCTCTATGTGCCCCTGGTCTCTCTCTACATGCCCCTGGCCTCTCTCTATGTGCCCCTGGCCTCTCTCTATGTGCCCTGGCCTCTACATGCCCCTGGCCTCTCTCTATGTGCCCCTGGCCTCTCTCTATGTGCCCCTGGCCTCTCTCTATGTGCCCCTGGCCTCTCTCTATGTGCCCCTGGCCTCTCTCTATGTGCCCCTGACCTCCCTCTATGTGCCCCTGGTCTCTCTCTACATGCCCCTGGCCTCTCTCTATGTGCCCCTGGCCTCTCTCTATGTGCCCTGGCCTCTACATGCCCCTGGCCTCTCTCTATGTGCCCCTGGCCTCTCTCTATGTGTCCCTGGCCTCTCTCTATGTGCCCCTGGCCTCTCTCTATGTGCCCCTGGCCTCTCTCTATGTGCCCCTGGCCTCTCTCTATGTGTCCCTGGCCTCTCTCTATGTGCCCTGACCTCTCTCTATGTGCCCCTGGCCTCTCTCTATGTGTCCCTGGCCTCTCTCTACATGTCCCTGGCCTCTCTCTATGTGCCCCTGGCCTCTCTCTACATGCCCCTGGCCTCTCTCTACATGTCCCTGGACTATCCCTAAGTGCCCCTGGCCTCTCTCTACATGCCCCTGGCCCCTCTCTGTACGTGTCCCTGTCCTATCCCTACATGCCCCTGGCCTCTCCCTACGTGCCCCTGGCCTCTCTCTACGTGTCCCTGGCCTCTCTCTACATGCCCCTGGCCTCTTCCTACATGCCCCTGGCCTCTCCCTACATGCCCCTGGCCTCTCTCTATGTGCCCCTGGCTTCTCTCTACATGCCCCTGGCTTCTCTCTACATGCCCCTGGCCTCTCCCTACGTGCCCCTGGCCCTCTCTCTATGTGCCCCTGGCTTCTCTATGTGTCCCTGGCTTCTCTCTACGTGTCCCTGGCTTCTCTCTATGTTTCCCTGGCTTCTCTCTATGTGCCCCTGGCCTCTCTCTACATGCCCCTGGCCCCTCTCTGTACGTGTCCCTGTCCTATCCCTACATGCCCCTGGCCTCTCCCTACGTGCCCCTGGCCTCTCTCTACGTGTCCCTGGCCTCTCTCTACATGCCCCTGGCCTCTTCCTACATGCCCCTGGCCTCTCCCTACATGCCCCTGGCCTCTCTCTATGTGCCCCTGGCTTCTCTCTACATGCCCCTGGCTTCTCTCTACATGCCCCTGGCCTCTCCCTACGTGCCCCTGGCCCTCTCTCTATGTGCCCCTGGCTTCTCTATGTGTCCCTGGCTTCTCTCTACGTGTCCCTGGCTTCTCTCTATGTTTCCCTGGCTTCTCTCTATGTGCCCCTGGCTTCTCTCTACGTGTCCCTGGCTTCTCTCTACATGTCCCTGGCTTCTCTCTACGTGTCCCTGGCTTCTCTCTATGTTTCCCTGGCTTCTCTCTACGTGCCCCTGGCTTCTCTCTACATGCCCCTGGCTTCTCTCTACGTGCCCCTGGCTTCTCTCTACGTGTCCCTGGCTTCTCTCTACATGCCCTTGGCTTCTCTCTACGTGTCCCTGGCTTCTCTCTACATGTCCCTGGCTTCTCTCTACATGCCCCTGGCTTCTCTCTACGTGTCCCTGGCTTCTCTCTACGTGCCCCTGGCTTCTCTCTACATGTCCCTGGCTTCTATCTATGTGTCCCTGGCTTCTCTCTACATGCCCCTGGCTTCTCTCTACATGTCCCTGGCTTCTCTCTACATGCCCCTGGCTTCTCTCTACATGTCCCTGGCTTCTATCTATGTGTCCCTGGCTTCTCTCTACATGCCCCTGGCTTCTCTCTACATGTCCCTGGCTTCTCTCTACATGCCCCTGGCTTCTCTCTACATGCCCATGGCTTCTCTCTACATGCCCCTGGCTTCTCTCTACATGCCCCTGGCTTCTCTCTACATGCCCCTGGCTTCTCTCTACATGCCCCTGGCTTCTCTCTACATGCCCCTGGCTTCTCTCTACATGCCCCTGGCTTCTCTCTACATGCCCCTGGCTTCTCTCTACATGCCCCTGGCTTCTCTCTACGTGTCCCTGGCTTCTCTCTACATGCCCCTGGCTTCTCTCTACGTGCCCCTGACTTCTCTCTACGTGCCCCTGGCTTCTCTCTACGTGTCCCTGGCCTCTCTCTACATGCCCCTGGCTTCTCTCTACGTGCCCCTGGCTTCTCTCTACGTGCCCCTGGCTTCTCTCTACGTGCCCCTGGCTTCTCTCTACGTGCCCCTGGCTTCTCTCTACATGCCCCTGGCTTCTCTCTACGTGCCCCTGGCTTCTCTCTGTGTCCCTGGCTTCTCTCTACGTGCCCCTGGCTTCTCTCTACGTGCCCCTGGCTTCTCTCTACATGCCCCTGGCCTCTCTCTTGCCTCAGGTAGTGTATAATGTGTGGCCTTTGTGCAGGAGAGGCTGTGCGCAAAACATAACAAAACAGCATGGCTTCATCAAGATATGATTGTGAAATCAGAACACACACATACACGCACACACACACACACACACACACACACACACACACACACACGCACACACTTGAAGCTGTGTAGATATGCTTGAGGAGCACGTCTATATTGGGTGCGTTTGTGTGTGTTTGCGTGTGCATGCATGCAGTGGTATCATGGTGATCTAAAGTGGAGGGGCATGTCTAACTTTAGACAGTTAGGCAGGACATGGCTCTGGCTGGCCGGCCTGTGTTTGCCTTGGTCGGGCACAGGAATTTGCCTCTCAACCTCTCGTGCCCACTGCCAGCCTGCCTGGCACCACCAGATGTATTTACACTGCCAGCCTGCCTGGCACCACCAGATGTATTTATATTCTTTACCAATTCAACCTCTGCTTTATTCCTCATTGACACATTCCACGACTGAGGGGAGCCCGATTGCCATCAAGGACTTTAATACAAGAGTGATTTGTGTCCTGATGACGGCACAAACATCTCAACCATCTTCACTATCAAAAAGGAAAGCGTCCATGCTTTTTCCCTTTTGATCCATCGATTGGCTACTGGTGACAATTTGCAACATAATAATGAACCTCGACCACCAAATCATTAGTCACCAAAGAGAGCACAACAAACACACAAAAGACAGATCACTTCAAAAAATGTGTTCATTTTTTTTATTTAAAAAAAGACATTAAATACAAATTATATTTGAATGAAAATCATTTCCTTTCTCAAAGAAAATAATAGCTGTGTAATTTCTAGTTTAGTAAATCATGAAAAGCTTGAATCAAAAAAACTCTTGAAAGGATCAACTTGAAATGAAAAAAAAACAAAAGTAGACATTTACCCGTGAACAGAGAGAATTCTTAACGTGACCAGCAAACCAGAACAGAACAAAAGTGACATACAGAAGTGACCCTGGCTCTATACAGAAGTGACCCTGGCTCTATACAGAAGTGACCCTGGCTCTGCACTAACAGACTGAGGCGGGGTGGCTGATGGGTGTGCACGGAGAGAAAGTGACTGACGGAGAGGTGAGAGGTTCATTGGACAGGTATATTAGCCAGTGAACTAAAGATGACCAGAGACCTGAGTGCCTGACTGACCCTGGGTTGAACTCACCCAACAGGGCGAGGAGCTTACAAATGACACTGCTGAAAAACAGAAAGGTAAAGGTTCATAATAAAAATAAAAATAAACATTCATTAGTGATTATATTCCCCAAAATACACTGAATCATATAGACTTTGTTGTGCAATCGGTGAGTCACTGAATTGTAATCATATAAGAAAACGTAGTTTGGATCAGCTTATAATTCTTTCTTAGATAAATAACTTTATTTATTTTTTTACTTTTAAGTACTGTACATGATGTCTAGTCAGACACATAGCTGGCCAGGAAATAATAATAATAATAATAATATATATATAAAAAGACACACTTACAAATATGAGGGAGGGTATAGCTTAAACATACTTTTTATGTCCCTCCCCTTACATCAAGTCTTTGAATAGAATGGGATATAGCACCAACAGGTTGGTTGTAAGTTGTTGCTTTCTGCTAAAGTGAGCGTTCAGCCGACTCCATGCTACCAAGCTAGCGGGCTAGCATTCTTTGTCGGCACTCTCCACTTTTCAAGTCTTTTTTACACAGGATGTTGGAGAGCATCGAGGCAGGAAGGACCACCTCCTCCCTCGGACCCCCTACCACTTGTGTTGAATGCATATTTGGTGCTGTGTCCACCTCGTGGAGTTTTGTTGGCATAAGATCATACACGTATTTTTCAAAGAAACAAAAACGACAACAACCAAAAAAAAGAAAATTCGTTTGCATTGAATGGAAACTCTGAGGGGCTGTTCGCTAAGTTCACTGTCAGAAGTCCTCTGGTGTAGCTTGGTTATTATTGTTTTTCTTACAGTATCGCACCATCGTTTCATCTAACGTTACCTCGAAGGAAAGGTATGCAGATGCAGATAGGTCCAATTGTCTTTAACCCATTGATACCCGATGCAGCATTTGCGTGTATATCCCTCATTTGTGTGCGTATCCCTTTAAGACCGCAAAACCGCGTGACGCGGTTTTGCGGTCTTAAAGGGATACGCACACAAATGCTGCATCGGGTATCGATGGGTTTAACTGCATGCATTGGCGAGTAGCGGTGCAGCTAAAGTGCTTTAAGTGCTTGTGCTTGAAGCATAGGGGGCAGCTGGCACCTGTGGCGGGGGGGCAGGCCCGGTCACACCGGGGCAAACCCAGTGGAAAACAAGCCTACACCAGCTCGCACCACTGACAGGAAGAGGACTGAAGATGGGACGGGGGCCACGTATGGGCAGGGGTGTGGGGAGTTAGTGGGATGGGGGACAGAGACGGGGGTTAGGCACGGAGACAGAGGCAGGACAAAGGACAAAGTTGCTTGGGGGGGGGGGGGGGGGGGGGGGGGGGGGGGCGAGGGAAGAGGCAAAAGGGGCACAGGTGAAGCGGCACAGGTGAGCAGCACAGGTGAAGCGGCACAGGTGAAGCGACAGGTGTGTGCTTGGATAAAGGCAGGGCTAATTAAGAGGACCGCAGGAATGAGTCCTAAAACCCCGGAAGTTATTACTTCCCGGTCCCCCTCGTCTCCAAGTCCATGTTTTTGTTTGTTTGTATTATGGGGGATTTTGGTTAGGGTGTGGTTCACAAAAAATGGATGAAACTGCGATCTTTGTGTTTGGCAAATATAATCTTCACAAAGGAGGAACACATCGCTTTTGATGATTTCTGAAGCGTTTTCGCTTTTTAACGCTTCCAAAATCATCAAAGTGGTGGTGCGTGGTCATTTGTGAAGATGATCTCGCTGAACACAAAGAACTGCAACTTCTGGGGTTGGCTTCCAAAAAGAGGTGGTCCCTGCGGTACTCAATAGGGGCATGGATGTGATGAATGGGGGGGGGGGGGGGGAGGGGAGGGGAGGGGAGGGGAGGGGAGGGGAGGGGAGGGGAGGGGGGGGGGGGGGGGGAGGGGAGGGGAGGGGAGGGGAGGGGAGGCATGGGGGAAAGGAGAGTTTTAAGGCACTGTAACTGCACGGAATGCCTCCGTTCCCTCCCCCCCCCGCGGAGCACTGACAGGGGGAGGGACAAGCTAGTAGGCTAACTTACGGAGACGGCGAGTAAGGCCCTCGGCGGCGCCCCCCGCTGGTAGAAAAGAGGTCAAAGCCCCACCCTCCCATAATAAGCCTTCACTTCAAAATGGACCCTGAGCCAGAGAGCGGTTTCTGCATTGTTTAATGGAATAAGGGTCGGGAGGGGGGGGGGGGCTGTTCAGGTCGGGGGGAGGGGCTTGGGGGGGGGAGGGGTTCTGGGGGGGGAGGGGCTGTTCAGATGCCTTCTGACTTCTGAACTGAGCTTAGTGAAGTATACAGTATTTACACAAATCAACACTTTGGGAAGCGCACTCACTCCATCCTGCACAGACGTGCATGTTGTATGCATCGGCTGTGCAGGTGTGCACACGCTCGCACATATAGACGCACACGCACACACACACACACATGCACGCACGCACACGCACACACACACACACATGCACGCACGCACACACACACACACACACACACACACACACACACACACACACACACACACACACACACACACACACAAACGTGTTGCGGTGGGGGGTCACAGTCACAGACAAGTCCTCTTTAAAGTGAGTGGAAAAGTCCCTGCTTCCTCTCTCTCTCTAAAAGAATAGTGCAGATGATAAGATTCTCTCTCTCTCTCTCTCTTTCTGTCTTTTTGTTGATTTTTTGTTGTTGCTTTTCTCCCTCAATAGAAAGGATAGAGATTCCCTAAGCATAGGGCAGATAGCTGTGATGGACAGGAGGCTCGGCCAGTCGTCCTGAGTCTTCTCCAGCCCGCCCCTTTCCCCCTCTCCTCCTCCCCTCCTTCTCCAACAGAAATATGACCTGAAACCAAAGGTCCAGAGCTCCTTCAAATGTTTACATAAAACTACATGCTCTCTCTCTCTCTCTCTCTCTCTCTCTCTCTCTCTCTTCCCCCCCATCTCTCTCTTTCTCGCTCGCCACACTCGCACTCCATCCGTTCTCCGTCCCCTCCTCTCATTGGCTCTCCAGGTTGTAGCACTGCTCCGTCCCCTCCTCTCATTGGCTCTCCCGGGTTGTAGCACTGCTCCGTCCCCTCCTCTCATTGGCTCTCCAGGTTGTAGCGCTGCTCCGTCCCCTCCTCTCATTGGCTCTCCAGGTTGTAGCACTGGGTCTCGCCCCTCTCCTTGCCGTCGTAGCCGGGCAGAGGCTGGCCGTATTTGTCCACGCACCAGCAGTATCCCCGCTTCCTCCCTTTGGACGGACGGCACTGCGAATGACATGTGGACACACATTAGTACTGCACATTGGGGCTGTCAAAGAATATTTGAATATAAATATGAAAAGAATATTCAAATGTGAAAATTAATATTCAAATGTATTATTATTATTATTAAAGTCCCTGGAAACCAAAATCCACAAAAACCTTCTAACTATTAAATTTAGGGTCTTATGTGAGTAATTGTGTGTCTCAGAAAGTGGTTTACATTACTTTCAACCCTAACCCCAAAAATTGACACTTTTCTACAAGGTCTGGATTTCCATTTCCTCATTGAAGAGAGCGGTGCGCGTGGTGCTAAAATGCATGATCTTATCACGTCATAAGATTTAATCGAATCACACACACGCATGCACGCACGCGCGCACACACACACTGACACACACACAGTAGCGCTGTGCACTCGCAGCGGCAGAGATCTCTTCCTCTCTGTCAGTAGGCTATGCGCGGAGCAACGCGCGAACACACACACACACACACACCCCATCTCTCTTTCCTTCTCTCTCTCTCCTTCTCCGTCTCCTCCGAGAGAGAGAGAGAGAGAGAGAGAGAGAGAGAGAGAGAGAGAGGGAAATTTCCCTGCTGCAGACGGGACACGCCCACACAGTCCGCGGGAGAAAATACACTCTAAAATCTAATTGATTATCATGACTGTTGCCATGACTGTCAAACCTAAATTTATATAATTTGCGACGTTCATCATCGTTCAAATTTGGCTGGTGGCTTATTAACATAGGTTCCTGTGATGTAATGAACTCAAACTGCTAAATAATTAAAAAATATTTCTGGTTTCCAGGGATTTTAATATTATTATTATTATTATTTTTTAATACATTTAACCAGGTAAAAAAAGCTGGCCAAGAGGGCAACATGAAAACATACATAGTTTGCCTGGTTATTTAAAAACATTACAAGGGTACTACTGTATTAGTACTGACTGAATAAATATGTGTTTATGTTGAAAAAAAAAAAGTATGTTCAAATAAATATACCAAGTAGTTATATAAGCTCTCTGGTTGTATTGGTTTGCTTCACCACGCACGCACGCAGAAACTTTTTTTGTGTGTGGAATATATTCGAACGAATATGTTTTGCTACACACTAGTACTGCTACACAGTAGTACTACACACAGCAGTACTACACACACAGGTACACCGGCATGGCAAGGACAAACACACTAGTGAGTAGTACTACACACACACACAGCAGTACTACACACACAGTAGTACTACACACACAGCAGTACTACACACAGTAGTACTACACACACAGTAGTACTACACACACACACAGTAGTACTACACACACAGGTACACCGGCATGGCGAGGACAAACACACTCACATCATTCATGGCTCTGGCTCCCCTCCATAGGTGAGGAACAGAAAGAGATGGAGAGAAAGAAAGAAAGAAAGAAAGAAAGAAAGAAAGAAAGAAAGAAAGAAAGAAAGAAAGAAAGAAAGGAAGGGATTGAGAGAGATCGAGGGCTTATCACTTTGTGCAAACAGATTAGCGTTTCCAAGGTGACGAATCAAACTGATTTATCAACACCATCTTCGGTGTGCACGTGTGTGTATTATCATAGCACTCCCTCAGTCTGTTTGTCTGTGTGTGTGTGTGTGTGTGTGTGTGTGTGTCTGTGTGTGTGTGTATTATCATAGCACTCTCTCAGTCTGTGTGTGTGTGTGTGTGTGTGTGTCTGTGTGTGTGTGTGTGTGTGTGTGTGTACTATCATAGCACTCTCTCAGTCTGTGTGTGTGTGTTTGTTTGTGTGTACTATCATAGCACTCTCTCAGTCTGTGTGTGTGTGTGTGTGTGTTTGTTTGTGTGTCTATCTGTGTGTGTGTGTGTGTGTGTGTGTGTGTGTGTGTGTGTGTGTACTATCATAGCACTCTCTCAGTCTGTGTGTGTGTGTGTGTGTGTTTGTTTGTGTGTCTATGTGTGTGTGTGTGCGTGTGTGTGTGTGTGTGTGTGTGTGTGTGTGTGTGTGTGTGTGTGTGTGTGTGTATTATCATAGCACTCTCCCAGTCTCCCTCTGTCTAGCTCACTGTTGGCTTTTTCATTTTGGATGCTTGTCAGGAACCAGGGCGAGTCATGCCTCAGCAGAACTCGAACAAGACAAACATCACATCAATGAGCAGGAATGCACCAGGGACTGTGTGTGTGGGGGGGGGGGGGGGAGAGAGAGAGAGAGAGAAGGAGAGAGAGAGAGAGAGAGAGAGGGAGACAGAGAGAGAGAGAGAGATACTGTAGTAGAGATATAGGGCCCTATTCTCCCACAAGCCTTCGGCGCTAAAACGGGCCTTAAACGCAAAAAAACGTGCCTTGCGCCTGTTTTGGGACGATATCAATATGGCTTTAGGCTGCCAAATGCGCTTTAGGCCGAATGGGCGTGGCGCAGCCCCAGAATGGGCCAAAGTGGGCGTGTCGGCCTTAAATCTCGGCGTACTGATATCTTGGCACCTGCCTTAAATTTAGCGCTTTGCGCCTTTGAAAACCAGGCCTATTCACTGCGCCAGTGCACTTGTGCCTCTCCCCTGTCACCCTTCTCTGTCTCTCTCTGAAACCAGGCGTATTCAGTGCGCCAGTGCTCTTCTGCCTCTGAGTCACCCTTCTCTCTCTCTCTCTGACTCCCTCGCTCAAACAGACACAACACATAGCAGCCACGCAGCACCCAGCTTCCCATAGGAAATAGCAGTTGTAAGTTTACTGCCTGTGAATGTCCACTCCCAGCATGCAATTGGGTCCTCCATTTCGCTACTAAATAGAGCCGAAATAGATATAAAAGGTAGATCTAAAATAATGTGTAATGGTAAGACAACCTGCAATTGTCGAACATTTCAATATTGGACCAAATAAAACATGAAATGAAACACCACCCTATGTGAAACATATATGTCCTCTTGAGCCTATATATACCCTGTGTGGATTTAACGTGATTTAGGTGACAGCGGAACGCGCTTCGGAAGCTTCTACTGTCATCTGCTATACTGTGATGTGCGCTCCAATAACTTCGCCCTACTCCACATTTAGTTTTACAATAAAAACACATTTATGCAATGACTTTACATAATGTAGGGTATATTTATGTGCATCATTCTACCTGCAGCAGGGGAGAGAAAACGATATCTTTCTGGACAAACTTTCACCAATCTAATAGGCTATATTTTTCTAGCTGATGCGTTTAGTACATTATTTTCACTTTGATCTTGCTATAGTGTAGCGTATTTACCGTAAATTCCGGACTATAAGACGCACCGGTGTATAAGCCGCGGGACCAAAATTGACTATTTTTTTCTTCTATAAGCCGCACCGGTCTATAAGCCGCGGGTGTTTTGATGTTTAATTACCATATGAAAGGGTTCGTGCACAGAGAGGAATGTCGGGAAAGCGATGGCTGTTTGGGGAAGCTCCCATTTATTAACATTTCAACAAAACAAAACAAAAGTCAGGTCACTAATCCCCAGACAAAATCACACAACAATAGGCTATATGTGCAGCAAACCTGTAACCAGAGAAGTCAAGTCACTAATCCTCGTCTTCCTCTTCTTCCTGCGTACTGAAACCACCAAAGTCCTCATCTTCAGTGTCGGAAACGAACAGGTTCAGGGTGGCTTCGTCAACCACTCTCCTCTCTCCTTCATTGTCACTCAAAACCAACGAACTCCTCTTCATCTATAGCTGTGTTTCCATTACAGTTTTTCGCAAAAGAATTGCGATATTTCTACAACTTCGACAATGTACAATTGCGACTTGTAGGCGTTTCCATTGAAGTTGCGTTTGAGTGATTCCCCGTTGCAGCAGCTGCCACAGTGATTACGCACGGGGATCTGCCCCATATCCCGTCCCCTGCATGCTCAAATCCAACCAATGGTCAATGGAAATCCCAACATGAAGTTACAATGCATATAAACGAGCCTGATTATCAATTCAAAAGAAAATGAGTCGCAAAATGTTGCTGGCTGCGTGAATGCAGTCAGCGCGACAGGCAGAGGAAAAAAGGTAGCCTAATAGCCTACAACTGGTCCGATTTAGAGATGGAGGGGGGAAAAGGCTGATTTGGTTCTATAATTGCACCTGAAACGTGTGCAATGTATTAGCCTACTCACAGTCACTGTATTCACTTCAGACAGCACCACCGCACCAGTGTGTGCTTTTCATCCTCTCATCTCGCCGCTGTGCCAAATGCGCGCACACAGGCAGCCTGCTGTCACCATGGACCGATTTCTGCCATTAAACATTATCTAATTTGCCCGGCTACGCTTTTGCACAACACTCGTCTTTCTGCTAGGTAGCGTTGCTTCAAAGTTTTCCACTTGCTGCGGAGGTTTTGACACGGCTATCGAACCTTACTTACCAAACTTATTTTCCGCTCCTTTTCCAAGGGATAATATGGGTCACATGACGTGCAAATGCGAAAAATGTGTTTCCATTACACTTTTGCGATAAACTGCTATATCGACACGTCTGAAAAACCACCTCATGATCATCTACTGCTCGTTCTCATGCTGTCGAGAACGAGCAAAGCTTTTTTTTGGTGAAAGAATCCTCCAGGGCGCTTCTTGTTAACAGTCCGAGTGAGTGGCAGGTCGAACGTCAAAGGCACTTCATCCATATTTATGATCTGCTCCGGTTCGATGGAATATTCCTTGATCTTCCTTTGTGTGAATTCGCCGAAGTTTGTGATTTTCTCCTGGTAGTCGGGGGAGGGAGTTGATGGGCTTGTGGCCGTTTGCTTACCGTAATTACCATATGTAAGTGGTCACGCACAGAGGGGATTGTCGGGAAAGAGATGGCTGTTTGAGGAAGCTCCCATTTACCGTATTACCGTAACATTTCAACAAAACAACATAACACAACACCACCGTTGTTTATTTTTACAGTGCACACAGTGTCCGCGGTGTGGTGAAAAGAGGGAAAGAGAGGAAATTAAAACAGAAGTGGATTTATAGTTAGAAAGAGTGCTAAAAAAGAGAGATTTTTTTTTTTTTTTTTTTTTTTTTCTGAAAAAATCCATAGATAAGACGCACCGTTATATAAGCCGCAGGGGCCAAAAAACGGGAAAAAAGCCGCGGCTTATAGTCCGGAATTTACGGTACATGCTTGCAGTATTGAAACTGCAGTTAGATTGGTTTGAGAAGCATAATAATATGGAATAATAGCCTATAATGCAGACAGACAGGCTGGATGAAGAGAGAGGGGGGGGGGGGCAGAGCGTTTGGCTTTCGTCTGGTTTTGCGGGATCACTGGAATTGGAGCTAAAAAGGCAAGCGTGCGATTCGTTTATTGCACTTATCCAATGAGCATGACGGTGCATAATTTTACGCCTAAAAGGCGTGGTTGTAATGCTTTGGGCTGCATCTAGCGCCAGCACGACGATATCAAGTGCGCCTTTCCACGCCCACTGCTTTGATCTGCGCCTGCCGCTCGGCCTAGAAACTGCGCCGCTGCAACGATAGAGCCCATAGGGCCCTATTCTCCCACAGGCCTTCGGCGCTAAAACGGGCCTTAAACGCAAAAAAACGTGCCTTGCGCCTGTTTCGGGAAGATATCAATATGGCTTTACGCTGCCAAATGCGCTTTAGGCCGAATGGGCGTGGCGCAGTCCCAGAATGGGCCAGAGTGGGCGTGTCGGCCTTAAATCTCGGCGTACTGCTATCTTCCCACCTGGCGTAAATTTAGCGCTTTGCGCTTTTGAAAACCAGGCCTATTTCAGTGCGCCAGTTGCGCGGAGCGCTCCCCTCTGGCTCTCTCCCTCCCCTCTGGCTCTCTCCTCTGTCACCCTTCTCTGTGTCACTCTCTCCCTCTCTCCTCAGTCTGACAGGCACAATATGACTGTCTCTCTCTGACTCCCTCGCTCAGACAGACACAACACACGTCCTATAGGAAATAGCAGTTGTAAGTTCACTGCCTGTGAATGTCCCAGCATGCAATTGGGTACTCCGTTTCGCTACTAAATAGCAACCAAATGAGGCGAAATAGATATAAAAGGTCGATCTAAAATAATGTGTAATGGTAACACAGCCTGCAATTGTAGAACATTTCAATATTGGACCAAATAAAACATTGAAATTAAAACACCACCCTAAGTGAAACATATATGTCCTCCTGGGCCTATATATATCCCTTTAACGTGATTTAGATAAGTGTTAGCGGAACGCTTCGGAACGCGCTTCTACTGTCATGTGCTATACTGTG
The DNA here is from genome assembly GCF_964638095.1 of Poromitra crassiceps. Classification (NCBI taxonomy): domain Eukaryota; kingdom Metazoa; phylum Chordata; class Actinopteri; order Beryciformes; family Melamphaidae; genus Poromitra; species Poromitra crassiceps. The sequence goes on along the minus strand of NC_139632.1, from coordinate 3,999,540 downwards.
ATGTCCGCTCCAATAACTTGGCCCTATACTTCACATTTAGTTTTACAATAAAAACACATTTATGCAATGACTTTACATAATGTAGGGTATATTTATGTGCATCATTCTACCTGCAGCAGGGGAGAGAAAACAATATCGTTCTGGACAAACTTTCACCAATATAAAATTAATCTCATCATATAGGGATAGGCTATATTTTTCTAGCTGATGCCTTTAGAACATTCTTTTCACTTTGATCTTGCTATAGTGTAGCGTATTTACATGCTTGCAGTATTTAAACTGCAGTTAGATTGGTTTGAGAAGCATAATAATATGGAATAATAGCCTATATGGAGACAGACAGACTGGATGAAGGGAGGGGGGGGGGGGG
>NC_139632.1:3986670-3991670 GCF_964638095.1 Poromitra crassiceps | reverse complement strand
CAGACCTAGGTCATGTAGTCATAGCATCAGTGTTAAACACTACAGCCCTAGGTCATGTAGTCATAGCATCAGTGTTAAACACTACAGACCTAGGTCATGTAGTCATAGCATCAGTGTTAAACACTATAACCCTAGGTCCTGCAGTCATAGCATCAGTGTTAAACACTATAACCCTAGGTCCTGCAGTCATAGCATCAGTGTTAAACACTATAACCCTAGGTCCTGCAGTCATAGCATCAGTGTTAAACCCTACAGACCTAGGGCCTGCAGTCATAGCATCAGTGTTAAACACTACAGACCTAGGTCCTGCAGTCATAGCATCAGTGTTAAACCCTACAGACCTAGGTCCTGCAGTCATAGCATCAGTGTTAAACACTACAGACCTAGGTCCTGCAGTCATAGCATCAGTGTTAAACCCTACAGACCTAGGTCATGTAGTCATAGCATCAGTGTTAAACACTACAGCCCTAGGGCCTGTAGTCATAGCATCAGTGTTAAACACTATAACCCTAGGGCCTGCAGTCATAGCATCAGTGTTAAACACTATAACCCTAGGGCATGCAGTCATAGCATCAGTGTTAAACACTACAGACCTAGGTCATGTAGTCATAGCATCAGTGTTAAACACTACAGCCCTAGGGCCTGCAGTCATAGCATCAGTGTTAAACCCTACAGCCCTAGGTCATGTAGTCATAGCATCAGTGTTAAACACTACAGCCCTAGGGCCTGCAGTCATAGCATCAGTGTTAAACCCTACAGACCTAGGTCATGTAGTCATAGCATCAGTGTTAAACACTACAGCCCTAGGTCATGTAGTCATAGCATCAGTGTTAAACACTACAGCCCTAGGGCCTGCAGTCATAGCATCAGTGTTAAACCCTACAGCCCTAGGTCCTGTGTATGCGTGTGTGTTGTGTGTGTATGCATGTGTGTTGTGTGCGTATGTGTATGCGTGTGTGTTGTGTGTATGTGTATGCGTGTGTGTTGTGTGTGTATGCATGTGTGTTGTGTGTGTATGCATGTGTGTTGTGTGTGTATGCGTGTGTGTTGTGTGTGTATGCGTGTGTGTGTGTGTTGTGTGTGTATGTGTGTGTATGAATGTGCGCTCTTATAATGACTGTCTTTATAGCTAATAGCGTAGCGCTGCTCGGCTTCACGGACATTAAAAAGAGCCTTGCCTGACCACAGGATAAACACACGCTCATAAAATGCAATGCGTGTATAGGGAAGAATGTATATGTATTTGTGTAGGCGTGTGTGAAAGAGGGCGCATGTGTGTGTGCGTGTGTGTGTGTGTGTGTGAGTGTTGTGTGTGTGCGTGTGCGTTTGTGTTTGCAGCATTGGGAGTAGCAGCATGGCTTGCAGGATATTGCTTTTTTATCAATAAATACAAAGAAGAAGAAGCTTTCGTCCTTTTTTGTATCTTATCAACAGGGTGAGTTGGAAGCACATCCGGGGCGGGGCAGAGCAGAGTAGCTAGCTATAGCTCAATAAAGCTAGCATGCTAAAAACACGTCTGATATTGATTTGATTTGGAGATGATGGACGATGCAGTTGAATTCGATGGTATTGATTTGAGCTGGAATAACATGTGGATGGTTTGGAGGAGCGGAGGAACAGGGGCTTTTGTGACGGACAGCAGAGAGACAGGGTAAACAAACTGCAACAGGGTCAATTACAGCTGCCATTATCTTGCTGTCGCTATGATATAATAAGCATATGAATTTCTGCATGTTAGAAAATAAGCTATTTATAGTAGGTAAATACACACATTGTTTCAGGGCCGTGGGTGGGCTCGTTATTGTGTTGTGGTGGATGGATTTGGAAAAAATTATTTTCAGGGTGAGTTAAAAATCATAAAAAAAAGAGCCAAAAATAAGGTCCAGGTTGTAAAAAAAAAACAGAATTCTCCTGAATTCCTGAGTCGTCGTGAATCCAACTCTGACATAAGCCTCCGCACAAACTTCTCGAAGAGGTGCCGACATATTGTTTATTGGTGTATTTGTTGACATTATTGCTTCACTAATTAGTGTGCCCCTCAGCCTAAAACAACAGGTACTGCTATAGGAATAGACTGGACCAAATGGGCCGACTATACAGTCAACACTCGACAGTAAATACTGTAGATGTGGAGAAAGATAGGGCATGAGATCGGGGGAAGAGGAAGATTATGCAACAGACATGATGAAAAATACATAAATAAATAAATAAATAAATACATAAATAAATACATAAATAAATAAATAAATAAATAAATAAATAAATAAATAAATAAATAAATAAATAAATAAATAAATAAATAAATAAATAAAAATGACTCCATAATCCCCATGAAGGCAGAAGGGAGGAGAGATGGATTGGAAGGCCAGGGAGGGAACAGAAGGACGGAGAGAGTGAGAGACAGAGTGAGAGACAGAGTGAGAGAGTGAGAGACAGAGTGAGAGAGTGAGAGACAGAGTGAGAGAGTGAGAGACAGAGTGAAAATAGCTGTCTGGGTCCCCAAAGGTTGGCCAGTTATTATAAAGCCATTGTGGTGCATGTGTACATTTTCCACGGAGCCTTCTGGGCCCGTATGGGCCTGGCTCGGGCAGCACCGAGGTCCACGGAGCCTTCTGGGCCCGTATGGGCCTGGCTCGGGCAGCACCGAGGTCCACGGAGCCTTCTGAGCCCGTATGGGCCTGGCTCAGGCAGCACCGAGGTCCACGGAGCCTTCTGGGCCAGTATGGGCCTGGCTCGGGCAGCACCGAGGTCCACGGAGCCTTCTGAGCCCGTATGGGCCTGGCTCGGGCAGCAACGAGGTCCACGGAGCCTTCTGAGCCCGTATGGGCCTGGCTCGGGCAGCAACGAGGTCCACGGAGCCTTCTGAGCCTGTATGGGCCTGGCTCGGGCAGCACCGAGGCAGGGAGGGAGGGATACGCAGACACCTGGCTCACCTCCTTCACCCACTGCCTCCCCCCTCTTCCTCTCAACACATACAGACACACACACACCTACGAGTATGAAAGAGTGCACACACACACAAACGCACTGTCATCGTCATTCACAAATCAGTGCAGGGTGATTCCCATTCACAACTCGGTGCAGGGTGATTCCCATTCACAACTCGGTGCAGGGTGATTCCCATTCACAACTCGGTGCAGGGTGATTCCCATTCACAACTCGGTGCAGGGTGATTCCCATTCACAAATCAGTGCAGGGTGATTCCCATTCACAACTCGGTGCAGGGTGATTCCCATTCACAAATCAGTGCAGGGTGATTCCTGGCCAAACATGGAAGGATAAGCCAGGTGGGCGGAAGAAAAGAATGGACAAGAGTGACAGAGCGGTCGGACAGAACAAAAGATGGGTGGATGACTGTTAGGCGGGGTACAATGGGGGGTAATGATGGACAAGAGAGAGAGAGAGAGAGAGCGAGAGAGAGAGGGGGGTAATGATGGACAAGAGAGCGAGAGAGAGAGAGCGAGAGAGAGAGGGGGGTAATGATGGACAAGAGAGCGAGAGAGAGAGAGAGCGAGAGAGAGAGGGGGGTAATGAGTGAGACAGTGTTGAGGCATGCTTGGCTTGCACTGGGACACTGAGCCAATTCATATAACTGCAGCTAAAATTAGCTTTCACTGTAGCCTTCTCAAGGTAGCACTAGCGCTGCTCAGGCTTCTCCTATGTGCATGGCCACTCACATTACCGACACGCAACACATACACAGATGTCCATGCGCACACATAGTGCACACATAGTGCACACATAGCGTGCACACATAGTGCACACATAGTGCAGACATAGTGCACACATAGTGCACATATAGTGCACACATAGCGTGCACACAGTGCACACATAGCGTGCACACAGTGCACACATAGCGTGCACACAGTGCACACATAGTGCAGACATAGTGCACACATAGTCCAGACATAGTGCACACATAGTGCACACATAGCGTGCACACATAGTGCACACATAGCATGCACACATAGTGCACACATAGTGCACACATAGTGCATACATAGTGCACACATAGTGCACACAAAGTGCACACAAAGTGCACACAGTGCACACATACAGCAGTGCACACATAGCGTGCACACATACTGCACGCATAATGCACACATAGTGCACACAAAGTGCACACATAGTGCACACAAAGTGCACACAGTGCACACATACAGCAGTGCACACATAGCGTGCACACATAGTGCACACAAAGTGCACACATAGTGCACACAAAGTGCACACATAGTGCACACAGTGCACACATAGCGTGCACACATAGTGCACACATAGCGTGCACACATAGTGCACACATAGCATGCACACATAGTGCACACATAGTGCACACATAGTGCACACATAGTGCACACATAGCATGCACACATAGTGCACACATAGTGCACACATAGTGCACACATAGCGTGCACACATAGTGCACGCATAGTGCACACATAGTGCACACATAGTGCACGCATAGTGCACACATAGTGCACGCATAGTGCACACATAGTGCACGCATAGTGCACACATAGTGCACACAGTGCACACATAGTGCACACATAGTGCACACATAGCGTGCACACATAGTGCACACATAGTGCAGACATAGTGCACACATAGTGCACACATAGCGTGCACACATAGTGCACACATAGCGCACACATAACGTGCACACATAGTGCACACATAGTGCAGACATAGTGCACACATAGTGCACACATAGTGCACACATAGTGCACACATAGTGCACACATAGTGCACACATAGCGTGCACACATAGTGCACACATAGTGCACACATAGTGCACACGTAGTGCACACATAGTGCACACATAGTGCACACATAGTGCACACATAGTGCACAGTGCACACATAGTGCACACATAGCGTGCACACATAGTGCACACATAGTGCACACATAGTGCACACATAGTGCACACATAGTGCACACATAGTGCACACATAGTGCACACATAGTGCACACATAGCGTGCACACATAGTGCACACATAGTGCA
>NC_139632.1:3976670-3981670 GCF_964638095.1 Poromitra crassiceps | reverse complement strand
GTGGGGGGGGGGGGGGGTAGGGTGGGGTTTGGGTTGGGTGTGTGCATGTATGGGTGGGTGGGTTAGGTGAGGATTCTTTCGAAATGTCCAGGCATGTTATAGATCTATTTTGCATGTTTGTATGTTCACAGTCGTGTGTGTGTGTGTGTGTGTGTGTGTGTGTGTGTGTGTGTGTGCGTGCGTGTGTGTGCGTGTGCGTGTGTGTGTGTGTGTGCGTGTGTGTGTGTTGTTCACCTGTTTTTTCTTGTAGAAGCCCTTTTTGTCACAGTTGGGGATGCGGAAGCCTCTGGGGTTGAGCACGTTGGTGATTTTAAGACTGTTCAGGATGCTCTCCATCTCCCTCCGGCAAGGCCCCTAGCGACACGGCAAACACACACACCCGACAAGGCCGAGATTACGCACTCGTCATCCTTACACCATCACAGAAGAACATGACGGAACACGGAGATGTTTTACGGTGGACATCAGAGTCTAGAAGTTCCAAAATGAAACATCCACCTTTTTTTTTGAAAGAAGCGATACTGCCTCTTACAAAATGATTGAACACAACAAAGTGAAAACAGGATTGTAGGGTAACTTAAAGGTCCCCCTTCGCGTCATTACAACATCATTACCTATCCCAGTTCATTCACAGAACCTCCCGGTCCAAACGCCATCGTAACGATGCCAGAGCCGTATAATAATAGAAGAGTTGCGACATCTCCATTCACTCCAACGGACCAGTTTTTTTTTACCTCACAAAAGTTCCCGGAAGTAAGGTTCTGGATTAAGCAGCGCTGTCGAGTTGCAGCAAAATGGACAGTTTGGGATGTACTTTGAAAGGGTCAGGCGTTTAAAGAATCAAATTGTACATTATCGGGTTTATTTTAAGCATTCAAATGTAGCGCAAGCCCCCTTCCTGGCTATTCATTGGCTACTAAGTCATGCATTTTGGACCTCCACTGGCGCGCCACTCTCTCACATTGGTTCCCAAACTGTGGTCCTAGGGCTCCGCCTGGTGGTCCGCCAGAGAATTGCTTGTTTGTTTTGTTGTTTTGTTGTTGTTTAAACAAACAACAGTTTTCAGATATACACATTGAACCTGAGGAGTAGCCGGATTGGGCCGATTTTCAGAAATATCGCGATATTTGGGAAATATCACAATTTTGAACTTTTACTTTCAGAGGCTGCAGCAGGCTTAGTTTTAAAGGAGAATTTCGGTTTTTTACACCACGGTCCTCATTTCCAGCTTAAAATATGATGTTTTACTCACCGAAATATGTTTGGCTTCATTTGTATGCCAACGGAAGATTTTGAGCTCCGAGTAGTCTCCTCAAACAGGCTATAACGAGAGCCTGCGGCGAGTGCGGGGCATGCTGCACACGCTCTCTAAATGACACTTTTTCTGTCAGATCACGGTTCATTATGGTTGTAAATATAATTATTTAGCTAATAGCTAGAAGCTAAGCTAACAACAACACAACAGTCAACGTTGATCTGCCCCGGATGGGGTCACAGTGCCCATCTTCCCCCTCTGTGGTTTCTCTGAAGAAGTGTGGTTTCACAGCCTGTTTGAGGAGACTACTCGGAGCTCAAAATCTTCCGTTGGCATACGAATGAAGCCAAACATATTTCGGTGAGTAAAACATCATATTTTAAGCTGGAAATGAGGACCGTGGTGTAAAAAACCGAAATTCTCCTTTAAAGCCAGAGTGAAGTTTCTGGTATCATATGAAACTAGAACACCTAAGGAATCGATTTGTACCAACCATGTCATGCTAGTTTGTCACGAAGGTAGCTAAATAACACTCCAAATTTAGGCTAAATGTTGGCGAGGGAACACAACATTTTCAAAGGGGTTCTCTTTTTCACAGCCTAATGTTGGCAGGTTTGTGTGTGTGTGTGTGTGTGTGTGTGTGTGTGTGTGTGTGTGTGTGTGTGTGTAATGATAGTAATAGTTACACCATGGCGAAACTGCTCCCGATGACATCATTATGACATCATTTGACATCATTTGACACACATTCAGCGAGAAACCGACTATAATGAAGACATGTGCCAACTTTCACGTGGTGTTCAGTATTTTAACACATTCACTGCCACCAGTTTTTTTTTTACTGTAGGTAGCTTCTGCCAAGATTTTTTTTTGAGGATTCTGGCTCATCTTTCAAGAGGATTATTTTCTGCTAGTATTTTGTGAACACAAAATATCTCAAAAGAACTAATAGAATGTGTGCTTTCTCTGTCTAAAAGAGTTAGTTTGTAGAGTTAGTAGTTATGTAGGCATTAGCAGTTGAATACAGCATGGTTTCAGCGTCTGAAAATTTAAGCTGAGATAAATGGCTTTTTGTGAAATTCGATAGAACAGTCACTTTAACCATTTATTTTTGGCATCAGTAAGACGTCAGACATCTAAACAATACTTTTGAACAGTAATTTCCTCCATAACAGCAGGAAACCCCCCTCTCCTTCAAACTCCTCCCTCCGTGTGTGTCCTCCTCCTCCCTCCGTGGCTGCAGCGGGTGTGTGACAAGCGAGTTGTTGTCTGTGCTGCCTGGCTGCCCCTCGTCGGGCGAGTCTGGATGGGCTCGCTCGTTTCTTGGGGTTTCGGTTGAGAGCTTTGATGAAGCTTTTGCGATTCTGGTCTTATTTATGCTGCGTGTTTCAAAGTGTGTTGCACCCATAATCTATTATGCAAATTTGCAATCCCCCACCGCCAGCTCCCAGCGCGAAAGCGAAAGCGTTTTCGCCAATCCATTTTCATGAGAATGGCTTCCTCACGCGGCTGTTTTTTCTTGGCTTTCTCTCGTCTGGAGAGCACTGTCGCCACTTAGTGGGTCGGTAAAATAGATTATACACATTCAATACCTCCCATATTTTTATAGGAGATGTAAAAGGGGTTGATCGACGTCCCACCGTCAAAAAAAAATATTTTTTTTTTTGGACGAGATATCTCGTCCACGGCAGTCAACCATTGGTTTCTGCTTGACGAGATATCTCGTCCACGGCAGTGAACGTGTTAAGAAGACACGTTTTTTTTTTCATTTCCTGAAAAGTTTCCGTTTCAGAGATACGAGGTTTCCGCCCGTCGTCCAGCGACGATATAATACTACCGATTGTGTAATGATACAAAGCGGGTTAAAAATCAGCAAAGTTCTCTAACTCCTTGGTTGAAAAAAAAATTATAACATTACAACACAACTGAACTTTAAATCGTGTCTTTTTCCTTCCAAAAATGAACAGTTTTGTGAGCAGAATTTCTGAGTGGGGGTGACTCGACTTACATACTCGGTCTCCCTCTTGCTCTCCAGGGAGAAGTTGTGCATGTCTGTGTTGGCTCCTCCGGACACCGACTCCACCTTGTAGCTCTGGCTCTTCCTGCTCTGCTCCTTCTTGATCAGCTTGGTGTGCAGCGGGGGCCTGGTGTCCATGGACCCGCGCCCGTGCCCGCCCTCCACGGCCGTCGCCGCGCCCGCCGCCAGCGCCGTCATCGACGTGGTCGCGTTGGCACGACCTTCTTCTCCCTGATCCCTGGCGTTCTCTGTTCAAAGGGGGCAATGGAAAATGGTCGTCACATTTCCAAACATTTCATATAGGGGGTGCACCGATCGATCGGCAAGCAATCTGTATCGGCCGATTTTGACCTCAAATGTGCGATCGGCTGATTGCCGATGTTTCGGCTGATTGCCGATATTTTTTTATATTAAAAAATAATAATAATAAAATAAAATAAAAGCCCTATCACTAATCAGGCTTTCCAACGATATAAAATACAATGCCAATTGGTATTATTAAAGGGGAGAAATAATCGACCTAAAATAACGTTTCCAAACTTTCTTTGAGGAGTTTATATATCGGTGATCGGTGATCGGTAATCGGTGATCGGTCGATGATCGGTTGGGCAGATATTTCCCATAGGCGATCGGCAATCGGTGATCGGTGGCAAAAAACGTGATCGGTGCACCCCTGATTTCATACACTCGCGATAAAGTGTGCGGGCCTTGTGCGTGTGGGCTTGCGCGCGTGTTTAACGCCGGGTGCAGGCGCAAACTGGAGGCGTGCCAAGTCATCCGCTATTCTCCGTGCCCCGCAATTATATGCCACCTGTGCGCGCCGCAAACGGGATTTTGGCGGTCTTTAACCACCTGAATTATTCACAGGCGTGGCCCTGGCAATGCCTGGGTGTTACATCAATCAAACCAATCAGATTCCTGTCTCGCATTCCCTTTAATACAGCTTGCGTGATGCATGCTGCAATTCTCTCCATGCGTCATTTGGACATCTCACAACAACCGTCACATCATATACCTGTTGAACACATCTGTGATTTCATGCAATTCGGGTTTCTTTTGTTGACTGGAAAATAGAAACGTGTTTGCAACGGGGAAACGGGGACATTTGATTGACAATAATATTGCAATAGTATAATTTTTTTATTTTCTCTATCACTGAGAGCGAGGGCGAGTGAGTGACATAGCCGAGAGGGGGGGGGGGGGGGGGGGGGGTTAGAGCTGACAGTGTGTGTGTGTGTGTGTGTGTGTGTGTGTGTGTGTGTGTGCATGTGTGTGTGTGTGTGTGTGTGTGTGTGTGTGTGTGTGTGTGTTTTAGGTGGTAACAGATAAAGTGTGTGCGGGGGGCGCAGATGATATTATTAGGCCATGCTGCTGGCAAAGATTCCTGTCAAATCGTTAAAGACGACCATCTGACTGAGCTGAAGCGATGTGTGTGTGTGTGTGTGTGTGTGTGTGTGTGTGTGTGTGTGTGTGTGTGTGCGCGTGCGTGTGTGCGTGTGTGCGTGTGCGTGTGTGTGTGTGTGTGTGTGTGTGCGTGTGCGTGTGGGGGTGTGTGTGTGTGTCCCTAATATAGGAGAGGACCCAACTATCATATGCCAGCGGTCAGCAGCCACACCACCACAGTCAGACAGACGCTACCGCTTGACTTGACGGAGCTAACTAAGCTTGAATGCCTGGGAGAAGCACTGGGGGAGACGGAGGAGGGAGGCTGCTGGGAGGAACACACAC
>NC_139632.1:3941670-3971670 GCF_964638095.1 Poromitra crassiceps | reverse complement strand
GAAATGTTACTAGTATGTAAACTTGCATTGTCCCTATCAAGCCTAAATAAATAAATAACCTAAATAAATAAATAGGTTGAATTCTTCTAATTGTTAGGTATAGGCTATAATACACAATTTTCGCTTTGGCTAAGATGCACATTGCCCCCTGCATTCATGTTGAGAGAATAGTTCAGAGAGAATGATAAAAGTTGCAGCATTGGTAGTTTTCTTCTCTCCTCCAATATGGTGCGGTAGAAGGAACACAGTTAAGACTATACTGAGAAGCCGTTGGGAGGCTATATCAAAGCCAGCTATGGATCTGGTCAATGATATGATAATGTCAGCACCGGTAACTGAGAGACCGTTGGTGAGAAATGAGAAGCCGACTATTTGATTTGTCTTACCTAGCAACCCACTGGATCAGCTGTTGGATAGGCCGGTCATTGGCTTCCGAAGCTAGCCACTAGCTTGCATAGGCTAGCAACCCCACTGGATTGGCTATTGGATACGCTAGCCATTAGCTTCCGATGCTAGCCACTAGCTTGCCTAGATATGATCAATGGTTTCAAAGGCAGCACTAAGGTCTAGCAAAAACAAGGACAGAGAGAAGGCCTTTGTCTGATGCTTTGTCGGTGGCCAGATCCGTAGGCAAAGATATAGCCTCCAACGGCTTCTCAGTAGGCTACTCTTAATTTTGTCCCTTCTACCGCGCGCCATACTCCAACTAGTATTGACTATTCCCCAACCTCTGTGTAGGTTTCCACACCACCGGCCACATCCCTGACCTGGCATCAATGGTATGTGAGCGAATACCCCCCACATGCACCACTGATAAAAGCCTACAGCAACATTCTTCTGTGGGCATGTGTGTAGGTGGCCTCCATAACCCACTAAAACAGTCATATCATTGCATAGCCTGTGTGTGTGTGTGTGCGTGTGCGTGCGTCTGTGTGTGTGTGCATGCGTGCGTGCGTGTGTGTGTGTGTGTGTGTGTGCATGTGTGCGTGCGTGCCTGCGTCTGTGTGTGCGTGTGTGTGTGTGTGCGTGCGTGCGTGTGTGTGCGTGCGTGTGTGTGTGTGTGTGTGTGTGCATGTGTGCGTGCGTGCCTGCGTCTGTGTGCGTGTGTGTGTGTGTGTGTGCGTGCGTGTGTGTGTGTGTGTGTGTGCGTGCGTGCGTCTGTGTGTGTGCGTGTGTGTGTGCATGCGTGTGTGTGCGTGCGTGTGTGTGTGTGTGTGTGCGTGCGTGCATCTGTGTGCGTGTGTGTGTGTGTGTGTAACCACATGCCCAACAGTGGGTGCAGCCATAGAGGTATTGCTTTACTGTTCTGGGTTGTGGGACCTGCTGTGTTGGAGGATGCAGTGTGCACATCCACCCTCTGGACACATGTCAATCACACACGACGTCGCCACACAGGCAGCCGCCCATACACACCGCAGCTACTGAGCATGTGCGGGAGCCGCCGACGTACTGCTGCCCCAATAGTTTCAAGAAGTGCTGCTCACCTTTCACATACCTTGGAGCAGACCCTGGTGATACATCCCCCGTGCACCCCCACCCAGCCACCCACCCACCTAATCCCACCCCCCAACCCCCCCGCGCGCCTTCGCTCCTGCACCTCCAACCCCACAGGACTTCCAATTATTAGCGGAGAAAATGGCGAGATTGTGCACGCTCAGCGTTGCCCCCCTGTCCGGCATACCCCTCGCGTTCTGTAATAACAAACGCGAGAGGGGGGTACACACTGAGAAAATAAAGCAATCAGTATCGGCCATTGTGTGATTTCCACCACAGAGGCAGAAAAAGTGTTGAGACTGCATTATGAAAAACAAGCAGAGGTAAGGAAACACCCCCGGAATAGCAAGAACACGTCTGCAGCTAAGATTAGTTTTCTTATTACTTGACGTTTTTTTTCTTTTTTTCTTCCATGTCTGAAATATTCAGCGGTTTGACCTTTCCCTCATTTACTGTCTGCCTGGTCCGTCCAGGGAGCAATTTCCCTCCAAAAGAATCCTCAATCATTCTTCCAGTCAACGACAAAAATATACTTTTGCGGAAACTGTGTGTGACTACAGTTGGCTCCCCAGGAGTCCCTATAGCCTGTGGAGTAACTATGTGGTGACAAGTTCCTGTTCAAACAGATGACAGGGTGGAGTTTGATAGCTAGTTATTGTTTCTCCAGATGAAGATAGCTGCAATTGGGCAGAGAGACGCAGTAGCGCATGCATACAATAAACCTGAATGGACGCGACATTTCTACATTTCTATGGCATTTTGTGCTTGATTAGATATCAGTGGAGAGGGGGAGAGAGGATGGTGTGGAAAAAAAAGGCCATGAGCTGGATTCAAACGGATTGGATTCAAAGGACACAAACCAAACGCACAGTATTCACCTTAGCCTGCTGATCCATTGAGATGATCTGGATTTCATGATTCAACAGTCAGAACTTGATTTCCATAAGAGCAGGTCAGGTTTCACATCCATCCTGATCTCACAACCCATCTCCAAAACTGAGGCAGTGAGAGGTTGGACGTTTGCTGATGCAGAACATCAGCTACTCTTCCTGGGGTCTACACACAAAACAAAAACATGACAACAGATAAAGACAGACACCCTCTGCCGATCTGGGGAGAGCCGAAACTGGCTCCATGCTTCCTCCGAGACATGAGCAGTTAGCCAGCCGCTTCTTTTCACCTGACAGAGGAAGCTTCACCGGTAGGACATAGCACGTGGGAGGTTCACGCTATTCCAACGAGTTCCCCTCCCTCCGAACAGGCGCCCCTAACGACCAGAGGAGGCACCACATTAGCAACCAGGATATTGCATGTTTTGGTGAAGGGGGTTCCTATATGAAGGAAACCCCCGGGGAGGCACGGGGAGAACATGCAAACTCCACACAGAAAAGCCCTTTTGACGACCCCACCGGGGCGGTGGGCACTCGAGGACATGCGGACGGGCACGCACTCCTTCAGCGCTCACAGCGTGGGAATCGTACCCAGGACCTTCTAGCTGTGAGGTGACGCCACCGTGCCCCCGCGAGATATAGCGACTTGAGTACAACACTGCTCAGCACACCTCAATTGACTATTTGTCTCACTCAGTGATCTGGACTTCATCTCGCATCTCTTTGGTCTTTAGCCCTCTCTGTCTTTCTGTCTCTCTGTCTTTCTGTCTTTCTGTCTTTCTGTCTCTCTGTCTTTCTGTCTTTCTGTCTTTCTGTCTCTCTGTCTTTCTCTGCCACAAGGCAATTATTGACTCTTCATCTGAGCGTTTCTCTCTCCCTCCACCTAGGAATCTGATATTGTCTCGTTATTAATCTCTCCTACTTTAGTGTCTCGGTCTCAGTCAACATTCCGCTGTGCGACGTTCTCACGATGCAGCACATTTCCATCACGGCTCAGACCGTAAATCATTCATTGGAAACACAAAGTCTGCGACGGTCCTCAGTAACACTGTAACACTGTAACACTGTAACACTGTAACACAGGGCTGTATTACTGAACGGGCCTACCGGGCCCAGGCCCAGGGGCCCGAGAGCTCAGGGGGCCCATGAGCTAGAGTCTCTTCGAAAGAGACTCTAACTGATGGGGCCCCTGAGCTCACTTCGCAGCTGAGACTCTAGCTTATGGGCCCCTGAGCTCACTTCGCAGGCGGCCTGCGAAGAGACTCTAGCTCAGGGGTGCCCAAATTCTTTCCCATGAAGGGCCAAAACTCAATCTGGGTGGAGGGCCGAGGGCCAAAAATAAACGTTGTGGAATTACATTAAAATGTATTGTGTTTTATAGAAAATTAACATTCTAAATCTAAAATAACATTTCAATATAATAATCTACTTTGTATCTGTTTGGTAATTGTAATAATTTGCAATTGGTTATATATATTTAAAAAAAACATCTGCATTTGTGGGGAGCTTAAACATTTAATCAGTAAACACCCAGTTAAAAACAGTTGTATTTTCCACCTTTGTAATCAAGAGAGGAATTTGACTTAATTCACAACTTGAAAAATCCTCAAGGTACTTTGAAAATCAGCTTTATTGTCCATCTTTTGTAAACAATTTGCCATGACAATTTGCAGGGATGCAATCTCAGGAGTGAACACAGTATATCCGCAGGCACATTCAGACACTGTTTCACAAAGTCACCACATGAAAAAGCTCGTCCACCCTTTGCAATCAGTGCAGATATCTGATAACTTGCCCGAGTTGCATTCTGGATTTAAAAAAATCGGGGCAAATCTTTTTTTTTTTTTTTTTTTTTGCGCTGTGAGTGGGGGCCCGTGAGGGGGGCAGGCCCAGGGGCCCGTGAAGTCATAATCCGTCTATGCTGTAACACTGTAACACTGTGACACTGTAACACTGTAACACTGTAACCTTTCTGTGTGGAGTTTGCATGTTCTCCCGGTGCTCCCCAGGGGGTTCCTCCGTACATAACCCCCCACTAAAAACATGCAGAAGATCGTCATCCGACCAGTGACGACAACATCCGAAGTTGGTCCCCGGGCGCTGGAAAGAAAAAGCGACCACTGCTCCTGGCCTGCCCCCACCGGAGGAAAGGACAAGCCTGGATGGGTCAAATGCAGAGGACAAATTTCACCGGTCACCGTCAGCATGAGTGTGTTTGTGGCCGCATGCATGTGTTGGTGTGTGACTGTGTGACAATAAAAGACGGGCTTGTCCGTCACTAACTGTGTGACACAATGCACTTTATCATCTGAGGTTTGTGGGAATTATGCAGGATCTGGACAGATTGATTTGTTTCCTTCCTCCGTGCGTTGATTCAAACAGCAAATCTCGCTGCTGTCAACACGCGCTCGCTTCACACGTACAAGCTATTAGCTATCATGGACGCTCTGCCGCGTGTTACAACCTGCATAGTGCATAATGACCACTTTATACAAAAAAGACATTCATTTCACATGCTATATGCACCATGGATCATGTTGACAGCACTGTTATTTAGTGCTTTGGACTCCCAACTCTACGGCAAGAATCAGAATCAGAATTATGTTACAGTTAGTCTGACAACGGTGGTGTTTTTGACCTTCAGAGACAGCGTTACTAATGCACACTCCCCTTAACACATTCATGTGACCACACTGATTTTTATTTTTTTATTTTTTTTCATATTTTATTTTGTAATTTCCAGTATATAGAAAACAAAAACAGGCTCAGACAAAAAAACAAAAAACAAACAAAACATACATATTCAATTCAAACTTTATTTCAGACCCAGGGAGATCCATAATATAATAAAAAGAAAAACAATAAAAAAGGCAGTACAATAAATAGTAAGTGTTGATAACAGCACACAGGTTACCAAGATACTCAGGGTCTAGTATACAGACATTTTCGCCAGTGGTTCCACAGGCTGGAAGAGAACTTGCCCGAGCTGCGTTCATGATTGGTCAGTACAGCAATGATGTCATTTACAGATTCAGATGCCCTGCACATAAATCTATACATTAAATTTCTGAGAACGGCAGAGCAAGTCGGTACCCCGATACTGACAAACATAATATATACATATACCAACATTAATGTTCCAACATGGCGCTACCAGCCGCGTCAAGTGCCTATGTTGAAATGTGCGTGGAATCCCGTGCAAGGGCTCCATGAGAAGTCAGCTGAGCAAGTGACTTGTCGCTCTTAACCTCATCTCTAAGTAGGCTAGAAATGGGTTCCCAGATCATTGTGAATTTCCTAAATGAATTGGTCCTCAGGAACCCGGAGTCTCTGTATAACCGAGACCCATGTCCGTCAGCCACAGCTGAAAAGAAGGTGGAGAGGGGGACTTCCACTCCATCACAATGGGTCTCTTGGCGATAGTCGTCCCCTGCGTCAGAGACTGTTGTATACAGCCGTAAAGGGAGGAGCAGAGAGGATTCTGAGCAGCCAAAGATGGCGAGTTCCACCTCCGGCTGAAGGGTTATTTTATACTGAAAGGAATTGTTTAAAAAAAATGATGAAATGTAAACCCCCCCCCCCCCCCCCCCTTTTGGAGTCGTGCTTTTCATCTCTGAAATGTGTCGATTGTTCCTAATAATTTTTTCTGTCTGTTCTGCTCTTTTTGTCCCCCTAAGATCCAGCAGATTCCAAATCAGACAGAGTCGAGATGAATGAAGCAAACTCTCTGTAGCGGCCAAAACGAAGAAGGCCTTCGTACTGACAGAATCCCATCAAACTCGGTAAACATTCTCACAACACGGCCCGAATGTTTTTGAAGATCTGCTTTATGTTCGTATAGCGCTGCTTTTATTGTGGCTCTGCCAACACAGGCACTTTCAATCTTCGCGAAGACGCCATTTTTTTCACACTTGTTCCCCACCAGGGGAATGATTAAGATGTCATTTTGGCAAGTGATGTTGACCGTGGTTTATGGGGAAACGCATAAATAATCAGGCCCACGCAAAAAGTCCTCCTTATGATACTGCCAGCATCGTGGTATTGAGGGAAATCATGTGGAGCGCCCCCTAACTCAGCCAGGGTGCTGACAGCGGGGACGGGTCTCATCAGTCATGGGGGGGAAACGTGCACTCTCTCACTGAAAAAGATCAGCCCGTCCAAACTGAAGGAAGGAGCCCAGCTCTATCTCTCCGAGCCGACGGAGGCATCTGGGGCCGTTAAACTAAACAGTTGTCTGTTGTAAAAATCTGCTCGACTCGTAGCGGAAAACTATAAGGAACGATGTGAGTGCGACGGTGCGGCAAACTGCATCAAATGAAATTAGAATTCACACGCCACTGAAATATTTGAACGACCATCCGATACTATTAAGCGTGTTTTGGCTTTTTAGCAGGGAACAGGACATGGGATGCATGTAGAATGCCAACTTGGGTGGTAGACATCTGCCTTTGTTAACCGCCATGTTCAGTCCTCATTCATTTTGCAGTTCTGAGGTCAGGACTGACACTGACATTATGAATCATTTTCCATAAAAGTGGCTGTTTTGAATCTGAATCGGCCAGGATTTCCTGTCGTGTTCTCAAGGAGGGGGAAGCAGGTAAAACACGGTGATTCTCTGTCTTCTCCTGCCTGGATCATGTTGAAACGTTTCACATTTTCCACCGGAGGTCATCATCTGAGTCATTGTAACATTAGGCATGTGGGTGTTATGGCACGAGTTGCACTACTGTAACACAACGCCGACCTTTTTCTACAGATAATGGTGCAGCTTTTTATTGAAGTTTATTAAACGCCACACATGCTTTTAAAACCGACATTTTTTTTTTTTTGGACCGGGTTAATGGGGCTGCTCTTTAGGAATGAACCCCCTCCTGAAATATCTGTTTTCAATCAATTGATGAGATGAGTTTGCCCAGCAGGCCAGGCCTAGCTGCTCTCTGTCACTGTCTGCCTCACATGGTTAGAGACACATCTGGAGGCAAGAGGAGAGGAGCATTCCACAAAACATTGAAGCAAAATGTTAACTAACTATAGGCTTCTAATCAAGGCAGTTTATTGCATCGCATGCAGAACCATAGAGGAGGAACGCCACTGAAGAGAAGAAGAGGCATCGTGGGGTGAGAGCATGTGTTGTGGAAATATGTGTTGTTATGATGTGTTTGCGGTGGAGCCTGTGCCCTTTGGTCGGGCCGCATTTGGCACCAGATATGGTAGCAAATGGCAGCTCTCAGCAGGAGGTCCGAGTCCCGCCCAGCAGAGGCTGACTCTAATTGGTCAAACATACACTGTGGCATTTGATTGGTCAAACATACGCTGTGGCATCTGATTGGTCAAACATACACTGTGGCATTTGATTGGTCAAACATACACTGTGGCATCTGATTGGTCAAACATACGCTGTGGCATCTGATTGGTCAAACATACACTGTGGCATCTGATTAGTCAAACATACACCGTGGCATCTGATTGGTCAAACATACACTGTGGCACCTTGCATGGGCCTCATGCCTGGAGGCAGGTACAGCACGCTGGGGAAAGATCAGCCCCCGCAACTGTCTTTAGGTCAGCTGTGCTTCCACTGCCAGGCCAGACTAGGGAGACTGCTATGGGGAGGAGATAGATGGCGAGACAATCTAGCCTGGCACTCTCAGGTTGACCAGCTCGCCTGGCCGCTCTCAGGTTGACCAACTCGGGTGACACTTTCCTGAGAGTGGGCCAATTCCAGCCTGCTAAGAGGATCAGTTTCCCCTTCCTGTCTTGACACACATATACTCAGCTAGCGGCACTCAGCAGCAGCTCTGCAGTGTCACTGCAGGAATGGCTCAGCAGGCACCTAGCAGCACTCTCCTGTGTGTGTGTGTGTGTGTGTGTGTGTGTGTGTGTGTGTGCGTGTGCGTGTGCGTGTGCGTGCGCGCGCGCGTGCGTGCGTGCGTGCGTGCGTGCGTGTGTGTGTGTGTGTGTGTGTGTGAAAGGCACGCATCACGGACGGGATCAGAGAGTGTCTCCTCACTAAGAGGATTGAGATGTTAAACCCGCCTCTCACAAACCAAGCGGCTAGGCTAGCAGGCAAAGGGCAGCACTACATACAGCTCTGTGTCCAAACAAACAGAGGGCTCTGCACAAACAGTCGTCTAATAAAGAATAGAATAGATAGATCCTTTTTCCTTTACTTTTAATCCCCCCCCCCCCCCCCCCGCCTTTTGAAATGGTTCATTATTATTCCCAAGTGCCAACTTGTATACAGTATATACATAAAGTATCATGTTTCCCCCCTTTGTTTCTATTTTTTGTATATTCCCATTCGGCCTAGAGTGGGATTACCTCTTTCTAAAGGTCCTTTACACATCAAGAGCGATGCGAAAATACGGCACGAAATTGCGATGCGAGTTTTGACCCACCTGTCAATCCCAGCCACAGATGTGTGTGTACACGTCGGAAGCGAATTTCTGAAACATCGACCGTGGTTCGAAAAAAAGTAACGCCGCAATAAGGCTCAGCGAAACTTCGCCGTTGGTATGCACGGTTGCATTGACTGATATAGGTTCGGAAAATATTATTGACGTGCGAATTAATCGCATGAAAAAAAAAACGCTCCCGATGTGTAAGGACCTTTTACTCTACGAAAATTTTGTTTGGGTGACAGTTTTATATCCTGGGTCAGATTATTATATTCTTCCCGCAAAGGCCTCAGTACGCACAAATGACCCAACTTCTTCATCCTTCCAGCTGCACAGAGGAATGAGGCAGGGATGCCGTTTAAGTCCCCTGCTCTTGGCGATAGCGATAGAACCACTTGCCATAGCCCTATAGCGACCACAGCATCCATGGTATCGGTTCATAAAGTTTCACTTTTTGCAGATGTTTTGTTGGTCTTTGTATCCGATCCATTAACTTGCATCCCCAAAATGTTGAAGTTGTTAAAACATTACATTTACATTACATTACGTCATTTAGCAGACGCTTTTATCCAAAGCGACTTACAATAACACATTTTTGTCAGCAATAGAGCAATCAGCTATGGAGCACAGTCTATGACAACTACAAATTCTGAAGTTTAAAAGTTGTTAAAAGACCTCTGTGACATCATCAGTGATGTCATGAATCTGACATCATCAGTGATGCTGGTCTCATTGGCCACACAGCAGCCGAGCTGCGGGCAAGCCTAGTTTACATAAAAGCAAACTAATTCCGATCAACACTGCAGCAGACGAATTCTCACTTACCACTTACTACTGAAAAAGTTAACTTATCTTGGTGTTATTGTATATGACGACCTTTTTAAACAAAATCTGTGCATGCGTGTGTGCGTGCATGCGTGGGCGTGTGTGTGTGTGTGCGTGCGTGTGTGCGTACGTGCGTGCGTGTGTGTGCGTGGGCGTGTGTGCGTGTGTGCGTGCGTGTGTGTGTGTGGTCAATGTAACTCAATGCAATACTCTATCTTGGCACTATCTTGCCAAATAGGTTGATAATATGATGTTTTTATGGGTCTGTGCGGTGGGTGTGTGGGTAAAGGGAGGAGTACCAGAGCTATGAGCCCATTGTTGTCTATATATCATAGTTTCATGTATCGTCTGTTTTTATTTTTTAAACTGAAAATAAACCTTGTTTAAGAATAGAATAAAACGGAATAGAATAGAATATTGTTTCTTTTGAGAGAATACATAGAATCAGAATAAAACACAAAGAAAGCAGGACAGAAGAAACGCATGACAGAGTGAGTAGTAGTAGTATATGGGGATAGAAGACACAGAGAGACAGAGAGAGACAGACAGAGAGAGATAAAGAGAGAGAGAGAGAGAGAGAGAGAGACCTGATCTCTAATCTTGGTGTGAACTAGAGTGGCAAGGTTTGCACAGAGTGGCTGGTGTGTAGTGATGTCACCTCACAGAGTGGCTGGTGTGTAGTGATGTCACCTCACAGAGTGGCTGGTGTGTAGTGATGTCACCTCACAGAGTGGCTGGTGTGTAGTGATGTCACCTCACAGAGTGGCTGGTGTGTTAGTGATGTCACCTCACAGAGTGGCTGGTGTGTAGTGATGTCACCTCACAGAGTGGCTGGTGTGTTAGTGATGTCACCTCACAGAGTGGCTGGTGTGTAGTGATGTCACCTCACAGAGTGGCTGGTGTGTTAGTGATGTCACCTCACAGAGTGGCTGGTGTGTAGTGATGTCACCTCACAGAGTGGCTGGTGTGTTAGTGATGTCACCTCACAGAGTGGCTGGTGTGTAGTGATGTCACCTCACAGAGTGGCTGGTGTGTAGTGATGTCACCTCACAGAGTGGCTGGTGTGTAGTGATGTCACCTCACAGAGTGGCTGGTGTGTAGTGATGTCACCTCACAGAGTGGCTGGTGTGTAGTGATGTCACCTCACAGAGTGGCTGGTGTGTAGTGATGTCACCTCACAGAGTGGCTGGTGTGTAGTGATGTCACCTCACAGAGTGGCTGGTGTGTAGTGATGTCACCTCACAGAGTGGCTGGTGTGTAGTGATGTAGTGTGTGTAGTGTGTGTAGTGATGTAGCTGGTGTGTAGTGATGTCACCTCCGGAGACTTGTGTGCCAAGCCAATAGATCCTTTGGGGAGGAACCTGTGAATGGACGGCTCATAAAGAAACTCACTCCGTATCAGCGGGAGTCTTAGGCCATGTTCAGACTAGGAGGCCAAATCGGATTTGTGAACTTTACAGACCTATTAATGACTTTATCCAGATTGGTTTTAGGAGTCTGGACGCTCCAAGTCTGATTTGTGTCACTTGTCCCAAACCACATAATGGGGGTAGTTTCCAATCTGCTTTCGACTGATGTGACTTCAGTGTGGACACGCAGATCCACCAAATCTGATTTGAACGTCACTCGCAACTCGTCATCAAATGCTTCTGCGCAGGAAAACCACGTCACCGACGTACATATTTACTGACGCCCACGTCGTTACCATAGCAACCCATGCAGATAGGCTGTTTAGGTCTGGACACACAGATCCGACTTGAGAATGAGATTTGTGGCAGTGCGGCGGACACTCTCCCAAATCAGATTTGGGAAACCAATCAAGATAAATGATCATTAATGACTTTATCAGCAAATCAGATTTGCCCGTAATGTGAACATGGCCAAAGTGTGGGAGAGAGGGGGGAGAGATGGAGTAAGAGGAGGGACGGTGAGAGAGAGAGAGAGAGAGAGAGAGGAGGAGGAGGAGAAAGAGAAAAACATTGTAACAGAGAGAGAGAGAGAGAGAGAGAGAGAGAGAGAGAATGATGTAATGGGATATGCTGTAAACAAACGCTATGTGAAATCAAAGGTGGGGGGGGGGCTTCAGGGACAGGTGTTAGCATGAGTGTTGAGTGGACTCCATCAAGTATGGCCCCTGTATATTTGGACACTGTTGAAGCCTGACCTGACACTGAGCAGGTGTGTGAAAGGCAGCATGTCCTATCCAGCAGCTGTATAGTGGATTTAGCTGAACCCTGCTAGCCTGTTAAACCTGTGCGTCTGACACCGTGTTTAGATTGGGGCTGAGTGATTAGCTCGCGATGTGGAGCTCTTCCACCATGGTTCTGTCTTAGCTGTTTAGCACTCAGGCGGGGCTAACAGCTGCTCAGCCCCGCACCTAGCTGTGGCCCTAATGGACATGTGGAGGGGGGTGTGGCCTAATGGATGTGTGGAGGAGGGGGGGGGGGGGGGGGGGGGGGGGTGACAGGCTGTATAGGAAAGTTGAGGTGTGGCTGTGATGTTGGACATAATATGATGGCGTGCCCCCCCCCCCTCTCCTATAGCCCAGCTTCATCTCATGCTGTGTTGTCAAGGGGCCCCATATATGCGGAGATACAAACTGTAGCTATATGCACACACACACACACACACACACACACACACACACACACACACACACACACACACACACACACACATGCGCACACACACACACACACACACACACACACACACATACACACACACACACATACACACACATACACACACACACACATGCGCACACACACACACACACACATACACAGGGGGGAGAGTGCGGGTGTGTGTGTGGGGGGAGAGTGCGGGTGTGTGTGGGGGGAGTGTGCGGGTGTGCGTGGGGGGGGGGAGTGCAGGTGTGTGTGGGGAGAGAGTGCGGGTGTGTGGGGGGAGAGAGTGCGGGTGTGTGGGGGGGAGTGTGCGGGTGTGTGTGGGGGGGGAGAGTGCGGGTGTGTGTGGGGGGAGAGTGCGGGTGTGTGTGGGGGGAGAGTGCGGGTGTGCGTGGGGGGGGGGAGTGCAGGTGTGTGTGGGGGGAGAGTGGGTGTGTGTGGCGAGAGAGTGCGGGTGTGTGGGGGGAGAGAGTGCGGGTGTGTGGGGGGGAGAGTGCGGGTGTGTGGGGGGAGAGAGTGCGGGTGTGTGGGGGGGAGTGTGCGGGTGTGTGTGGGGGGGGAGAGTGCGGGTGTGTGTGGGGGGGGAGAGTGCGGTGTGTGTGGGGGGAGAGTGCGGGTTTGTGTGGGGGGGAGAGTGCGGGTGTGTGTGGGGGGAGAGTGCGGGTGTGTGTGGGGGGAGAGTGCGGGTGTGCGTGGGGGGGGGGAGTGCAGGTGTGTGTGGGGAGAGAGTGCGGGTGTGTGGGGGGAGAGAGTGCGGGTGTGTGGGGGGGAGTGTGCGGGTGTGTGTGGGGGGGGAGAGTGCGGGTGTGTGTGGGGGGGGAGAGTGCGGTGTGTGTGGGGGGAGAGTGCGGGTGTGCGTGGGGGGGGGGAGTGCAGGTGTGTGTGGGGAGAGAGTGCGGGTGTGTGGGGGGAGAGAGTGCGGGTGTGTGGGGGGGAGTGTGCGGGTGTGTGTGGGGGGGAGTGCGGGTGTGTGTGGGGAGAGAGTGTGGGTGTGTGTGGGGGGGAGTGCGGGTGTGTGTGGGGAGAGAGTGCGCGTGTGTGTGGGGGGAGAGTGCGGGTGTGTGGGGGGAGAGTACGGGTGTGTGTGGTGGGGAGAGTGCAGGTGTGTGGGGGGAGAGTGCGGGTGTGTGTGGTGGGGAGAGTGCGGGTGTGTGTGGGGGGGGAGAGTGCGGGTGTGTGTGGGGGGAGAGTGCGGGTGTGTGTGGGGGGAGAGTGCGGGTGTGTGTGGGGAGAGAGTGTGGGTGTGTGTGGGGGGGAGAGTGCGGGTGTGTGGGGGGAGTGTGTTGGGGAGAGTGCGGGTGTGTGTGGGGGGGGGGAGAGTGCGGGTGTGTGTGGGGGGGGGGGAGAGTGCGGGTGTGTGGGGGGAGTGTGTTGAGGAGAGTGCGGGTGTGTATGGGGGGGAGAGTGCAGGTGTGTGTGGGAGGAGAGTGCGGGTGTGTGTGGGGGGGAGAGTGCGGGTGTGTGTGGTGGGGAGAGTGTGGGTGTGTGTGGGGGAGTGTGGGTGTGTGTGTGGGGGGGGAGTGCGGGTGTGTGGGGCTGAGTGATTAGCTCGCGATGTGGAGCTCTTCCACCAGGTTCTGTCTTAGCTGTTTAGCACTCCGGCGGCTAACAGCTGGTGGGGGGGGGGGGGGGTGACTGAGTGGGGGGGCTGGTGGGGAGGGGCTGTTTGGGGGGGATGGTGGGGGGGGGGGCTGTTTGGGGGGATGGTGGGGGGGGATGGTGGGGGGGATGGGGCACCCAGTAAAAGGTTGGTAAAGTAAATACAATGGGCTCTTCTGTCAGCAGTGGAAAAAGAGAGAATGAAAATGTAATCTCACTCCCGAGCTCTTAAATCTGTCTCCCCTGCGAGACCTTGAGAACGACACGTTTCCCATCACATCCCGCTCCTCTCACGGCCTTGGGAAGGCTGCCCGGGGAGGACCGGTGGGGGGAGGGATATGAAAGGGAGCCGGTGGAGGATGGCGAGGGGCGGGGTGTATGTAGAGGGGCGGGGTGTATGGGGTGAGGGGCGGGGTGTATGGGGTGAGGGGCGGGGTGTATGTAGAGGGGCGGGGTGTATGTAGAGGGGCGGGGTGTATGTAGAGGGGCGGGGTGTATGTAGAGGGGCGGGGTGTATGTAGAGGGGCGGGGTGTATGGGGTGAGGGGCGGGGTGTATGTAGAGGGGCGGGGTGTATGTAGAGGGGCGGGGTGTATGTAGAGGGGCGGGGTGTATGTAGAGGGGCGGGGTGTATGTAGAGGGGCGGGGTGTATGTAGAGGGGCGGGGTGTATGTAGAGGGGCGGGGTGTATGTAGAGGGGCGGGGTGTATGTAGAGGGGCGGGGTGTATGGGGTGAGGGGCGGGGTGTATGTAGAGGGGCGGGGTGTATGTAGAGGGGCGGGGTGTATGTAGAGGGGCGGGGTGTATGTAGAGGGGCGGGGTGTATGTAGAGGGGCGGGGTGTATGTAGAGGGGCGGGGTGTATGGGGTGAGGGGCGGGGTGTATGTAGAGGGGCGGGGTGTATGTAGAGGGGCGGGGTGTATGTAGAGGGGCGGGGTGTATGTAGAGGGGCGGGGTGTATGTAGAGGGGCGGGGTGTATGTAGAGGGGCGGGGTGTATGTAGAGGGGCGGGGTGTATGGGGTGAGGGGCGGGGTGTATGTAGAGGGGCGGGGCGTATGGGGTGTGCATCAAATGATTCTCTCCGGCGTGGGCGACGTCTCAGAGAGCAGACTCCTACAGTGTTTCCATGCCCCCTGCGCCGCTGCAGAGGAGATGATGACAGGAGATCTCTGCTTCACACAGCATCATAAAAAAACCTGGGGAGGGTCTGTCTGCACACGCACCTCCAGGGGCGGTTTTAGCATCAGAGCTTTGGGTGGGCTCAGCCCACCCAAAGGTCATGGACCACTGAACCCCTAGGGGGGTCCGGGGGCATGCCCCCCCGGAAGAAAATTTTGTACAGTTTCAAGTAAAAATGGATCAAACTGGCGCACTTTGAGATCAAAATGAAGAGACTAGATCTATGAAGAACTACACACATCAATATCTTCTTTACCGTTCTGTGGTTTTACAGCAATGAAAAAATAATTGTTTCCCTATATATACTATATATATTCTGCATACAGGTTACTATATGGTAGAATTATGCTTGCATAAATAATACCAAAATCACTTCAGGGGAGTTTCAAGTAAAGTAACATTTTGCTTTGTAGGCAAAACAAAAGTAAAATTAAATCAAAAGGGAACTTCCTAACTTATTGGCTGGAATAATATTCCGACAAGATAATAATATACTGTAAGCACTAAAGCAGGAGTTTGCAGTCAACTAGTTGAAATTAATATGTGGCAGTATTTGTGGGGGTCAAAATCTATGTAGGGTGTACCACCACAAATAGATCAGTGTATGGGAAACACTGACTATTAAATTGTGTGACTAGAAAGACACCAATAAATCTGAGAAAATGTACTTTAATTTTGAACAACAGCACTACAACGGTGGCATTACAAATGGTATTATGAAATTATTGTGTGAAAAAACAAGAATGCCACTTTTTTCATGAACTTTAAGCAGAAAATAAAAAAATAGTTTTAAAGCAAAAATAAATAATAAATAAAGATCATTTTAACATTGGCTCAACCAGCCCATCTTACTGACCACCAGGGGTCCTGGTCCTTAATCCCTTTTTATTACTCCCATGCCACTGGTACTGTACACAAACAAGGCTGTTTAAATATCTGCCTTGCACTCCCTTAGAGCAGGGGTGTCAGACTCATATTAGGTAGAGGGCCGGATTTGTTCAACTGAGACCTCATGGGGGCCGGATTTTTTTTTTACTAAAATCAATTCGACTCATTTACCCATTTACTTCACAAAATAAATACTGCTCTTTCCATTTCTCTTGAAACTGCCTGCATTCCGTGTCAACCTTTCTCTTTTTCGACAGCATCTTGTTCAGGGGCGGACTGGGATCATAATTCAGGCCGGGCATTAGATACCAAGCAGGCCAGGCCGATACGGGCTGACGCACGTGCCGGCGTCAGAAAAATTTGGGCCGTTTAAAGCTCAATTTGGGCCGTTTGAAGCCAGATGTGGGCCGTTTGAAGCCCAATTTGGGTCGTTTAAAGCCAGATTTGGGCCGTTTGAAGCCCAATTTGGGCCGTTTGAAGCCCAATTTGGGCCAAGTCCAATTTTACAATGAGATGCACCCACTTTAATCCTGAATAAAGTAATAAAACCACTAGTAAACCAGTAGGCGGCGCCTGGCCTGCTGTTCAGTGAGTGGCCTGACTGCGGGCACAATTTTTTTTTTTTTTTTTTTTTTGCAGGCCAGGCCAGGCCAGGCCAGGCCACCGGGCATTTGCCCGACGTGCCCGATTATGCAGTCCGCGCCTGATCTTGTTGATTCTTTTGTTTTTTGGTAGGTAGCTGAATGCGCGATTCAATTCCAGCGTGGCATCATGGCGGCTTTGTTTACACCTGATGACCTACTGACATACTTCCTTGTAGTGCAGGTTAATTAACTTATGAATGAACTCTTAGCTTGCTTATTAGCCACACGTAGTTCATGATAATGGGGTGCGAATTTAATAATAATAATAATATATATATATATTTTAATATTCCAAAACATCTCGCGGGCCGGATGAAACCTGCCCGTGGGCCGGATCCGGCCCGCGGGCCGTATCTCTGACATCCCTGCCTTAGAGGGAAATAACAAGCCTGTAAGAACTTTTATTGAGATACTGAACTAACATCACAGCAAGACATAAGTGATGCCATGCACGCATGTTAAGCTATCGTCATCATCACATCAGACAGGCTGTGTAAAGCAGCCACTTGCGATTCTGAAGGGCTTAATTTCATTCAGATAACAAGGGACCCGTTTGAAAATGTTTGTCACTTATGCCCATATGTTTCTCAAAAAACATCACATCCATTTACACCCGCTGGCTGGCTGGTGCCATGGTAGCCTACCTACCTTCCTCCAGTCCACCTGTTTGTCTGGCAGGCACAGCGACAAGTTCTTTTGTTTAGCCTACGACAACGTTACGTGCTAATTTGCATATCAATATGCGCTAATTAAGTAACTACTAACGACTCTGACTGCTCAATGCTCACCTCAGTTTCATTGATCATGAGTGGGGAGAACGATTGTGTGGACTGTGGAGGACCACTTCGCTGCTGTACTGTGTGTGTGACCTGTGTGAAGTGATGTGGGATTAGGCAGATAGATGGAGGAGGGAGCGCCTGCGCAGCCGCGGTTCTAGAAACTTTTCGGGTGGGCTGAACCCCCCTAAATTTTTGTCTCAGCCCACCCTAAGAACATAGAGGGGGGGGGGAAACATGCACACAGCGCATTGAGTGTAGTCAGAAACTGCTACTAATGACCACCATGGATTTGGAGAGGGATTTAAAAAAAAAAAAAAAAAAAAAAAAAAAAAGTTTTTTTGCCTCTATTTTTTTGGGTGGGCTGAGACTATTTTTGGGTGGGCTAAAGCCCACCCAAAAACGGCCTAGAACCGCCCCTGCGCACCTCCAATGGAGATAGTCAGAGATCAATTGGCTAACTGCTTGAGATTGGATACAAATCAATCATTTGGCAAATAAACTGGTATTTGGTTCTACTGATAAGGGAAACATATCATGTTACTTAAGGCCCTTTTAGATTGGCCAAAAATCCCGCTAATATCCACAAACTACTGGTATTTCTTTCAGTCTAAAAGTTGCCAAGCTGGGCCATTTAGCCGATAGAGCAGCCCTGCAGGTGAAGCAGGTTTTAACGTGACGGCTCTGCACACCATGGCCATATAAAACTTGGCGGTGGTCCAACGCGTTATTTTCTGACCCTGCTTCTCCTCCTCTTGATTTGCCGCCCCTTTTCCAGCATGAGTGATTCAGTGATTCCCACAGGCTTAAAGTCGACTTTCTTAACAGTTAATTACTTTATATTGACAGAATATGCCACCTCTCATGGACGAGTGCAGCCCACACAGCCCAGGCACATAGACTTCGTCAAGTCAGCCAGAATGTAAGTAGGCCGCCACTGACCATCACTGATCACATCATGGAGTGCTCGAGTGACGTCACTCAGCGTACAATTGCTCAACTTCGCATATCATAGACATTGTGACATCATCAGTGAGATCACAACTGCTCAAGTGACATCAATGATAATGTAGCGAACCGGGGTTTTACGTGTAATGTGGTGTTTCTGTGTTTAGCTAGGAACTGATATGTGTGGGTGTGTTCCTAGGGGGAAGGGTGTATATGGGACCAGCGGCCGCGTGGCGGAAGTCAGTCAAGCCAGGAGAGAGAGCTGACCAGACGTGAGTGTAGAGCTAGCGGCTAAGCTACCGCTAGGAGCTGTTGTGTAGCCACAGAATAAAAGCCTTGTACCAACTTCAAGTCTCCGGTTCCTTGGACGAATACCCGATTCGTTACAATAACATCACTCATGACATCACTTCCAGTTGACTGCACCTTGTCGAGCTGGCCGTGCAGCTCGCATACGCAGCTTGATTGCTGTGCGGGCTCACATGCTCTTATGACATCACTGATCACTGATGATGTCACAACTTCGCATCACTGATGACATCACAATTGCTCTTATGACATCACTGATGATGTAGCAATGCCACGGCCGAGCCCGCCCTGCAGCTCGACCGCTGTGCGGGTTCTCTTGCTCTTATGACATCACTGATGAATGACACACAGTGTGTGTGTGTGTGTGTGTGTGTGTGTGTGTGTGTGTGTGTGTGTGTGTGTGTGTGTGTGTGTGTGTGTGTGTGTGTAGTGGGACAAAATGGAAACAAAGAGAGAAACAGAGAAACATTGCTCACATGCTCCCTTTTATAGATAGATAGATAGATACTGTAGATAGATAGATAGATAGATAGATAGATAGATAGATAGATAGATAGATAGATAGATAGATAGTATTAGTGTGAATCAGTGGTGGCTGGTGAGCTTGGAAACAGGGGAGGAAGCTAGTTTTTTTCACGTGTGCGCGCGCGCGTGCATGTGTGTGTGTGTGTATTTGCCATGTTTCCCATGCTGTCAAGCCTCTTAGCTTTCCACCCAGTGAGGAGCATTGCATTAGCACCCAATGAGAGGACTACAGGATGGAACAGCACCTGGCACCTGAGGCGGTCCCAGGGAAAATATGACGTGTGCTCTGCTGCTGATACTCTCACCCACAAGCAGTTTTTGCCCAAAACGCCCAAATCTCATTTTAAATTAGCATTAGGATTAGACTGTTGTGATGTCATTATTCAGTTTTAACCATCAATAATTGTTCCTTTTGTCATTATTTCATTTCTCAGAGTAAATACTGTATATTTATTTCGAGATTTTTGTCAATTATTTGTGCTGTTATGGTTATAATTAGCCTAGTTACTCACTTCTACACTATCTTAGATTGTGTTACTTATGGATGGCATGGAATTATAGTGAAAATAGATTATCCCCCCTTTTTGCTGGGACAGGGGACCCCACTTTGAAAACCACTGGCTTAGGCTAGAACTGTTGTGAGAAGGTTTCAGGATTTATCTCTATGCATTAGGCTGTGATTACTATTTATATAAATCTATTTATTCACATAGATTCATGATATATTATGGTATACAGCAGTGGTGGCTGGTGAGCTTGGCAATTGGGCCTTTTTTTTTCTCTTTTGCAGTTTGAAGACAGATTTTAACAACATACAAACAAAACAAAAGCTCAGACACAGCTGGAAAACAAAGCAAAGCATACTATTGATTGACAATTATAATATGGTGCTACCACCCATATAAGGGTGCTTACATGCTTATAAAAGCATAATGGGTTATACAAGGGGCCAAGACAAACCAGCTGAGCAAGTCACCCACCGCCCCTAACCTCATCAAGGTAGGCCAGAAACGGGTCCCAAATATGTCACTCCTATACCCTAATGTAATCTCAATAGCAGCACCAGTCTCCTTCAAGGAAACGAGATCAATAGAAATTATTAGGCTACAGACCGCTTTACCATCTACACTGTAACAGGCAACATCAAACTTCATTTCAGTTTAATTCAATCACACAATCCTAAAACTTGGGTGCTGGCTTGACAGATTCCTCAACTGCAATAATTTTTATGGCAGAAGATGTAGCCCAGGCCAGTGTTTATCGAACTTGCTCATGTTAAGGAGCCCTAAACTAACACAAATTACACCACGCACCCCCATATAGATAAGATTTTGTTCCAGGGTCCCCCATCTGATAAGAGTTTTGCTAGATGTTTTATCAGACATTATATGAAACCCATGACCAAAATAGTCATACATTCTGTGATTGTGTTACTTATGGATGGAATTATAGTGAAAATAGATTAATCCCCCCTTTTTGCTGGGGAACCCACTTTGAAAACCACTATCTTATGCTACAACTGTTGCAAGAAGGTGAATTTTCACACATTTTCAATGCAGATTGAGGACAAATAAGATGGATGTCCTCTGGTGCATTTTAACGTTATAGCGCACCCAGGAGAAAGAGAGTTGAAGTGGGAATAATTTCTGGCTGAGCAATGTAGGCTAATGCACCTCAAAATAAAGTAAGATATTTAGGCTAACAGTTAGTCTGTCAGTAAAAGGTTTGATGGATGAACAAATCAATCAAAAACACTTCACTATGTCCAACATAGGCTACAAGTTTCGTTTCATTCCATTGAATTTGGCAGCGCGACATGCAAATTGCATGTTTCCGCGCTGCCAAATTCAGTTAAAAAATGTGCGAGTTTAAGATCGCCATTGTATTAGGAAATGGCGGGCTATTCAGCATAAAACAATATAATAGCGCTGCTTGGTGGACGCCGACTTTAGTAGAAGACCTGGATAACTCGAACTTAATTGACTTACTTGCATATCCAATGCTGTCACAGCTGTCTGTAGTCGGTGCGCCGTGCAGCCGATGAGGTTGCAGCAGTATCCCAGTGTTTGCTACCTCGGGAGCCTCCGTGAACCCCGCTGCAGTCTCTCTAAACTCGTTGCAGAAAATCGTGTTCCGGGCGCTCATGCAACGGCTTGTGAGCTAACTTACTGTTTGATAATTAAAAAACATAGGGAAAGGGGAAAGTATAGGTGCTACTGTCTGTAAATCTATCTATTAATCTGTCAGGTTGTCACAGCGTGGAGGTCATCATTTCCTAGTTCCTACTGACAACGGAGCTAGATTCAACAAGATTTTCAGACGTATTCAGCATTGGACAATACAGAATGTCAATCAATGTCAAGCAATCTATCCAACACACAACCAATTAGGTTTCACCTGGTTTAACCAGGGTAAGGGAGGGCTGACTTCCAGCTCAACCTGATTGGTGGGAAAACAGTAAAAACACATCAATCTCACGTGTTCTCTGTGTCTGTCTGTCTTTTTCAACCAATCTTATTTTTTCATTAGATAAATTCCCAAATAAATAAACGCCCACAGGGCGAATGTTTTTTTTATCTCCTACTCCAAGGTGGGACCAGGGCCAGAGTCACTCGTCTGCATGGAGCTATAATGAATGAAAAAATGAGCGTCTGCACATAAGAAAAAACACATTTGATTGATATTTTATTATAAAAAAAAATATGAAAAATGAAAAATATTTTTTTTTAATATAAAATCCCCAATCTAATAGAGGAGGACCATCCTCCTATGCCTCACTGGAAAAACCTCCTCTGGTGTGAATACAGTATAAGTAATATCTTGGACTACTGACATGGATGAATTCCTTTGTTTATTGCTTGTGTTGACACATGGGAGATATCAGAGCCCACAAAAATTCCCACATATCTATACGTGTAATTATTGCCACAAGGCTGATGGGGAAGTTTTTCCAGTCATCAGTTCACATTGACTGAAAATCTGACATGACATGAACACGGCATCCAAGTAATTGAACTTTCTGCTTGCTAACTAATGACTTATCTGATACCACAATATAGACTATGCAAGTTTCAGACGATGAAGAATAAGATGTTGGCAGGTCTCAGTGCAGACGATGAAGAATGAGATGTTGGCAGGTCTCAGTGCAGTGTGAGAAGTGTGAGTGTTATTGTGGTGAAAGAGCCCTGTTGGTTTGTATTAGAGAGCATCACGCAAGTCTGCAGAGTGTGAATGGGGTCACGAGCAAGATGATTTCAGATGTTTCAAGTCTCCATTTCTCCAAACTGGGACTGCACTGGCTGCATTCTACTGCATGTAGTACACTGACTGTCTAGCCTATATGCCTAGCATATATATAGCATATATATAGCATATATACAGTATGTATATATATATATATATATACCGTATTTCCTCTATTAGTGGCCTCTATTCCATTACTGGCCTCTGCTCTAATATAGGACGGGGGCACGGCCTGCTCGGACAAATAAAGGCCCCTCCCTCAATACAGGCCGGGTCAAAAAAAAAAAACGAAGGAGCAAAAACTACGGTGAATACGATACTGTAAAACACAACGCATCTACCGTGTGACGTAACCGGACGTAACGCAGAGACCAAACGAACCAGACGAAAGTTTGACGTTAAGTTTAAAGAGAGCATTGTGCAATATGCAGCGGACAGGAGGCTCTCGCCCAGCTGCGTTAGCGGGACCAGGAGAACAGACTGGCAGCCGAGGATGAGGAAGATGAAGAGGAACTGGTCAACAATGAACTTGTTCTGGATGATGTTGATGATGACGCGGAGGATACCGACATACTAGATGAGGAGGAGGAGGATACTGAGTGAGTGACCACCAATATTTATTTGCGTTGTTTGGTTTTATGCAATATTTTGCAATAAAAGTCATGAAAATAAAGGAGTATGTCCATGAGAGTTTAATATTAAGAAATAAAGGCCTCACTCGATTACTGGCCTCTGCTCTAATATAGGACGGGGGCTCTCTGCGGCTCAGTAAATAAAGGCCCCGGTTACTATTAGAGGAAATCTGTCACTATCACTATTACTGTCACTGTCACTATTACTGTCACTGTCACTGTCACTGTCACTATTACTGTCACTGTCACTGTCACTATTACTGTCACTGTCACTATCACTATTACTGTCACTGTCACTATTACTGTCACTGTCACTATCACTATTACTGTCACTGTCACTATTACTGTCACTGTCACTATTACTGTCACTGTCACTATTACTGTCACTGTCACTATTACTGTCACTATCACTATTACTGTCACTATTACTGTCACTATCACTATTACTATTACTGTCACTATCACTATTACTGTCACTACTACTGTCACTATCACTATTACTATTACTGTCACTATCACTATTACTGTCACTACTACTGTCACTATCACTATTACTGTCACTGTCACTATCACTATTACTGTCACTATTACTGTCACTATTACTGTCACTGTCACTATCACTATTACTGTCACTATCACTATTACTGTCACTATCACTATTACTGTCACTATTACTGTCACTGTCACTATCACTATTACTATTAC
Source organism: Poromitra crassiceps (assembly GCF_964638095.1). NCBI lineage: Eukaryota > Metazoa > Chordata > Actinopteri > Beryciformes > Melamphaidae > Poromitra > Poromitra crassiceps. The sequence continues at coordinate 3,947,985 of NC_139632.1, read as the reverse complement.
TGTCACTATTACTGTCACTATCACTATCACTATTACTGTCACTATCACTATTACTGTCACTATTACTGTTACTATCACTATTACTGTCACTATCACTATCACTATTACTGTCACTATTACTGTCACTGTCACTATTACTGTCACTGTCACTATCACTATTACTATTACTGTCACTATCACTACTACTGTCACTATCACTATTACTGTCACTGTCACTATCACTATTACTGTCACTATCACTATCACTATCACTGTCACTGTCACTATTACTGTCACTATCACTATCACTATTACTGTCACTATTACTATTACTGTCACTATTACTGTCACTATTACTGTCACTATCACTATCACTGTCACTATCGCTATCACTATTACTGTCACTATTACTATTACTGTCACTATTACTGTCACTATCACTATCACTGTCACTATCACTATTACTGTCACTTTCACTATCACTATCACTAGCACTATCACTATTACTGTCACTGTCACTGTCACTATTACTGTCACTATCACTATTACTGTCACTGTCACTATCACTACTACTGTCACTATCACTATTACTGTCACTGTCACTATCACTACCACTATTACTGTCACTATCACTACTACTGTCACTGTCACTATCACTATTACTGTCACTATTACTGTCACTGTCGCTATCACTATTACTGTCACTATCACTATTACTGTCACTGTCACTATCACTATTACTGTCACTATTACTGTCACTGTCACTATCACTACTACTGTCACTATCACTATTACTGTCACTGTCACTGTCACTGTCACTATTACTGTCACTGTCACTATCACTATTACTGTCACTATCACTATTACTGTCACTGTCACTGTCACTATCACTACTACTGTCACTATTACTGTCACTGTCACTATCACTATTACTGTCACTATCACTATTACTGTCACTGTCACTATCACTATTACTGTCACTATTACTGTCACTGTCACTATTACTGTCACTGTCACTGTCACTATCACTATTACTGTCACTATTACTGTCACTGTCACTATCACTATTACTGTCACTATCACTATTACTGTCACTGTCACTATCACTATTACTGTCACTATTACTGTCACTATCACTATTACTGTCACTGTCACTGTCACTATCACTATTACTGTCACTATCACTATTACTGTCACTGTCACTATCACTATTACTGTCACTATCACTATTACTGTCACTGTCACTACCACTATTACTGTCACTATCACTATTACTGTCACTATCACTATTACTGTCACTGTCACTGTCACTATTACTGTCACTATCACTATTACTGTCACTGTCACTATTACTGTCACTATCACTGTCACTGTCACTATTACTGTCACTGTCACTATTACTGTCACTGTCGCTATCACTATTACTGTCACTGTCACTGTCACTATCACTATTACTGTCACTATCACTATTACTGTCACTATCACTATTACTGTCACTGTCACTGTCACTATTACTGCCACTGTCACTGTCACTATTACTGTCACTGTCACTGTCACTGTCACTATCACTATTACTGCCACTGTCACTATCACTATCACTATTACTGCCACTGTCACTATCACTATCAGTATGATTATTGCTCTCTCTACCTTCGCAGAATGTAATTTGGTCCAGGAAGTTCAGCTCTCAGTGAAACATTGTATACTACTGATGTTGTGATGGTACAACGCTGGTGGAAAATGTGCACAGCGTGAGACTTGAGTAGAGTGGAGCGATGCAGGAGGTGCTAACAGCACCACACAGTTAGACATTCAAGGTGATCCTGGGTGCTCTCAACAACTCGTGCATGTCACATTCATATTTCCTGGCTATATAGTCTAATGTATTTTGGCCACAACCACTTGTGAGATTCCTCATGTGAACTTTATTTTTGACACAAAATATTTGGAAGCTACTTGACATAATGAAGAAGAGAAAGAGAAAAAACACATGCACACACGGGGTCTCATGAACACACACACACACACACACACACACACACACGCATACACATACATGCACACACACGCACGCACACACACACACACACACACACACATGCGCTCACACGCACACACGCACACACATACATGCACACGCACACACGCACACACACACACACACACACACACACACACACACACACACACACACACACGCACACACGCACACACAGACACATCTTTTCTTGGAGAGCCACAACAGTTTCTAATTATATCCTGGGTTTCAAATAAAAAGCGTTTACAGCCAATTGGTTTGCGTAAATGCCATTCCTGTCCGTGTGGGGCTGGAGAAATAAACTTACCCCCTGAGACAATACTTTATTGCGTTTATTTGTCGTGACTTTAGATTGTATTGCCAAGCCTTCGAAAGAACAACAACCAACAAAAACATATTTTCCCACTAATGACTGTGTGTGATTGATGAAGTGTGCCTCTGTGCTTTTCAAACCCAGCATCATTAGACCTCTTGAGCTGCGAGCAAAACACATTCCCCCCTCGCAGCAGCAGAGAGAAACAGCCAACTTCCCAGGGAGACTCTGCTACAGTAGGTGCTTTGAATGAGATACCCAACAGTCAGTGAATTTGAAGGTGCCTGGAGGTTTCCCCCTCCAAACACACACACACACACACACACACACACACACACACACACACACACGCACGCACACACACACACACACACACACAAGGTCAATGATATCTGAAACGAACGTGATGACACACTTTCAAAATCAGATACAAGGGAAGAAGAAAGAGCATATAGATTAGCCCAGCGGGGGCGCTAGAGGGTTAGTCAAGCATGGGGCTGTTCCCCCGCGGAGCGCGGAGCCGACCACCCTCCCTCCTTCATAGTCACTGACCCTGAATGCTCAGCCAGTGATTTGAACAGGTCACAAAGGAGCAGGAGTTCACACTTTTCTAACACCCCTCACCCCTTCTCTCTCCCTCCTCCCCGCCCTCTTCCTCCCTCCTCCCTCCTCCCTCCTCCCCTCTCTCTCTCTCTCCCTCTTTCACAGACACATCAGTACTCACTCTGTCCTGTGGCCAGCTCACTCAGCTCGGGGGTTGGACAGATGAAGCCTGTATGCGGAAGTGATCAAATCTGTAGTTCCTCGATTGGTCACTTGAGGCTGGCTCCAAAAGCGAGTCAAGCCTCCATTCACCCCCATGTTAAACTGGCCGTCTTTGCAACAGGATTAAGCATGTTTCCAGCCTGGTTAAAAAACGGTTTTGGTCTATATGGATCATTTCACCTTTCATGATAATTGTACGGGGGGTGAATTTGAATATAACTCGCCTGTTTTGGCCGTGATTGACAGGTCGCCTGTCCAGTGATCGTGCAGCTCGCTGGACACGGACCAGTAGCAAGCACCGCTGCGGGCGGCTCTGTCTTGCGCATCTCGCAGCGAGCTGCGCAAGAGTCACCGGTGATGTCACCGTGACATCAATGGGTGATGTCACGGTGACTCCGCCCATATTTTTTCCTACGGCCTATGGCTGTGTGGCTGAGAAGAAAGCAGAGGACTGAGGCCCTGTTTACATGGCGACGCTCCCTGCATAAAACGGCAAACTTTTTTCGCATTGAATAATTGACAACAACTCACTGTCTGCGATCCATTTCCTCAAGTGAAGTCCCAATTGTGCTCAGGTCTTTTTTATGTTGCTTTACTGGGTTTTTATTCGGTAATCCAATCTGGAGCATGATCTGGAGCAGTTTATTAGGCTACCATTTGCGACTGCTGTGTCAGACGCGTGGGAAATGCATTTAAAAACTTTAATCACAAAGCTAAATCACGCCTGTTAGAAACAGACAGAATAGGGGAAGCTAGGCGTTTTTACCTTCAAAATAAAAGCCGTATTGTATAACTGGGTAAATAAAAATCAGTGTCGTCGACTCACTGTGCGTTAAAATGGACTTTTAGTTGTCTGTGTTCTATATGTCTTCTGTGTATTTCGGATCACACACAAAAAACGTTAATTAGTTTATTTAATTACCATTATTGTGAAGGTTTTAACCAGAAGTTTCAATGTTATTCTGGCTCACTTGACACTTTGCGGGTCAGTCAGCCTGACAGTCTGCATGCAAATCGTTATCACACCAGCTGTGTGTAAATGCGAAATAAAAGGTGAGGACGCAACGATAGTTTGCCGTTTTATGCAGAGACAGTTGTCGTCTAAACATGGCCTGAGAGACATTTCTGTGAGTTCTAATGATACACTGCTCTATCCACACAACATGGATTTTGGAGTCCAGGAATCAGGCAATATACATGGCCGCCTTCTGCCACAAGAGTACATGGTGCACCAGAGGCAAGCCGATCACACCGAGAGGTAGGGAGCGCCATGTGCCACGTGTGCTTTAAGTGTGTGCAAACACTTGAGACATGACAGGGACAGGTCATGCCAAAATAACAATACAAAATAAAAAGAAACAGACCTTGTTGTGAGCAGTTGTAGGAACATTTTTTTTTCGACTGTAGTTCCTACATTCAACTGCTCACAACAAGGTCTGTTGATTTTTATTTTGTCTGTTGGAAAGAGACAAGCTGCTGTATCTCTGAACCAAATCACACACAGGCTATTCTGATCTCCTTTTGAGAATTCATCTTTTTTTCATGTCGATTGACGAAGCCTCCCCTGAAACGGTTTGGAGCCCCAAATTAACTTGTTGCATTTGATACTGTATGTGTGTTTCTCCACACAGGATCATGTTTGTGCACAACTGATGGATGACAGGGTGTATCTTTGTAAAACCCTTGACAGTAAAAACTCATTTGGAAATCTTTGCCACCTTTTCTGTTCTTTTCTTTACAGTGAATACACAGCTACTGAATTGACCATTTTGATCATGTTACTGGTTGCTCTCTTGTGAGTTTCAGAGGAGGTTTTTCCAGTGAGGCATAGGAGGATGGTCCTCCTCTATTAGATTGGGGATTTTATATAAAAAAAAATATTATAATTTTTTATTTTTATTTTTTATACTTTTCATTTTTCATTTTTTTTTTAATAATAAAATATCAATCAAATGTGTTTTTTCTTATGTGCAGACGCTCATTTTTCCATTCATTATATTCTTATATGCTTAAACAACAGTGACCTGAACTGATGGAAAGGAGAGCTCCATGCAGAGAGTCACTCTGGCCCTGGTCCCAGCCTTTAGTAGGCAGATAAAAAAACTTCGCCCTGTGGGTGTTTATTTATTTGGTCATATATCTAATGAAAAATATGATTGGTTGAAAAACACTTGCAATTCACAGAAACCTGACAGAAACACGTGAGAGTGATGTGTTTTCCCACCAATCACATTGAGCTGGAGGTTCGCACGCCCTTACCCTGGTTAAACCAGGTGAAATCTAATTGGTTGTTGGTTGGATAGATGGCTGACAGTGATTGACATTCTGTATTGTCCAATGCTGAATAGCCTACGTCTGAAAATCGTGTTGAATCCGCAGCGCTCCATTGGAAATACAGGAAATGAAGACCTGACAGGCTAATAGATAGATTTACAGACAGTAGCACCTATATTTTCCCCTTTCTCTTTTCCTATTAACCTATCTTTTATATTATCAAGCAGTAAGTTAGCTCACAAGCCAGACAGTCGTTGCATTGTATTACGCGGAGTTTAGAGAGGGCAGCGTGGTTCACACGGAGGACAGAGGCTCACAAGCAAACACTGGGATAATTTAACCTCATCGGCTGCACTCGCACCGGCTACAGACTGCATGGATATTCAAGTAAGTCAATTCAGTTCGAGTTATCCGGGTCTTCTACTAAATTCGGCGTCCACCAAGCAGTGCTACTTTTTCGTATTATATTGTTTTATGCTGAATAGCCCGCCATTTGGCGATCTTAAACTCGCACATTTTTTAACTGAATTTGGCAGCGCGGAACCAGCGTGGAACGAAACAGCAATTTGCATAGCAAATTGCAACGAATCTTGTAGCCTATGTTGGACGTAGTGAAGTGTTTTTGATTGATTTGTTCATCCATCAAGCCTTTTACTGACAGACTAACTAACTAACTTAAGTTTGATGTTGCCTGCTGTAACAGTGTGGATCTATAAAGCGGTCTGTAGCCTAATAATTTAGAAGAAATAAGGAATCGATTGGGACGAAGCATGTCAACCTAGGATGTCGGGAAGGGGGGGGTAAATAACGCTCCAAAGTTGATGAATTGGAATGTAACTAACATGTTGATGCAGCAGCACTGTTGAGAGTGTGTCCCCCTGTACTGATAATGATGTTATCTATCACATCCGCTAACCTGTTGCTCGTTGAACAAGTCGGCATTTAT
>NC_139632.1:3929170-3936670 GCF_964638095.1 Poromitra crassiceps | reverse complement strand
AATACATACCATATATATACACCAGCCAGCAGGCACACAGACAGAAATACATACCATATATACTGTATACACCACCCAGCACCCACACAGACAGAAATATATACCATATGTATACACCAGCCAGCAGGCACACAGACAGAAATACATACCATATATATACACCAGCCAGCAGGCACACAGACAGAAATACATACCATATATATACACCAGCCAGCAGGCACACAGACAGAAATATATACCATATATACACCACCCAGCAGGCACACAGACAGAAATACATACCATATATATACACCAGCCAGCAGGCACACAGACAGAAATATATACCATATATACACCACCCAGCAGGCACACAGACAGAAATATATACCATATGTATACACCAGCCAGCAGGCACACAGACAGAAATACATACCATATATATACACCAGCCCAGCCAGCAGGCACACAGACAGAAATACATACCATATATACACCAGCCAGCAGGCAGACAGACAGAAATACATACCATATATATACACCAGCCAGCAGGCACACAGACAGAAATACATACCATATATATACTGTATATACACCACCCAGCAGGCACACAGACAGAAATACATACCATATATAATATACACCAGCCAGCAGGCACACAGACAAAAATACATACCATATATATATACACCAGCCAGCAGGCACACAGACAGAAATACATACCATATACACCACCCAGCAGGCACACAGACAGAAATACATACCATATATATATACACCAGCCAGCAGGCACACAGACAGAAATACATACCATATACACCACCAGCAGGCACACAGACAGAAATACAAACCATATATATACACCAGCCAGCAGGCACACAGACAGAAATACATACCATATACACCACCCAGCAGGCACACAGACAGAAATACATACCATATGTATACTGTTATGGATCGATAGGTAGAGTAGGCAGTATGCCCTCAACTCAAATATGATCATGTTTACCTATGTACACTGTATTTCTGGCTGTTTGATCATTGAATGAGGTTGAAATTGCTCGGTGGAAGTATGGACCTGTGACTTTACGTAAGCGTCACAGGGCGACCGACCTTCATCCCTTTTTGCTTCCGGAAGGAAGTAGTGCCGGTTTGAGAAGGTTGAGAAGGTGTTCACGAGAGGACGACCGGAGCTACGAGCTACCTTGATATATTCCAGGCAGTGTTTTTCACTCTGGCTCTGGCGAGGCACACCTGAATAAGTGAGGCTTTGGGTGGCTCTCACAGCTGAAGAAGACGACAGTGCTGCTCAAACATGGGGGACGAGCCCAGACACCAGCTGAAGGACGAGTGACGACCAGACGGTGCCAAAACGTCCTGTGCGAGGCGTTAGGTAATTCAGCTGACGGCCTAACCTCCTTGTAATCTTTGTCCATTCATGTTACAGTAGTCGGTATTGTGATGAGATATCCCTAGACACAAGTTTAATTGATAAACTGGAAGCCGACGTGTAACAATACATACATATACACCAGAGCAATTTAGAGAGTGAGTGGCGTCAGGGGAGGACCAAAATGCGTGACTCATTAGCCAATGAACAGCCAGGAAGGGGTATCGCACTACTTTTGAATGCTAAAATAAAACTGATAATGTACAATTTTATTCTAAAAAAAAAAAAAAAAAAAAAATTCAAAGTACAACACAAACTGTCCATTTTGCTGCAACTCGACAGTGCTGCTTAATCCAGAACCTTAATTCCTGGAACTCTTGAGAGTAAAAAACTGGTCCATTGGAGTGAATGGAGATGCCGTGACTCTTCTATATACACGGCTCTGATATACACCACCCAGCAGGCACACAGACAGAAATACATACTAAATGTATACATACATATACCCCCCAAACAGGTGGAGGAGACATGTTGCTATTCATCTCACTGGACAGCCAAATAACCTTATTTTCGACACAGAAAAGACAAGAGAGAGAGAGAGAGAGAAAGAGAGAGAAAGACAGAGACAGAGAGAGAGAGAGAGAGAGAGAGAAAGAGAGAGAGAGAGAGAGAGAAAGAGAGAGAGAGAGAAAGAGAGAAAGACAGAGACAGAGAGAGAGAGAGAGAGAGAGAGAAAGAGAGAGAGAAAGAGAGAGAGAGAGAGAGAAAGACAGAGACAGAGAGAGAGAGAGAGAGAGAGAGAGAGAGAGAGAGAGAGAGAGAGAGAGAGAATGACATATGAACACGTTGGCGAGCCAGAATGAGAGCAGTGATGTCACAAACCCGCAGTGTGCGCCCAGCCAGGGCTTTTTAATGATCATGTCTCTCCAATAATGATCACAAAGACGGAGTATTTATGGGAAGCGAGAGCGTTTGTAACAGCTCATAATCCATGTGGCCCCAAACCGCCTTCTTGTGACCAATCTAATAAGTCATGTGACCACAAGCCAACTCAATAATATGAAATCACATTTTATTTTGCTTAGCGGGGGGGAAAGCAGAACAATGTATTGCATTGGTAAATATCAACTCAACATTTGTGGTGGCCCTGCTTATTGTGGGGGCAGATTGACAACATAGATTTTTCAGCTTGTCACAAACAGTCACCTGACTGGCGAGGAGTGGTGGAGACGGATCAGGAGGTTTTTATCAGCCAATCACACATCAGCCATGCGATCTGCCAGTCATCCCGGCACAGCCTATGGCCTGCCGCACAGCTGGGGTGAAGCCCCGCCTCCCTATGTGATCAAAGGGTTAAACATACTCACCAAGGTGAATCCTCTTGTAGCTTGATTGGAAGCCATGAAGAGCAGCTGGGCCTCTCTCTGACTAGTCTGTGTTCTCTCACCACAATGTCATGCAGGGGAGAGACTAGATATAAGACTCACTGCCAGGACAGTGTGAGGACAGGGACAGTGTGAGGACAGTGTGAGGACAGGGACAGTGTGAGGACAGTGTGAGGACAGGGACAGTGTGAGGACAGGGACAGTGTGAGGACAGGGCAGTGTGAGGAAAGTGTGAGGACAGGGACAGTGTGAGGACAGTGTGAGGAAAGTGTGAGGACAGGGACAGTGTGAGGACAGTGTGAAGACAGGGCAGTGTGAGGACAGGGCAGTGTGAGGACAGGGCAGTGTGAGGACAGTGTGAGGACAGGGCAGTGTGAGGACAGTGTGAGGACAGGGCAGTGTGAGGACAGTGTGAGGACAGGACAGTGTGAGGACAGTGTGAGGACAGGGACAGTGTGAGGACAGTGTGAGGACAGGGCAGTGTGAGGACAGTGTGAGGACAGGGCAGTGTGAGGACAGGGACAGTGTGAGGACAGTGTGAGGACAGGGACAGTGTGAGGACAGGGGCAGTGTGAGGACAGGGACAAGCCCATGGCTCTATACTGTAGGTCTGACAAGGGATGATGCAACTCCTCAGCGTTCTTACAGCAGCCACACGGCACCTTCCTAGGCTCTGGCCGGCAAAGGGTTAACTCCCCCAGCCAGAACAACATACATACAGTATTACACACAACATTAAACACATATGCATGTATGTTAGCCAGGCACGCATGCACTGCAGGTCCTCCCCCCCACCACCTCTAACCTAAGTGGCAGGTGGGACATAAAATGTTGGGAGGTCCTAGGTACGGGACATCTGGTTACGGGAGGTCCTAGGTACGGGACATCTGGGTACGGGAGGTCCTAGGTATGGGACATCTGGGTACGGGAGGTCCTAGGTACGCGACATCTGGGTACGGGAGGTCCTAGGTACGGGACATCTGGGTACGGGAGGTCCTAGGTATGGGACATCTGGGTACGGGAGGTCCTAGGTACGGGACATCTGGGTACAGGAGGTCCTAGGTACGGGACATATGGGTACGGGAGGTCCTAGGTATGGGACATCTGGGTACGGGAGGTCCTAGGTATGGGACATCTGGGTACAGGAGGTCCTAGGTATGGGACATCTGGGTACAGGAGGTCCTAGGTACAGGACATCTGGTTACGGGAGGTCCTAGGTACGGGACATCTGGGTACAGGAGGTCCTAGGTACGGGACATCTGGTTACGGGAGGTCCTAGGTACGGGACATCTGGGTACAGGAGGTCCTAGGTACGGGACATCTGGGTACAGGAGGTCCTAGGTACGGGACATCTGGGTACGGGAGGTCCTAGGTATGGGACATCTGGGTACGGGAGGTCCTAGGTACGGGACATCAGGGTATGGGAGGTCCTAGGTACGGGACATCTGGGTACGGGAGGTCCTAGGTATGGGACATCTGGGTACGGGAGGTCCTAGGTACGGGACATCAGGGTATGGGAGGTCCTAGGTACGGGACATCAAACAGATGCATCATGGGTGAGTCACCCCCACAGGCCTCGGCTCCCTGCCCCACATCATGAAAACAGATAGGCAGTACATAAAACAGTGGTTGGCAGGGAGGAGAATGGAAAGTGCAATAGGACTGCTCACAGAGGAATGTCATCAAAGTGCTTTTTATGACGGCTCTCAGCGGGGCGACAGACCTTACCTCACACATCACTCCACTCATTCATCGTATGTAAGCGCAATGCATGGCTGCTTTGATCCTGAGTGTGTGTGTGCATTCTTCTCATTCATTGTGTGTGTGTGTGTGTGTGTGTGTGTGTGTGTGTGTGTGTGTGTGTGTGTGTGTGTGTGCGTGCGTGCGTGCGTGTGTGCGTGCGTGCCTGTGTGCGTGCGTGCGCGCGCGCGTGTGTGTGTGTGTGTTGCATGCCGGCATGCTTTTGATTGTCTTTGCGAGTTTGCGTACCTGTATGCTTTATAGTTTGTGTGCATTGTTTAGGAAAGGCATTATAATAGGGATGTGATGTATTTCAAATGAGCGTAACCCGTGTTGTGTAGCGCCCCCACAGTCGGCGTGGTTTAACGTTGATTTATCCAGTGATTCTGTCGACAGCCTGCCGTCGTAGCTAGATATTTGAGACCTAGGTAGCGAGCTAGCGTATAGCCGTTACCATGGTAACGGCTGCCGCGGGCGTCTGTTCTTACGCTAAAATCTTTTCCTCGGTAGGAAACCCACGAAACGATAAATAACGCCGTTTCTTCTTTGAATGTGAACAGAAATGCACACTACACGCCCGAGTGCTTTCACACTGAGCCATCGTTATCGGATCACGGCGAATGAATGGAGAAATACAGCGAGCGGAGAAAACGGGAAGTGCTAACTATCAACTTCCTGCTGGGTGGGCATTTTTGTGAAATAGGCCTATCGCTAATAGAGCACCTCTTGAGGTCGGGAGTGAGGTTTACTCACTGCACAGCACTATACCCGCTGGCTAGACTAGTTATTAATACAGTTGAAATGAATCATCCCAGTCACATCCAGGCAGGAGACGTTTGGACCAGTGAAGTCTGGTTCCTCATCAAACATCAAAAGGTGTTCGTCATCGCCAAAGCGCTGCCGCTCCTTCCATCAGTCGACACTGGCGGCGGCGATGAGTGAGGCCTTGGAGATAACAGGGGGAGATAGGGATGACCAGCATGGCGATTAGCAACGCTTCTGGTATCCATGATAGAAGTGCGGTTAAGCTTTTTGTCTTTCGCCCTCATTCTCAAAGGTCTTAGTCACCCCCACACTCAACACGCAAGAATGGCGGGGGACGAGGAGGAGAGAGGCGTGGGGGTGTCAGAAAGAGAGAAGGCCGTGTGACAGGAAGAGAGTAAAGGGCAGGAAGTGGAGGGGACGACCCGGGGTAAGACGAGACGAGGGGAGCGTCGCAGACTATTCCTCATATTCAGAGAAGGTGAGAGGGGAGACCAACCCGGGGGAGAGCTTCAGGAACGGAGGGGGAGAAGTTACGAGTCAGTTTGAAACGCATGCTGTGGGCGGGTGGGTATGTATGGAGGAAGGTGTGACGACTCTATGAAGAAGAGAGAGGGGGAGAGGAGGAGGTGTGACGGCTCTACTACATGAAGAAGAGAGAGGGGAGAGGAGGAGGAGGTGTGACGGCTCTACTACATGAAGAAGAGAGAGGGGGGAGAGGAGGAGGTGTGACGGCTACGTGAAGAAGAGAAAGGGGGGAGAGGAGAAGGTGTGACGGCTCTACTACATGAAGAAGAGAGAGGGGGGGAGAGGAGGAGGTGTGACGGCTCTACTACATGAAGAAGAGAGAGGGGGGGGAGAGGAGGAGGTGTGACGGCTCTACTACATGAAGAAGAGAGAGGGGGGGAGAGGAGGAGGTGTGACGGCTCTACTACATGAAGAAGAGAGGGGGGGGAGATGAGGAGGAGGTGTGACGGCTACGTGAAGAAGAGAAAGGGGGGAGAGGAGAAGGTGTGACGGCTCTACTACATGAAGAAGAGAGAGGGGGGGAGAGGAGGAGGTGTGACGGCTCTACTACATGAAGAAGAGAGAGGGGGGGAGAGGAGGAGGTGTGACGGCTCTACTACATGAAGAAGAGAGAGGGGGGGGAGAGGAGGAGGTGTGACGGCTCTACTACATGAAGAAGAGAGGGGGGGGAGATGAGGAGGAGGTGTGACGGCTCTACTACATGAAGAAGAGAGAGGGGGGGAGAGGAGGAGGTGTGACGGCTCTACTACATGAAGAAGAGAGAGGGGGGGAGAGAGGAAGAGGTGTGACGGCTCTACTACATGAAGAAGAGAGAGGGGGGGAGAGAGGAGGAGGTGTGACGGCTCTACTACATGAAGAAGAGAGAGAGGGGGAGAGAGGAAGAGGTGTGACGGCTCTACTACATGAAGAAGAGAGAGGGGGGAGAGGAGGAGGTGTGACGGCTCTACTACATGAAGAAGAGAGAGGGGGGGAGAGAGGAAGAGGTGTGACGGCTCTACTACATGAAGAAGAGAGAGGGGGGGAGAGAGGAGGAGGTGTGACGGCTCTACTACATGAAGAAGAGAGAGAGGGGAGAGAGAGGAGGAGGTGTGACGGCTCTACTACATGAAGAAGAGAGAGGGGGGGAGAGGAGGAGGTGTGACGGCTCTACTACATGAAGAAGAGAGAGGGGGGGGAGAGGAGGAGGTGTGACGGCTCTACTACATGAAGAAGAGAGAGGGGGGGAGAGGAGGAGGAGGTGTGACGGCTCTACTACATGAAGAAGAGAGAGGGGGGGAGAGGAGGAAGGTGTGACGGCTCTACTACATGAAGAAGAGAGAGGGGGGAGAGGAGGAGGAGGTGTGACGGCTCTACTACATGAAGAAGAGAGAGGGGAGAGAGGAGGAGGTGTGACGGCTCTACTACATGAAGAAGAGAGAGGGGAGAGGAGGAGGAGGTGTGACGGCTCTACTACATGAAGAAGAGAGAGGGGGGAGAGGAGGAGGTGTGACGGCTCTACTACATGAAGAAGAGAGAGGGGGGAGAGAGGAGGAGGTGTGACGGCTCTACTACATGAAGAAGAGAGAGGGGAGAGAGAGGAGGAGGAGGTGTGACGGCTCTACTACATGAAGAAGAGAGAGGGGGGAGAGGAGGAGGTGTGACGGCTCTACTACATGAAGAAGAGAGAGGGGGGGGAGAGGAGGAAGGTGTGACGGCTCTACTACATGAAGAAGAGAG
>NC_139632.1:3909170-3924170 GCF_964638095.1 Poromitra crassiceps | reverse complement strand
CTGCACTCCCTTCCCCCCACTTTTCAATCTCTTTTCTTTCTGCTCCATCCGGCCTCAGCATCCACATCTTCGTTCCTTCCTTCTCTTCCTGAGTGGACCTTCTCTCTCTCTCTGGCTGTGGACCTTCTCTCTCTCTCTGGCTGTGGACCTTCTCTCTCTCTCTCTGGCTGTGGACCTTCTCTCTCTCTCTGGCTGTGGACCTTCTCTCTCTCTCTCTGGCTGTGGACCTTCTCTCTCTCTCTGGCTGTGGACCTTCTCTCTCTCTCTGGCTGTGGACCTTCTCTCTCTCTCTGGCTGTGGACCTTCTCTCTCTCTCTCTGGCTGTGGACCTTCTCTCTCTCTCTCTGGCTGTGGACCTTCTCTCTCTCTCTGGCTGTGGACCTTCTCTCTCTCTCTGGCTGTGGACCTTCTCTCTCTCTCTCTGGCTGTGGACCTTCTCTCTCTCTCCCTGGCTGTGGACCTTCTCTCTCTCTCTGGCTGTGGACCTTCTCTCTCTCTCTGGCTGTGGACCTTCTCTCTCTCTCTGGCTGTGGACCTTCTCTCTCTCTCTGGCTGTGGACCTTCTCTCTCTCTCTGGCTGTGGACCTTCTCTCTCTCTCTCTAGCTGTGGACCTTCTCTCTCTCTCTGGCTGTGACCTTCTCTCTCTCTCTGGCTGTGGACCTTCTCTCTCTCTCTCTAGCTGTGGACCTTCTCGTCTCTCTCTGGCTGTGGACCTTCTCTCTCTCCCTGGCTGTGGACCTTCTCTCTCTCTCTGGCTGTGGACCTTCTCTCTCTCTCTGGCTGTGGACCTTCTCTCTCTCCCTGGCTGTGGACCTTCTCTCTCTCTCTGGCTGTGGACCTTCTCTCTCTCTCTGGCCGTGGACCTTCTCTCTCTCTCTCTGGCTGTGGGACCTTCTCTCTCTCCTGGCTGTGGACCTTCTCTCTCTCCCTGGCTGTGGACCTTCTCTCTCTCTCTGGCTGTGGACCTTCTCTCTCTCTCTGGCTGTGGACCTTCTCTCTCTCTCTCTGGCTGTGGACCTTCTCTCTCTCTCTAGCTGTGGACCTTCTCTCTCTCTCTAGCTGTGGACCTTCTCTCTCTCCCTGGCTGTGGACCTTCTCTCTCTCTCTGGCTGTGGACCTTCTCTCTCTCCCTGGCCGTGGACCTTCTCTCTCTCTCTGGCTGTGGACCTTCTCTCTCTCTCTAGCTGTGGACCTTCTCTCTCTCTCTGGCTGTGGACCTTCTCTCTCTCTCTAGCTGTGGACCTTCTCTCTCTCTCTGGCTGTGGACCTTCTCTCTCTCTCTGGCTGTGGACCTTCTCTCTCTCTCTGGCTGTGGACCTTCTCTCTCTCTCTAGCTGTGGACCTTCTCTCTCTCTCTCTGGCTGTGGACCTTCTCTCTCTCTCTCTGGCTGTGGACCTTCTCTCTCTCTCTGGCTGTGGACCTTCTCTCTCTCTCTGGCTGTGGACCTTCTCTCTCTCTCTCTGGCTGTGGACCTTCTCTCTCTCTCTCTGGCTGTGGACCTTCTCTCTCTCTCTGGCTGTGGACCTTCTCTCTCTCTCTGGCTGTGGACCTTCTCTCTCTCTCTCTGGCTGTGGACCTTCTCTCTCTCTCTGGCTGTGGACCTTCTCTCTCTCCCTGGCTGTGGACCTTCTCTCTCTCTCTCTGGCTGTGGACCTTCTCTCTCTCTCTAGCTGTGGACCTTCTCTCTCTCCCTGGCTGTGGACCTTCTCTCTCTCTCTGGCTGTGGACCTTCTCTCTCTCTCCCTGGCTGTGGACCTTCTCTCTCTCTGGCTGTGGACCTTCTCTCTCTCTCTGGCTGTGGACCTTCTCTCTCTCCCTGGCCGTGGACCTTCTCTCTCTCTCTGGCTGTGGACCTTCTCTCTCTCTCTAGCTGTGGACCTTCTCTCTCTCTCTGGCTGTGGACCTTCTCTCTCTCTCTAGCTGTGGACCTTCTCTCTCTCCCTGGCTGTGGACCTTCTCTCTCTCTCTGGCTGTGGACCTTCTCTCTCTCTCTGGCTGTGGACCTTCTCTCTCTCCCTGGCTGTGGACCTTCTCTCTCTCTCTGGCTGTGGACCTTCTCTCTCTCTCTGGCCGTGGACCTTCTCTCTCTCTCTCTGGCTGTGGACCTTCTCTCTCTCCCTGGCTGTGGACCTTCTCTCTCTCCCTGGCTGTGGACCTTCTCTCTCTCTCTGGCTGTGGACCTTCTCTCTCTCTCTGGCTGTGGACCTTCTCTCTCTCTCTCTGGCTGTGGACCTTCTCTCTCTCTCTAGCTGTGGACCTTCTCTCTCTCTCTAGCTGTGGACCTTCTCTCTCTCCCTGGCTGTGGACCTTCTCTCTCTCTCTGGCTGTGGACCTTCTCTCTCTCCCTGGCCGTGGACCTTCTCTCTCTCTCTGGCTGTGGACCTTCTCTCTCTCTCTAGCTGTGGACCTTCTCTCTCTCTCTGGCTGTGGACCTTCTCTCTCTCTCTAGCTGTGGACCTTCTCTCTCTCTCTGGCTGTGGACCTTCTCTCTCTCTCTGGCTGTGGACCTTCTCTCTCTCTCTGGCTGTGGACCTTCTCTCTCTCTCTAGCTGTGGACCTTCTCTCTCTCTCTCTGGCTGTGGACCTTCTCTCTCTCTCTCTGGCTGTGGACCTTCTCTCTCTCTCTGGCTGTGGACCTTCTCTCTCTCTCTGGCTGTGGACCTTCTCTCTCTCTCTCTGGCTGTGGACCTTCTCTCTCTCTCTCTGGCTGTGGACCTTCTCTCTCTCTCTGGCTGTGGACCTTCTCTCTCTCTCTGGCTGTGGACCTTCTCTCTCTCTCTCTGGCTGTGGACCTTCTCTCTCTCTCTGGCTGTGGACCTTCTCTCTCTCTCTCTGGCTGTGGACCTTCTCTCTCTCTCTCTCTGGCTGTGGACCTTCTCTCTCTCTCTGGCCGTGGACCTTCTCTCTCTCTCTGGCTGTGGACCTTCTCTCTCTCTCTAGCTGTGGACCTTCTCTCTCTCTCTGGCTGTGGACCTTCTCTCTCTCTCTAGCTGTGGACCTTCTCTCTCTCTCTGGCTGTGGACCTTCTCTCTCTCTCTGGCTGTGGACCTTCTCTCTCTCTCTAGCTGTGGACCTTCTCTCTCTCTCTAGCTGTGGACCTTCTCTCTCTCCCTGGCTGTGGACCTTCTCTCTCTCCCTGGCTGTGGACCTTCTCTCTCTCCCTGGCCGTGGACCTTCTCTCTCTCTCTGGCTGTGGACCTTCTCTCTCTCTCTGGCTGTGGACCTTCTCTCTCTCTCTCTGGCTGTGGACCTTCTCTCTCTCTCTCTAGCTGTGGACCTTCTCTCTCTCTCTGGCTGTGGACCTTCTCTCTCTCTCTCTGGCTGTGGACCTTCTCTTTCTCTCTCTGGCTGTGGACCTTCTCTCTCTCCCTGGCTGTGGACCTTCTCTCTCTCTCTGGCTGTGGACCTTCTCTCTCTCTCTCTGGCTGTGGACCTTCTCTCTCTCTCTGGCTGTGGACCTTCTCTCTCTCCCTGGCTGTGGAGCGCTTGAACAAAAGACTCAAAGTGTCACGTTTGCCCACAACTATCATGGTGCATTCGATTCGTGGAGAGATGCACATATACTTGATAGACATATGACGGTAACACTTTGCAATAAGGGACACTAAATTAACTGTTAGTTAACGCTTAATATGCATTAGTTAATGTTTAATAAGCATGAACTGACAGCTTAAAGGGATACTCCACTTTTTCGGCAGTTTAGCTCATTTGCCACATTTCCCCCACATAACCAAGATACAACATGCCTTACCGGCACTGTTCCCCACATAACCAAGATACACCATGCCTTACCGGCACTGTTCCCCACATAACCAAGATACACCATGCCTTACCGGCACTGTTCCCCACATAACCAAGATACACCATGCCTTACCGGCACTGTTCCCCACATAACCAAGATACACCATGCCTTACCGGCACTGTTCCCCATATAACCAAGATACACCATGCCTTACCGGCACTGTTCCCGACATAACCAAGATACACCATGCCTTACCGGCACTGTTCCCCACATAACCAAGATACACCATGCCTTACCGACACTGTCCCCCACATAACCAAGATACACCATGCCTTACCGGCACTGTTCCCCACATAACCAAGATACACCATGCCTTACCGGCACTGTTCCCGACATAACCAAGATACACCATGCCTTACCGGCACTGTTCCCCACATAACCAAGATACACCATGCCTTACCGGCACTGTTCCCCACATAACCAAGATACACCATGCCTTACCGGCACTGTTCCCCACATAACCAAGATACACCATGCCTTACCGGCACTGTCCCCTACATAACCAAGATACACCATGCCTTACCGGCACTGTCCCCTACATAACCAAGATACACCATGCCTTACCGGCACTGTTCCCCACATAACCAAGATACAACATGCCTTACCGGCACTGTTCCCCACATAACCAAGATACACCATGCCTTACCGGCACTGTTCCCCCCATAACCAAGATACACCATGCCTTACCGGCACTGTCCCCCACATAACCAAGATACACCATGCCTTACCGGCACTGTTCCCCACATAACCAAGATACACCATGCCTTACCGGCACTGTTCCCCACATAACCAAGATACACCATGCCTTACCGGCACTGTTCCCCACATAACCAAGATACAACATGCCTTACCGGCACTGTCCCCTACATAACCAAGATACACCATGCCTTACCGGCACTGTTCCCCACATAACCAAGATACACCATGCCTTACCGGCACTGACCGCGCAGTTTACAGTGAGCTACAGTCGTGAAGTTAGTTAGTATCGCCATAGAATGGTACAGCTGTTAAAAATCTGCCAAAATCTCACGGTGCCAAAATACATGTTGTGCTTTGGGGTGTTGTGAACTCTATTTACTGCCGACTCCAATGAAACTGCAGTCCATTACCAACTTCTCCTTCTTCTCCATGCACATTTGTGAACAGGACACGCAGAGATGTACATTCAACATAAGCACACACACACACACACACACACACACACACACACACACACACAAAGAGATGCAGACAACGCCTACATTTATCTTGAACTCCCTCTCTCTGGCTTTCTCACACTCCGACACACACCTGTGTGTAAGTGGGTCATCTCTCTGCCCCTCCCACTATCTCTGCCCCTCCTCCATCTCTGCCCCTCCCCCTATCTCAACATCAGTCTGTCTCTGTCTTCCATGACACCGCTCTCTTCCACTATTTGCTCCTCCTCCTCCTCCTCCTCCCTTATCTCTCTTTTCGCTCCGTGTGCTGTGATTGGACGGCTTTCCACAAGGCATTTAAAAATGCGTTTCTGCAAGCGCAATGTTTGAAAGCTCTTTCATTTTAAATGTATACGAGTGGAAATAGTGCAGAAGCTAAACTTAGTGGTGATGTTACGTCTCTTTAAGATGCTCTCGATGCAGGCTTCTCTCTCTCTCTGTGCAGGCCTGTGTGTGTGTGTGTGTGTGTGTGTGTGTGTGTGTGTGTGTGTGTGTGTGTGTGTCTCTGTCTCCCCCCCCCCCCCCCCCTCTCTCTCCGTGGCGTGGTTGTAATGCAGGCCTGTGTGTGTGTGTGTGTGTGTGTGTGTGTGTGTTTGTTTGTGTGTGTGTCTCTGTCTCCCCCCCTCTCTCTCCGTGGCATGGTTGTAATGCAGGCATGTGTGTGTGTGTGTGTGTGTGTCTCTGTCTCTCCCCCCCCTCTCTCTCTGTGGTGTGGTTGTAACACAGGCCTGTGTGTGTGTGTGTGTGTGTGTGTGTGTGTGTGTGTGTGTGTGTGTGTGTGTGTGAGTGTGTGTGTGTGTGCGGTGCATGCGTGCCGTGTGTGTGTGTGTGTGTGTGTGTGTGTCTCTGTCTCCCCTCCCTCTCTCTCTCTCCGTGGCGTGGCTGTAACGCAGGCCTGTGTGTGTGTGTGTGTGTGTGTGTGTGTCTCTGTCTCCCCCCCCCCCTCTCCGTGGCGTGGTTGTAACGCAGGCCTGTGTGTGTGTGTGTGTGTGTGTGTCTCTGTCCCCCCCCCCCCTCTCTCTCCGTGGCGTGGCTGTAACGCAGGCCTGTGTGTGTGTGTGTGTGTGTGTGTGTCTCTGTCTCCCCCCCCCCCCTCTCTCTCCGTGGCGTGGCTGTAACGCAGGCCTGTGTCTGGCTCTCTCTCTGGGGCTGTGAGTGAGACAGGCACTGCCTCCTGTGTCTGGCTCTCTCTCTGGGGCTGTGAGTGAGACAGGCACCTCTCTCTCTGGGGCTGTGAGTGAGACAGGCACCTCTCTCTCTGGGGCTGTGAGTGAGACAGGCACCTCTCTCTCTGGGGCTGTGAGTGAGACAGGCACCTCTCTCTCTGGGGCTGTGAGTGAGACAGGCACCTCTCTCTCTGGGGCTGTGAGTGAGACAGGCACCTCTCTCTCTGGGGCTGTGAGTGAGACAGGCACCTCTCTCTCTGGGGCTGTGAGTGAGACAGGCACCTCTCTCTCTGGGGCTGTGAGTGAGACAGGCACCTCTCTCTCTGGGGCTGTGAGTGAGACAGGCACCTCTCTCTCTGGGGCTGTGAGTGAGACAGGCACCTCTCTCTCTGGGGCTGTGAGTGAGACAGGCTCTGCCTCCTGCTGAATAAGCTCATTGTGGGCCTGTGGAGAGTGCAGGTGCACCTCTTCCTTTTCACCTCCGACCCTCGGCCCTCGACCCCACAAAGCCCTTTGTGAACTCTATTTACTGCAGTCCATTACCAGCTTCTCCTCTCTGCCTTTCTCTCCCCATCTTCTCCTCCTCTCAAGAAACCAATTAGCCACAATACAAGTAGGTTAGACTCTCTATTCAGAGTGGCCATTGTTGAGCACAATACCAGGAAGCATTGTGAGCTAACAATTAGTGGCAATGGGGCAGTGTAGAGTGTCACTGACATTGTTGGGAGTTGCACAAGGCTGGGTTTGTTCCCAAAGAGGGAGTTAGACAGGGGTGGAGGAAGAGGGTGGAGGGGTTCCCAGGTGCTGAATTAGCCCAAGCTCGGCCCAATGTGTCCCGGTCACACAAGACGCTTATCTGAGGCAGGGCTCGAGAGGCAGGAATGCATCCCCGAGAGGCTGTGCTGCTCTCTTTGGGTGTAGATGTTTATGTTGGAGGTAACTCTACCTGGATGGTGTAGATGTTTATGTTGGAGGTAACTCTACCTGGATGGTGTTGTAGATGTTTATGTTGGAGGTAACTCTACCTGGATGTTGTAGATGTTTATGTTGGAGGTAACTCTACCTGGATGGTGTAGATGTTTATGTTGGAGGTAACTCTACCTGGATGGTGTAGATGTTTATGTTGGAGGTAACTCTACCTGGATGGTGGTGTAGATGTTTATGTTGGAGGTAACTCTACCTGGATGGTGTAGATGTTTATGTTGGAGGTAACTCTACCTGGATGTTGTAGATGTTTATGTTGGAGGTAACTCTACCTGGATGGTGTAGATGTTTATGTTGGAGGTAACTCTACCTGGATGGTGTTGTAGATGTTTATGTTGGAGGTAACTCTACCTGGATGGTGTTGTAGATGTTTATGTTGGAGGTAACTCTACCTGGATGGTGTAGATGTTTATGTTGGAGGTAACTCTACCTGGATGGTTTTGTAGATGTTTATGTTGGAGGTAACTCTACCTGGATGGTGTTGTAGATGTTTATGTTGGAGGTAACTCTACCTGGATGGTGTTGTAGATGTTTATGTTGGAGGTAACTCTACCTGGATGGTGTTGTAGATGTTTATGTTGGAGGTAACTCTACCTGGATGGTGTTGTAGATGTTTATGTTGGAGGTAACTCTACCTGGATGGTGTAGATGTTTATGTTGGAGGTAACTCTACCTGGATGGTGTTGTAGATGTTTATGTTGGAGGTAACTCTACCTGGATGGTGTTGTAGATGTTTATGTTGGAGGTAACTCTACCTGGATGGTGGTGTAGATGTTTATGTTGGCGGTAACTCTACCTGGATGGTGTTGTAGATGTTTATGTTGGAGGTAACTCTACCTGGATGGTGTTGTAGATGTTTATGTTGGAGGTAACTCTACCTGGATGGTGGTGTAGATGTTTATGTTGGAGGTAACTCTACCTGGATGGTGTTGTAGATGTTTATGTTGGAGGTAACTCTACCTGGATGGTGTAGATGTTTATGTTGGAGGTAACTCTACCTGGATGGTGTTGTAGATGTTTATGTTGGAGGTAACTCTACCTGGATGGTGTTGTAGATGTTTATGTTGGAGGTAACTCTACCTGGATGGTGGTGTAGATGTTTATGTTGGAGGTAACTCTACCTGGATGGTGTTGTAGATGTTTATGTTGGAGGTAACTCTACCTGGATGGTGTAGATGTTTATGTTGGAGGTAACTCTACCTGGATGGTGGTGTAGATGTTTATGTTGGAGGTAACTCTACCTGGATGGTGTTGTAGATGTTTATGTTGGAGGTAACTCTAACTGGATGGTGTAGATGTTTATGTTGGAGGTAACTCTACCTGGATGGTTTTGTAGATGTTTATGTTGGAGGTAACTCTACCTGGATGGTGGTGTAGATGTTTATGTTGGAGGTAACTCTACCTGGATGGTGTTGTAGATGTTTATGTTGGAGGTAACTCTACCTGGATGGTGTAGATGTTTATGTTGGAGGTAACTCTACCTGGATGGTGTTGTAGATGTTTATGTTGGAGGTAACTCTACCTGGATGGTTTTGTAGATGTTTATGTTGGAGGTAACTCTAACTGGATGGTGTAGATGTTTATGTTGGAGGTAACTCTACCTGGATGGTGTTGTAGATGTTTATGTTGGAGGTAACTCTACCTGGATGGTGGTGTAGATGTTTATGTTGGAGGTAACTCTACCTGGATGGTGGTGTAGATGTTTATGTTGGAGGTAACTCTACCTGGATGGTGTAGATGTTTATGTTGGAGGTAACTCTACCTGGATGGTGTTGTAGATGTTTATGTTGGAGGTAACTCTACCTGGATGGTTTTGTAGATGTTTATGTTGGAGGTAACTCTACCTGGATGGTTTTGTATATGTTTATGTTGGAGGTAACTCTACCTGGATGGTGTTGTAGATGTTTATGTTGGAGGTAACTCTACCTGGATGGTGTTGTAGATGTTTATGTTGGAGGTAACTCTACCTGGATGGTGTTCTAGATGTTTATGTTGGAGGTAACTCTACCTGGATGGTGTTGTAGATGTTTATGTTGGAGGTAACTCTACCTGGATGGTTTTGCAGATGTTTATGTTGGAGGTAACTCTACCTGGGTGATGGTGTAGATGTTTATGTTGGAGGTAACTCTACCTGTAGCCTGTACTACGAAGCTAGTTTAATGCCTTATCTGAGTAAGTTTGAGTTTAAACCTGGTTTAGCCGTACTACAAAGCAAGTTAACTTTCAATCACCATGGCAACTGACGCTGCAAAGCTAACCTGGTCGCGACCAGGTTAGCTTCAGAGGATAAGATCAAAATCCATGACAGACCCATATAATCGGCTCTCTGGAGTCACTCACCGTTCATATAAGATCGCCATATGAAAAATAGATTGCAGTCAACTGAGAATATAACAAGAAAAACATTTGTGGCTCTGTAGGCTACATAATTAAATTAAGCCTACTTACCACTTTATGTCTTAACAGCTCAACGATGCGTGGAGAAATATGATCACTATTAATCACCGCGGCGCATATCATGAATGGACCCTCAAATGGAGTGAGGGTGATATTCTCCTACATGCCAGAAAAGCCTATACATATAATATAGATATGGGATAAATATGGATAGCCGTTTTCTCTTTTATAGTAGGCTATTAGGCTTTATACTAGGCTATTTTATATATGAATTATTCGATCAGTGCAACCACACACATGAGTGATAGAGATCATTATTCATTGAGCATGCGTTTCTAAATCTATGGTCTAAATAGGCTTACAGATTGTGGAAATGTATAGACTGAGATTACACATTTACATGTGTTGCTGCTGCCTGTATCAATGCAGCTGTATCAATCGCTGATCAAAGTAAATCAAATGACTGATGTGAATACAAGCTGCTGCCTTAGACAGCCCTTCAGCAGACTATCCAACGCGGATTTTCATTCTGACATTAAATCGCGGATACATTAAATATCCGCTAAAACTCTGATCATGCACTGCGCTTCATTGAACGAGGAAATGGGTGTGGAAATGGGTGTGGGCGTGGATAAACTCAGCTGTTCATAATATGATTGGCTAGCGCACCTCTTTCGCGTGGACGCGCGCCTGTGCACGAGCGAAAAACGTGCGCGTGCACAGGCAGATCCCAGGTCCACTTACCTAGTAAAAAACCAGCGTCGTAGTATCAGTTAACTAGATAGCTTTGATCCTGTTCAGTCAAACCAGATCAAAGGGACTTATCGCGGATCTGTTAAACTAGTTTCGTAGTACAGTAGCCTGTACTACGAAGCTAGTTTAATGCCTTATCCGAGTAAGTTTGAGTTTAAACCTGGTTTAGCCGTACTACAAAGCAAGTTAACTTTCAATCACCATGGCAACTGACGCTGCAAAGCTAACCTGGTCGCGACCACGTTAGCTTCAGAGGATAAGATCAAAATCCATGACAGACCCATATAATCGGCTCTCTGGAGTCACTCACCGTTCATATAAGATCGCCATATGAAAAATAGATTGCAGTCAACTGAGAATATAACAAGAAAAACATTTGTGGCTCTGTAGGCTACATAATTAAATTAAGCCTACTTACCACTTTATGTCTTTACAGCTCAACGATGCGTGGAGAAATATGATCACTATTAATCACCGCGGCGCATATCATGAATGGACCCTCAAATGGAGTGAGGGTGTCGTCTCAATTCAGTTCAGCAGTTTTCTCTTTTATAGTAGGCTATTAGGCTTTATACTAGGCTATTTTATATATGAATTATTCGATCAGTGCAACCACACACATGAGTGATACAGATCATTATTCATTGAGCATGCGTTTCTAAATCTATGGTCTAAATAGGCTTACAGATTGTGGAAATGTATAGACTGAGATTACACATTTAGATTTGTTGCTGCTGCCTGTATCAATGCAGCTGTATCAATCGCTGATC
Organism: Poromitra crassiceps; assembly: GCF_964638095.1. NCBI lineage: Eukaryota > Metazoa > Chordata > Actinopteri > Beryciformes > Melamphaidae > Poromitra > Poromitra crassiceps. The sequence goes on along the minus strand of NC_139632.1, from coordinate 3,913,100 downwards.
AAAGTAAATCAAATGACTGATGTGAATACAAGCTGCTGCTTTAGACAGCCCTTCAGCAGACTATCCAACGCGGATTTTCATTCTGACATTAAATCGCGGATACATTAAATATCCGCTAAAACTCTGATCATGCACTGCGCTTCATTGAACGAGGAAATGGGTGTGGAAATGGGTGTGGGCGTGGATAAACTCAGCTGTTCATAATGTGATTGGCTGGCGCACCTCTTTCGCGTGGACGCGCGCCTGTGCACGAGCGAAAAACGTGCGCGTGCACAGGCAGATCCCAGGTCCACTTACCTAGTAAAAAACCAGCGTCGTAGTATCAGTTAACTAGATAGCTTTGATCCTGTTCAGTCAAACCAGATCAAAGGGACTTATCGCGGATCTGTTAAACTAGTTTCGTAGTACAGGGCTCAGGGCTCTGGATGGTGTTGATGTTTATGTTGGAGGTAACTCTACCTGGATGGTGGTGTAGATGTTTATGTTGGAGGTAACTCTACCTGGATGGTGTAGATGTTTATGTTGGAGGTAACTCTACCTGGATGGTGGTGTAGATGTTTATGTTGGAGGTAACTCTACCTGGATGGTGTTGTAGATGTTTATGTTGGAGGTAACTCTACCTGGATGGTGTTGTAGATGTTTATGTTGGAGGTAACTCTACCTGGATGGTGTTGTAGATGTTTATGTTGGAGGTAACTCTACCTGGATGGTGTTGTAGATGTTTATGTTGGAGGTAACTCTACCTGGATGGTGGTGTAGATGTTTATGTTGGAGGTAACTCTACCTGGATGGTGTAGATGTTTATGTTGGAGGTAACTCTACCTGGATGGTGTTGTAGATGTTTATGTTGGAGGTAACTCTACCTGGATGGTGTAGATGTTTATGTTGGAGGTAACTCTACCTGGATGGTGGTGTAGATGTTTATGTTGGAGGTAATTCTACCTGGATGGTGTAGATGTTTATGTTGGAGGTAACTCTACCTGGATGGTGTTGTAGATGTTTATGTTGGAGGTAACTCTACCTGGATGTGATTGTGTGTGTGTGCATGCACGGATGCATTCCTGTATTTGTGTGTCTGTGTGAGTGTGAATGTGAATGGCGTCCGTCTGTGTACGTGCACGTGGTTCTCTGAATGTGTGCTGCACAAATACAGTGGACCGGGGCGTCGTGTGCAGATACGCACGTGAACCCGGCCTGTTGAGACAGAGAAAGGAGGCGTTGGTGCGTTGGTCTTCCCTCAACCTTCTGGCCTGTAGGTCACGACCCCGGGTCATTAGTCCATGCTAATGCTAACAGCAGGCTAGTCGCGAGGGCCTGCCACGCCTGCCGCAAAAGAGGCTGACCCGGCTGGTGACCCCAGGCTGGAGGGTCACGACCAGAAGGTCAAGGGTTCAGTCATCATTGTTATTCTGCCCCGCCCCCTTCCCCCCGCCGCCATGCTTCCCAGCCTCGACACCCCAACACACCCCTGAACACACCCTTGCAAACACCATGACATCATAGGGCAGAGTCTGGGAGTCTGGAGGAGGAGGGAGCCGGGCAAGCTGGCCCGGCCTGAATGGACGGCTCTGTTCAGTAATGGGAAAGTCGGAAAGGTAAGAACGATTCATTTTCTTAACCGCGATTAATCTTGCCATTAACTATAGTTAATCGCGATTAATCGCATCTTTGTATCGCATGTTTAAAATGACATTATTTTGCATTTCAAAGCATTTTTTACTCTATATTAATAATTCTTACCAGTGTGTCGTGATTGGGAATCAAATTAATGCAAATAAATGTACTTTGTGATCTTGAATTTTAGATTTATTTTCAACTTTCAGGAGAATAATCAGCTGACACTCTTTTAGCAGGAGAAGAATCAGCTGACACTCTTAGCAGGAGAAGGATCAGCTGACACTCTTAAGCTGCGTTCACACCGACCTATTAAAGTTTTTCGCTGGCATCGAGTTTACATACAAAGTCAATGCAAAATGAGCGATTGAGCGTATATTCGCCCGGGAGAAAAATCGCTGGGCGTCCGAGCGACATAGACAGAGCGATAGGGAGAAAATTCGCTCGTCACCCGAGATGAAATATCCCAACTCGAGCGAAATTACGCTGGCATCAGTCGCTCGCTGGTCAATGCTGATTGGCTGCCGTGTGAGAGTGAGTCAAGGATCACACTGGCTTGGAACAAACCGCTGGTTTATTGTGTGGCAACAAACCGCATTGACAGCTGATTGACAAGCTGACAGCTGGCATGAAGTGAAGTCTGTACTACCGGTATAGAGCTCGCGTTAGGAGCACGCTGATAGGCTTAGCTTGTAAACAACTACGGTGGCTCGTAGTGGACAAACATCATGACATTGCGTAACGTTATAGCCCCCAGATGTCCGTCAATTATTGTGCCTGTTGATGAGCGATTTAAACAGAGCGACAGAGCGATTCCAAAGGGTTGAATCGAGCGACAGAGAGCAAAAGAAATATCTCGGTGTGACCACAGCTTTAGCAGGAGAACAAACAAATGTGTGCGATGGAAGATGCAGAGCGACTTTCCATCCGGCAGTTCACTTCCTCCACCTGCAGGGAACGTCCAGCGATGGTGGGAGGAGAGGGGCAGGCGGCGGCGGGGGTGGCGGGGCTGCTGGGGGGGGGGGGGCTGGGCAGGCGGATGCCTTTCTTTGCATGCGTTTTCCCCGCGTTGCCCCGAGCAACCCCTGGTAAAGTTGAGGGGCGGGATAGGAGAGAGGGGGTGCGGCACCGGACTCTCCACACTGGTTCCCATTGTGCAGCCAAACGAGCCCTCGCTATTTTTACACTCTGGGCCTTTCTCATTTTCTCTTTCGGGCTCTCCTCTCCTCCTCCCTCTTTCTGCTCGTCTCTCCGTCCATCTGTCTTGGTTTGTTTGTTTGTTTCTTTTCGTTTGTTCGTTTCTTTCTTTCTTTCTTTTCTCTTTCTTCTTATTAGAGTTTGTGCATTTCATTTGTTGACTCGGACTACCCTCTCTCCGTCCCCAACCCCCGCTATGCTCTGCTTTCTTTCCTTGACAGCAGACAGAGAAAGAAAATCTGGGTCATGTCATCCAAAAACTCATTACATTCTTTCATGTCATCCAAAAACTCATTCCATTCTTTCTCTGGAGATGGCTCATCATGAGGTCAAAATGCTGAATGAGAATAGCGATGGGAGAGAAGGAGCGAGAGAGAGAGAGAGAGAGAGAGAGAGAGAGAGAGAGAGAGAGAGAGAGAGAGAGAGAGAGAGAGAGAATGGGCGAAAGAGATAGATGGATACCGAAGGCCTTCAAGATGAGGAGAATATGTTCACACATACACACGCACGCACGTGCGCAGGCGCACACACACACACACACACACACACACACACACACACACACGCGCGCGCGCGCGCAGGCGCACACACACACACACACACACAGGGTGATTTCTTTGTTCCCACGTTGTGTAAAGTTGATAAGTGCGCATGGAGAAGCCAATAAAGGAGAGGAAATCAAAGAGAAAGGGAGAAAAGAATGGGGTTGAAACTGAAGATGAGAAAAAGTTGAAACGTGAACCGGGGCCACATCACGTCTCATAAAACGCTTTGGAGAGAAGCAGGAAACAGCCAGAGACACAAAGACACAGGCCCAACACACACATTCACACACACACACACACACACACACACACACACACACACACACACACACACACACACACACACACACACACACACACACACACACACACACACACACACACACACACACACACACCTTTCTCACATAAAACACAACACACTAACACATGAAATGTGTTGCATGTGTGCGTGACTGTGTGCGTGACTTCCTGTGCATGTCCATGCGTGTGCGTGACTTCCTGTGCATGTCCATGCGTGTGTGTGCGTGACTTCCTGTGCATGTCCATGCGTGTGCGTGACTTCCTGTGCATG
>NC_139632.1:3901670-3904170 GCF_964638095.1 Poromitra crassiceps | reverse complement strand
GACACTGCCAAGTTGATTTAAGAGGGTGGTTCTACCATCTACCAGCTTGTGTGGACCTGCTCAATCTAACCTGCAGCCGCTTCTGTTCTGGGTTCAAACCAGTATGATTATGAGAGAGAGATAGAGATCATAGAGGGAGAGAGAGAGAGAGAGAAGCAGAAAAGCAAAATTCTCTGTTGTCAAACTGGACATTTGTCAAATACCTAAAGTCCTGTTCGCTCGCTCACATGCACTCACCTAACCCATACTTGGATGCTGCGACAACATGCTGTCTGTTATTTGGTGATTGATTGCCGCCATCTATTGGCAAGAGTGTTAATTACACATCGCATGTGATTCTGGGAAGGCTGTTCATAAAGGCTGCTTTAACAGCTAAATCATATTCATTTACAAATCAAACGGTTTACTGAGAGGAGGAGAGTGCTAGTTACGGGGCAGAGGCCCAAAACCTTGTCCTTTATCGCAGAACATGACAGAAGAGGCATTTCTTATTCTGACCCATCTCTCATAAGAATCAGAGTGAGAGTCAGCTTGACTTTATTCATCTGCACAGGAATCAGTCTCTTGACCACTCGATTAGTAACACATACAAGGCAGACTATGTGATAATACAATATTCTCCTCACACAAATATGTTGCATGGCTGCATATTTTTTGAGGTACACTGCTTTCAAACCTAATGTACAGTACAGTATGTTAATATACAAAAATATATGACAAGTATTTTGAAAAAAGAAATGTATACACATCTGCAAATAAGGGATAAATAATTTGAGCAATATATAAACACGACATAATAAATCCATCTTAAGTACAAGGCAACCACATTATTATTGGCTTTGTCTGTCAATAGTGTCAAGATCGCACCATTGACTTTTGTCGTGACAGTATGGTTGTCTCATGGTGCCCACAAGGCACTGTGCTTATGGAAGAGTGGCTTTGAAACTTGATGCACATATTTTCACCACCAAAAGGTTTCAAACAGTCATACTTGGAAATGGATATGTGTTTATCTGCCAACTGTTATTTCCCAGGGTTAATTAGAAGTAGGCCTACGTGTGTGTTTATTTTTGTCAGCTTTGACATGCATGCCTATATTAATTAAGACAGCAGAGTAATATACAGTAGTACACTATGACTAAAGTACAAAATAATGCTCACATGAAAGCGGTTAATACCATGTCAAAATGTGACACCGACCGACATCCTCCCTTTAAAAGTGTCTAGGATTCTATATACATTATCAAAAGACTCCAGAGGCGCATCGCATCTCTGAGTAGTTATATGCTTTGAGTTGGAGGTCCCACTACTTTATGCACAACAGAGTTGCAGTGGCTCCCTCTGGTGGCAGCATCCTGCAATGTAGTCCATACAAAGTCCAAAGGCATAGTGCAGTATGTTTACCAACAGAAACCAAGAATGGGAGTGTGCGGGTTTGTACTGTGTGGGTCTGGGGTGGAGGGTGAAGTTGCCTGTAGAGGAGTCTAATCTTGGGTCAGTTTTGCTCGTACTCATGGTCCCTGGTCCTGACAACTTCACCCTGGAGTGAGAGGTCTTTCTCCTACTTCTTGTGGGAGCCGATCATGACCTTGGAGACAAAGTTGACGATAGCGCTCGCTGGTTGCTCAGGGTCGTGCTCTGCAAACAAGTGGCACACGTTTTCTGTGCCGCTCTGAGACTTCCTGGCTACAAAGCCAAAGATCCTGGGAGAAGGAGAGAGAAGGACTTAGACAGCAGAAGTGACGTTCTACTCCGATATATCGATATTGAATCGATATTCATTCGGAGGAACTTGTATGAATTCATAAATCCCAATATTGATCTTTTAGTATAATGCCTTTTCCCGTGGATGCTTGAAGCCCTGTTAGACTCGCACGGTTTGGTTCTTAGCACGACGAGATCCTGTAAACATCTGTAAACAATTTATTTTTTAACAATACAGCAGGTTAGAGGGTTCCTTGCATAATTTACAGCCTTATTCCTTTGAGAATCTCTTTCATATCCACGCCAAATTGGTATTGTAACTGAAACATCGATATCGAATCGGAAATGGAATCAAATCCGGACCTTGTGTATGGGAATCCTATCGGGAGATTGGTTGCGATATCCAGCCCCAGTTCTCGATGGACATAAACTGGCTGTCGTGGCTGTTGAACCTGTGACCTTCTCATTACGAGATGGTACCACTGATGCTCACCTGTACATCACTGCAACTTGCTGTAAAGTCTCATAGATCTAATCTGTTGTTGTGTGCTAACGTGTCCCCATTTAGAACAATATGAATGAAAACAGGACGCTGATATTTCACATGACAAATAATGAGCCTAAGTTATTTCATCCACAGGTCTCTGTTTCTCTCTCACTTATAACTCCTCTCTCCCTGAGACCTCAGGAAACGACACTTTAGTGAAGAAAAACATACACGCACAAAGCACTTCAAATAGAAAGAGGGGGAAAGGGTAGACAGGGAAAGCAGTGAAAGGCAACAAGAGACAAAGAA
>NC_139632.1:3889170-3896670 GCF_964638095.1 Poromitra crassiceps | reverse complement strand
GGGGGGGGTTTGAGAAAGATGATCTAAAGTTAGAATCGTCATATTTTCATACTGTATATATGGAGGGAACCTGTGCATGTTATCTGGCTGTGAGGCTCTCCTGTCCAAGAATAGTTACCTTGGTCTCTGGAGATGTCTGGCTTGTACCAGAACTTGGAAGTGTCCTGAACAAACTTCACAGTGTCCTGCTTACTGCCCAAGTCTGCAAGACACAGATACAAAAAAACTCCATTAGATATGACATTGCAGTATAGCAGAGCTAATCAGGAGAAAACTCCATTAGATATGACATCGCAGTATAGCAGAGCTAATCAGGAGAAAACTCCATTAGATATGACATCGCAGTATAGCAGAGCTAATCAGGAGAGAGCGAGTATGAAAGAGATTGCTAGAGAGACAGATACTGAAATCTCTAAGGCCATGTTCACACTACAGGCAAATCCGATTTGCTGCTAAAGTCATTAATCCTCATTATCTTGATTGGTTTCACAAATCTGATTTGGGCAAGTGTTCAAGTCGGATCTGTGTGTCCAGACCTCCATATGTGGTTTGGGACAAGTGACACAGATCAGACTTGGAGCGTCCAGACTCATAAAACCAATCTGGATAGAATCATGAACAGGTCATTAAAGTTCACAAATCAGATTTGGCCTCCTAGTCTGAACATGGCCTAAGTGCCACAGAGAGGGAAGGATACCTCGAGCATAACATATTTGGTAGAGCAGCCTACCTGCTCCAGGTGATGGGGCCCCCCCACCGAGCCCTCTCAGGGGGTCAGGGGTCATGGAGGAGGAGAAGGGGATGCTGAGGCTGCTGCCACTGTGAGGGCTGGAGAAGCCACTGAGGGAGGGGGAGCGGGAGCCCAGCTCTCCCCCCTCGCCTCTCCTCTTCTCAGGCAGCCGGGGAGGAGGCAGGCCGCCGTCTTCCAGCCGCAGCCCCAGAGCCACCGCCTCCAACAGGCTGTGCTCCAGGCCTCCGTTCCCCAACAGCAACGAGGACAAATCCGAGTGGTCCGTCTCTCTACGGACCGCCGGACCACCCAGGCCTCTCAGAGCCCCCCGAGGGGAACTGTGGGCGTTGGGGGTGCTGAGGGAGAGAGGAGGCGAGGGCTGCGGGTGGAAGGGAGAGTTTGGAGTCCTGTCTTGCCACACTGGAGGCGGGGTCGAGCTGGAGAGAAGGCAGAGTGACATGTGCTCATTTCCACATGGCTCCAAAGCTTAAGACAGTAGACCTATAGTCACCTCCCCCTCCCTTGACAGTAGGCCTATAGTCACCTCCCCCTCCCTTGACAGTAGGCCTATAGTCACCTCCCCCTCCCTTGACAGTAGACCTATAGTCACCTCCCCCTCCCTTGACAGTAGGCCTATAGTCACCTCCCCCTCCCTTGACAGTAGACCTATAGTCACCTCCCCCTCCCTTGACAGTAGACCTATAGTCACCTCCCCCTCTCTTGACAGTAGACCTATAGTCACCTCCCCCTCCCTTGACAGTAGGCCTATAGTCACCTCCCCCTCCCTTGACAGTAGGCCTATAGTCACCTCCCCCTCCCTTGACAGTAGGCCTATAGTCACCTCCCCCTCTCTTGACAGTAGACCTATAGTCACCTCCCCCTCCCTTGACAGTAGACCTATAGTCACCTCCCCCTCTCTTGACAGTAGACCTATAGTCACCTCCCCCTCTCTTGACAGTAGACCTATAGTCACCTCCCCCTCTCTTGACAGTAGACCTATAGTCACCTCCCCCTCCCTTGTCAGTAGGCCTATAGTCACCTCCCCCTCCCTTGACAGTAGACCTATAGTCACCTCCCCCTCCCTTGTCAGTAGACCTATAGTCACCTCCCCCTCCCTTGACAGTAGGCCTATAGTCACCTCCCCCTCCCTTGTCAGAAGGCCTATAGTCACCTCCCCCTCCCTTGACAGTAGGCCTATAGTCACCTCCCCCTCCCTTGACAGTAGGCCTATAGTCACCTCCCCCTCCCTTGTCAGTAGACCTATAGTCACCTCCCCCTCCCTTGACAGTAGGCCTATAGTCACCTCCCCCTCCCTTGACAGTAGACCTATAGTCACCTCCCCCTCCCTTGTCAGTAGACCTATAGTCACCTCCCCCTCCCTTGACAGTAGGCCTATAGTCACCTCCCCCTCCCTTGTCAGTAGGCCTATAGTCACCTCCCCCTCCCTTGACAGTAGGCCTATAGTCACCTCCCCCTCCCTTGACAGTAGGCCTATAGTCACCTCCCCCTCCCTTGTCAGTAGACCTATAGTCACCTCCCCCTCCCTTGACAGTAGGCCTATAGTCACCTCCCCCTCCCTTGACAGTAGACCTATAGTCACCTCCCCCTCCCTTGACAGTAGACCTATAGTCACCTCCCCCTCCCTTGACAGTAGGCCTATAGTCACATCCCCCTCTCTTGACAGTAGACCTATAGTCACCTCCCCCTCCCTTGACAGTAGACCTATAGTCACCTCCCCCTCCCTTGACAGTAGACCTATAGTCACCTCCCCCTCTCTTGACAGTAGACCTATAGTCACCTCCCCCTCCCTTGACAGTAGACCTATAGTCACCTCCCCCTCCCTTGACAGTAGACCTATAGTCACCTCCCCCTCCCTTGACAGTAGACCTATAGTCACCTCCCCCTCTCTTGACAGTAGACCTATAGTCACCTCCCCCTCCCTTGACAGTAGACCTATAGTCACCTCCCCCTCCCTTGACAGTAGACCTATAGTCACCTCCCCCTCCCTTGACAGTAGGCCTATAGTCACCTCCCCCTCTCTTGACAGTAGACCTATAGTCACCTCCCCCTCCCTTGACAGTAGACCTATAGTCACCTCCCCCTCCCTTGACAGTAGACCTATAGTCACCTCCCCCTCTCTTGACAGTAGACCTATAGTCACCTCCCCCTCCCTTGACAGTAGACCTATAGTCACCTCCCCCTCCCTTGACAGTAGGCCTATAGTCACCTCCCCCCTACCTTGACAGTAGGCCTATAGTCACCTCCCCCTCCCTTGACAGTAGGCCTATAGTCACCTCCCCCTCTCTTGACAGTAGGGCTATAGTCACCTCCCCCTCTCTTGACAGTAGGCCTATAGTCACCTCCCCCTCCCTTGACAGTAGGGCTATAGTCACCTCCCCCTCTCTTGACAGTAGGCCTATAGTCACCTCCCCCTCTCTTGACAGTAGGGCTATAGTCACCTCCCCCTCTCTTGACAGTAGGCCTATAGTCACCTCCCCCTCCCTTGACAGTAGACCTATAGTCACCTCCCCCTCTCTTGACAGTAGGCCTATAGTCACCTCCCCCTCCCTTGACAGTAGGCCTATAGTCACCTCCCCCTACCTTGACAGTAGGCCTATAGTCACCTCCCCCTCCCTTGACAGTAGGCCTATAGTCACCTCCCCCCTCTCTTGACAGTAGGGCTATAGTCACCTCCCCCTCTCTTGACAGTAGGGCTATAGTCACCTCCCCCTCTCTTGACAGTAGACCTATAGTCACCTCCCCCTCTCTTGACAGTAGACCTATAGTCACCTCCCCCCTCCCTTGACAGTAGACCTATAGTCACCTCCCCCTCCCTTGACAGTAGGCCTATAGTCACCTCCCCCTCCCTTGACAGTAGGCATATAGTCACCTCCCCCTCTCTTGACAGTAGGCCTATAGTCACCTCCCCCCTCCCTTGACAGTAGGCCTATAGTCACCTCCCCCTCCCTTGACAGTAGGCCTATAGTCACCTCCCCCTCCCTTGACAGTAGACCTATAGTCACCTCCCCCTCCCTTGACAGTAGACCTATAGTCACCTCCCCCTCCCTTGACAGTAGGCCTATAGTCACCTCCCCCTCCCTTGACAGTAGACCTATAGTCACCTCCCCCTCCCTTGACAGTAGGCCTATAGTCACCTCCCCCTCTCTTGACAGTAGACCTATAGTCACCTCCCCCTCCCTTGACAGTAGGGCTATAGTCACCTCCCCCTCCCTTGACAGTAGACCTATAGTCACCTCCCCCTCTCTTGACAGTAGACCTATAGTCACCTCCCCCCTCTCTTGACAGTAGACCTATAGTCACCTCCCCCTCCCTTGACAGTAGACCTATAGTCACCTCCCCCTCTCTTGACAGTAGACCTATAGTCACCTCCCCCCTCCCTTGACAGTAGGCCTATAGTCACCTCCCCCTCCCTTGACAGTAGACCTATAGTCACCTCCCCCTCTCTTGACAGTAGGCCTATAGTCACCTCCCCCTCCCTTGACAGTAGGCCTATAGTCACCTCCCCCTCCCTTGACAGTAGACCTATAGTCACCTCCCCCTCCCTTGACAGTAGGCCTATAGTCACCTCCCCCTCCCTTGACAGTAGACCTATAGTCACCTCCCCCTCTCTTGACAGTAGACCTATAGTCACCTCCCCCTCCCTTGACAGTAGGCCTATAGTCACCTCCCCCCTCCCTTGACAGTAGACCTATAGTCACCTCCCCCTCTCTTGACAGTAGGCCTATAGTCACCTCCCCCTCCCTTGACAGTAGACCTATAGTCACCTCCCCCTCTCTTGACAGTAGGCCTATAGTCACCTCCCCCTCCCTTGACAGTAGACCTATAGTCACCTCCCCCTCTCTTGACAGTAGACCTATAGTCACCTCCCCCTCCCTTGACAGTAGACCTATAGTCACCTCCCCCTCTCTTGACAGTAGACCTATAGTCACCTCCCCCTCTCTTGACAGTAGACCTATAGTCACCTCCCCCCTCTCTTGACAGTAGACCTATAGTCACCTCCCCCTCTCTTGACAGTAGACCTATAGTCACCTCCCCCTCCCTTGACAGTAGACCTATAGTCACCTCCCCCTCTCTTGACAGTAGACCTATAGTCACCTCCCCCTCTCTTGACAGTAGACCTATAGTCACCTCCCCCTCTCTTGACAGTAGGCCTATAGTCACCTCCCCCTCCCTTGACAGTAGGCCTATAGTCACCTCCCCCTCCCTTGACAGTAGGCCTATAGTCACCTCCCCCTCCCTTGACAGTAGGCCTATAGTCACCTCCCCCTCCCTTGACAGTAGACCTATAGTCACCTCCCCCTCCCTTGACAGTAGACCTATAGTCACCTCCCCCTCTCTTGACAGTAGACCTATAGTCACCTCCCCCTCTCTTGACAGTAGACCTATAGTCACCTCCCCCCTCCCTTGACAGTAGACCTATAGTCACCTCCCCCTCTCTTGACAGTAGACCTATAGTCACCTCCCCCTCCCTTGACAGTAGGCCTATAGTCACCTCCCCCTCCCTTGACAGTAGACCTATAGTCACCTCCCCCTCTCTTGACAGTAGGCCTATAGTCACCTCCCCCTTCCCTTGACAGTAGACCTATAGTCACCTCCCCCTCTCTTGACAGTAGGCCTATAGTCACCTCCCCCTCCCTTGACAGTAGGCCTATAGTCACCTCCCCCTCCGTTGACAGTAGACCTATAGTCACCTCCCCCTCCCTTGACAGTAGACCTATAGTCACCTCCCCCTCCCTTGACAGTAGGCCTATAGTCACCTCCCCCTCCCTTGACAGTAGGCCTATAGTCACCTCCCCGTCCCAGTAGACCTATAGTCACCTCCCCCTCCCTTGACAGTAGACCTATAGTCACCTCCCCCCTCCCTTGACAGTAGACCTATAGTCACCTCCCCCTCCCTTGACAGTAGACCTATAGTCACCTCCCCCTCTCTTGACAGTAGACCTATAGTCACCTCCCCCTCCCTTGACAGTAGGCCTATAGTCACCTCCCCCTCCCTTGACAGTAGACCTATAGTCACCTCCCCCTCTCTTGACAGTAGACCTATAGTCACCCTCCCCCTCTCTTGTCAGTAGGCCTATAGTCACCTCCCCCTCCCTTGACAGTAGACCTATAGTCACCTCCCCCTCTCTTGACAGTAGACCTATAGTCACCTCCCCCTCCCTTGACAGTAGGACCTATAGTCACCTTCCCCCTCTCTTGACAGTAGGCCTATAGTCACCTCCCCCCTCTCTTGACAGTAGGCCTATAGTCACCTCCCCCTCCCTTGACAGTAGGCCTATAGTCACCTCCCCCTCCCTTGACAGTAGACCTATAGTCACCTCCCCCTCCCTTGACAGTAGACCTATAGTCACCTCCCCCTCTCTTGACAGTAGGCCTATAGTCACCTCCCCTCCCTTGACAGTAGACCTATAGTCACCTCCCCCTCCCTTGACAGTAGACCTATAGTCACCTCCCCCTCTCTTGACAGTAGGCCTATAGTCACCTCCCCCTCTCTTGACAGTAGGCCTATAGTCACCTCCCCCTCCCTTGACAGTAGACCTATAGTCACCTCCCCCTCCCTTGACAGTAGGCCTATAGTCACCTCCCCCTCTCTTGACAGTAGGCCTATAGTCACCCTCCCCCTCCCTTGACAGTAGACCTATAGTCACCTCCCCCTCCCTTGACAGTAGACCTATAGTCACCTCCCCCTCCCTTGACAGTAGGCCTATAGTCACCTCCCCCTCCCTTGACAGTAGACCTATAGTCACCTCCCCCTCCCTTGACAGTAGACCTATAGTCACCTCCCCCTCTCTTGACAGTAGGCCTATAGTCACCTCCCCCTCTCTTGACAGTAGGCCTATAGTCACCTCCCCCCTCTCTTGACAGTAGGCCTATAGTCACCTCCCCCTCTCTTGACAGTAGACCTATAGTCACCTCCCCCTCTCTTGACAGTAGAGCCTATAGTCACCTCCCCCTCTCTTGACAGTAGACCTATAGTCACCTCCCCCTCTCTTGACAGTAGGCCTATAGTCACCTCCCCCTCCCTTGACAGTAGACCTATAGTCACCTCCCCCCTCTCTTGACAGTAGGCCTATAGTCACCTCCCCCTCTCTTGACAGTAGGCCTATAGTCACCTCCCCCTCCCTTGACAGTAGACCTATAGTCACCTCCCCCTCCCTTGACAGTAGACCTATAGTCACCTCCCCCTCTCTTGACAGTAGGACCTATAGTCACCTCCCCCTCCCTTGACAGTAGACCTATAGTCACCTCCCCCTCCCTTGACAGTAGACCTATAGTCACCTCCCCCTCCCTTGACAGTAGACCTATAGTCACCTCCCCCCTCCCTTGACAGTAGACCTATAGTCACCTCCCCCTCTCTTGACAGTAGGCCTATAGTCACCTCCCCCTCTCTTGACAGTAGGCCTATAGTCACCTCCCCCTCCCTTGACAGTAGACCTATAGTCACCTCCCCCTCTCTTGACAGTAGACCTATAGTCACCTCCCCCTCTCTTGACAGTAGACCTATAGTCACCTCCCCCTCTCTTGACAGTAGACCTATAGTCACCTCCCCCTCTCTTGACAGTAGACCTATAGTCACCTCCCCCTCTCTTGACAGTAGACCTATAGTCACCTCCCCCTCTCTTGACAGTAGGACCTATAGTCACCTCCCCCTCTCTTGACAGTAGGCCTATAGTCACCTCCCCCTCTCTTGACAGTAGACCTATAGTCACCTCCCCCTCTCTTGACAGTAGGGCCTATAGTCACCTCCC
>NC_139632.1:3886365-3888970 GCF_964638095.1 Poromitra crassiceps | reverse complement strand
CCCTTTGACAGTAGGCCTATAGTCACCTCCCCCCCCTCCCTTGACAGTAGGCCTATTGTCACCTCCCCCTCCCTTGACAGTAGGCCTATAGTCACCTCCCCCTTCCCTTGACAGTAGACCTATAGTCACCTCCCCTCCCGTGACAGTAGATCCTATAGTCACGCTCCTCCTTCTTGACAGTAGACCTATAGTCACCTCCCCCTCGTCTTGACTGTAGACCTATAGTCACCTCCCCCTCCTTGACAGTAGACCTATAGTCACATCCCCCTCTCTTGACAGTAGGACCTATAGTCACCTCCCCCTCCTTGACAGTAGGCCTATAGTCGACCTGTCCCCCTCCCTTGACAGTAGGACCTATAGTCACCTCCCCCTCTCTTGACAGTAGGCCTATAGTCACCGTCCCCCTTCCCTTGACAGTAGACCTATAGTCACCTCCCCCCCTCTTGACAGTAGGCCTATAGTCACCTCCCCCTCCCTTGACAGTAGGCCTATAGTCACCTCCCCCTCCTTTGACAGTAGACCTATAGTCACCTCCCCCTCACCTTGACAGTAGACCTATAGTCACCTCCCCCTCCCTTGACAGTAGCCTATAGTCACCTCCCCCTCCCTTGACAGTAGGCCTATAGTCACCTCCCCTCCCTTGACAGTAGACCTATAGGTCACCTCCCCCTCCCTTGACAGTAGACCTATAGTCCCCTCCCCCTCCCTTGACAGTAGGACCTATAGTCACCTCCCCTCCCTTGACAGTAGACCTATAGTCACCTCCCCCTCTCTTGACAGTAGGACCTATAGTCACCTCCCCCCTCCCTTGACAGTAGGCCTATAGTCACCTCCCCCCTCCCTTGACCAGTAGACCTATAGTCACCTCCCCCTCTCTTGACAGTAGACCTATAGTCACCTCCCCCTCCTTGTCAGTAGGCCTATAGTCACCTCCCCTCCCTTGACAGTAGACCTATAGTCACCTCCCCTCTCTTGACAGTAGACCTATAGTCACCTCCCCCTCCCTTGACAGTAGGCCTATAGTCACCTCCCCCTCTCTTGACAGTAGGCCTATAGTCACCTCCCCCTCTCTTGACAGTAGGCCTAGTCACCTCCCCCTCCCTTGACAGTAGGCCTATAGTCACCTCCCCCTCCCTTGACAGTAGACCTATAGTCACCACTCCCCCTCCCTTGACAGTAGACCTATAGTCACCTCCCCCTCTCTTGACAGTAGGCCTATAGTCACCTCCCCCTCCCTTGACAGTAGACCTATAGTCACCTCCCCCTCCTTGACAGTAGACCTATAGTCACCTCCCCCTCTCTTGACAGTAGGCCTATAGTCACCTCCCCCTCTCTTGACAGTAGGCCTATAGTCACCTCCCCTCCTTGACAGTAGACCTATAGTCACCCTCCCCCTCCTTGACAGTAGGCCTATAGTCACCTCCCCCTCTCTTGACAGTAGGCCTATAGTCACCTCCCCCTCCCTTGACAGTAGACCTATAGTCACCTCCCCCTCCTTGACAGTAGACCTATAGTCACCTCCCCCTCCCTTGACAGTAGGCCTATAGTCACCTCCCCCTCCTTGACAGTAGACCTATAGTCACCTCCCCCCTCCCTTGACAGTAGACCTATAGTCACCTCCCCCTCTCTTGACAGTAGGCCTATAGTCACCTCCCCCTCTCTTGACAGTAGGCCTATAGTCACCTCCCCCTCTCTTGACAGTAGGCCTATAGTCACCTCCCCTCTCTTGACAGTAGACCTATAGTCACCTCCCCCTCTCTTGACAGTAGGCCTATAGTCACCTCCCCTCTCTTGACAGTAGACCTATAGTCACCTCCCCCCTCCTCTTGACAGTAGGCCTATAGTCACCTCCCCCTCCCTTGACAGTAGACCTATAGTCACCTCCCCCCTCTCTTGACAGTAGGCCTATAGTCACCTCCCCCTCTCTTGACAGTAGCCTATAGTCACCTCCCCCTCCCTTGACAGTAGACCTATAGTCACCTCCCCCTCCCTTGACAGTAGACCTATAGTCACCTCCCCCTCTCTTGACAGTAGGCCTATAGTCACCTCCCCCTCCTTGACAGTAGACCTATAGTCACCTCCCCCTCCCTTGACAGTAGACCTATAGTCACCTCCCCCTCCCTTGACAGTAGACCTATAGGTCACCTCCCCCCTCCCTTGACAGTAGGCCTATAGTCACCTCCCCTCTCTTGACAGTAGGCCTATAGTCACCTCCCCCTCTCTTGACAGTAGGCCTATAGTCACCTCCCCCTCCCTTGACAGTAGACCTATAGTCACCTACCCCCTCCCTTGACAGTAGACCTATAGTCACCTCCCCCTCTCTTGACAGTAGACCTATAGTCACCTCCCCCCTCTCTTGACAGTAGACCTATAGTCACCTCCCCCTCTCTTGACAGTAGACCTATAGTCACCTCCCCCTCTCTTGACAGTAGACCTATAGTCACCTCCCCCTCTCTTGACAGTAGACCTATAGTCACCTCCCCCTCTCTTGACAGTAGGCCTATAGTCACCTCCCCCTCTCTTGACAGTAGACCTATAGTCACCTCCCCCTCTCTTGACAGTAGGCCTATAGTCACCTCCCCCTCTCTTGACAGTAGGCCTATAG
>NC_139632.1:3838865-3878865 GCF_964638095.1 Poromitra crassiceps | reverse complement strand
TGCTATCATCCTCAGGCCCCGCCCATATCTCAGCTGCTCTCATCCTCAGGCCCCGCCCATATCTCAGCTGCTCTCATCCTCAGGCCCCGCCCATATCTCAGCTGCTCTCATCCTCAGGCCCCGCCCATATCTCAGCTGCTCTCATCCTCAGGCCCCGCCCATATCTCAGCTGCTCTCATCCTCAGGCCCCGCCCATATCTCAGCTGCTCTCATCCTCAGGCCCCGCCCATATCTCAGCTGCTCTCATCCTCAGGCCCCGCCCATATCTCAGCTGCTCTCATCCTCAGGCCCCGCCCATATCTCAGCTGCTCTCATCCTCAGGCCCCGCCCATATCTCAGCTGCTCTCATCCTCAGGCCCCGCCCATATCTCAGCTGCTCTCATCCTCAGGCCCCGCCCATATCTCAGCTGCTCTCATCCTCAGGCCCCGCCCATATCTCAGCTGCTCTCATCCTCAGGCCCCGCCCATATCTCAGCTGGGAGTGCATCAACATTTAACGCTCCTATATGATGTAAGGGATCGTGTACAGTCAGCTGACTCAGGCTGATCTGCTGGGCGCTCTGTTATACAGAAATAACTGAGCGCCCAATGCCGTGATTGACCAATCGGAATTGAGTATTCAACAAGGCCGTGTAACAATCAGTATTCATGATTTTGTTTTCAAATACAGGATAAGAATCTTTATTATGTTTTTCAAAAACACGTAGTTTAGTTAAAAGGCTATTTATTGAATGCATCCTAAGTCCTGACAGGCAGAACAGCCACAATACTGGGCCCTGATTGGCTGATGACTCAAATGAGGAAAACCTGCTGAGTGGAGGCTTTCCAGTACAGATGCTGCAAACTACCCTGAAGGAAGGAAGGAAGGTTTGAAGCAATTGTGTAATGAGACGAGCCAATGAAAATCAAGTCCAGTTGTGATGTGTTGTTGTTGTTGTTGTTGTTGTTGTGTTGTTTGTTACGTGTTGACTGCACTTAGTCCCATACGGCCTGGGGCCCCGCCCCTTTACTATGAGAAAGTGGCTCGTTCTCCCAGGCAGAGGCTGGGACCGCCATCAGAATGTGATTGGTTACCCAGCGCTGCCCTGGCCCCGCCCCTCTATCAGTAATAATCAACCAGTAAGAATCAATCAACCCCGGGAAGCCTGCTGTGCCTTCCCAGCCCCTCCTATTCAGGACCTCTGAGTGGCTGTGCCAGAGCATTTCCCCCACAGAGGACAAACAATAGGCTGTTGTCTTTAAATCAACGTCCCCCTGTCCTTTCTGGCTCCTGTTTGGACAGACAGCTTGATCAACTTCAGAGGCGTGTCAGAGGAGAGGCAGAGTTAGCATCCAGCTGAAGAGGGAGCCAACAATAACACCACTACAAACCACTGAGATATATGGAAAATATATGTAATAACACCACTACAAACCACTGAGATATATGTAAATATATGTAATAACACCACTACAAACCACTGAGCTATATGTAAATATATGTAATAACACCACTACAAACCACTGAGATATATGTAAATATATGTATTTATTATATCACTACAAACCACTGCGATATATGTAAATATATGTAATAACACCACTACAAACCACTGAGATATATGGAAAATATATGTAATAACACCACTACAAACCACTGAGATATGTGTAAATATATGTATTTATTATATCACTACAAACCACTGAGATATATGTAAATATATGTAATAACACCACTACAAACCACTGAGATATATGGAAAATATATGTAATAACACCACTACAAACCACTGAGATATGTGTAAATATATGTATTTATTATATCACTACAAACTACTGAGATATATGTAAATATATGTATTTATTATATCACTACAAACCACTGAGATATATGTAAATATATGTATTTATTATATCACTACAAACCACTGAGATATATGTAAATATATGCATTTATTATATCACTACAAACCACTGAGATATATGTAAATATATGTAATAACACCACTACAAACCACTGAGATATATGTAAATATATGTATTTATTATATCACTACAAACCACTGAGATATATGTAAATATATGTAATAACACCACTACAAACCACTGAGATATATGGAAAATATATGTAATAACACCACTACAAACCACTGAGACATATGGAAAATATATGTAATAACACCACTACAAAGTAAACCACTGAGATATGTGTAAATATATGTATTTATTATATCACTACAAACCACTGAGATATATGTAAATATATGTATTTATTATATCACTACAAACCACTGAGATATATGTAAATATATGTAATAACACCACTACAAACCACTGAGATATGTGTAAATATATGTATTTATTATATCACTACAAACCACTGAGATATATTTAAATATATGTAATAACACCACTACAAACCACTGAGATATGTGTAAATATATGTATTTATTATATCACTACAAACCACTGATATATATGTAAATATATGTATTTATTATATCACTACAAACCACTGAGATATATGTAAATATATGTATTTATTATATCACTACAAACCACTGAGATATATGTAAATATATGTAATAACACCACTACAAACCACTGAGATATGTGTAAATATATGTATTTATTATATCACTACAAACCACTGAGATATATGTAAATATATGTATTTATTATATCACTACAAACCACTGAGATATATGTAAATATATGTAATAACACCACTACAAACCACTGAGATATATGTAAATATATGTATTTATTATATCACTACAAACCACTGAGATATATGCAATAACACCACTATAAACCACTGAGATATATGTAAATATATGAATATATATATATATGTAAATATATGTATTTATGATGTGTCGATGATACAAACAAGTGGGAAGGGACGGAGAGGAACAGGGTGAAGGCTTAGAGCGGTGTTTATAGAAAGGGACAGGCTTTCCTTTCATGGCTTACTTTTCTATCCACTGCGCTGATTGTCAACATTTTACATTCTTGATGCTTTTTGATCTGCTGCCACCTTTTGCCCTTAAAATGTCCTGTTTAACCTGGAGGAGATGTTACACTACAGTGTCTATATCCATTTAACCTGGAGGTAGTCTCGCTGGCCAGCCTCCTCTCCCTTCCGTCCGAGGAGTCTGGCGCCACGGAAACAGGCAACATGGATAAACCCTCCCCTGCTCTACAGCTGCTCTCCCATTGGAGCGACTGTTTCAGTCGCTGCCGGATGTCCGCTCCCGGCTTATTACAAGCTCTCTCATTGGCTCCGACCATGTCAATCAGAGCGGCTTCCGATCCCTCCTCCCTGTGTGTCGCTGTAAACAGTGCCCTGCCGCCGCAGTGAAAACAACAGCGCTAACTAGCTAGCAAGCTAACGGCAGAAACCTACACGCTGAAAACGGCAAGTTGGATTGTTGAAAACTATTTTCCAAGGGCACTGCCGCTAAGCGCCGCCCATCGCAATCCCACTATGGAGACCTGCGGCGCCAGACTCCTCGGACGGAAGGGAGAGGAGGCTGGCCAGCGAGACTGAAGGGAGAGGAGGCTGAAGGGAGAGGAGGCTGGCCAGCTGAAGGGAGAGGAGGCTGAAGGGAGAGGAGGCTGAAGGGAGAGGAGGCTGAAGGGAGAGGAGGCTGAAGGGAGAGGAGGCTGAAGGGAGAGGAGGCTGAAGGGAGAGGAGGCTGAAGGGAGAGGAGGCTGAAGGGAGAGGAGGCTGGCCAGCTGAAGGGAGAGGAGGCTGAAGGGAGAGGAGGCTGAAGGGAGAGGAGGCTGAAGGGAGAGGAGGCTGAAGGGAGAGGAGGCTGAAGGGAGAGGAGGCTGAAGGGAGAGGAGTCTGAAGGGAGAGGAGGCTGAAGGGAGAGGAGGCTGAAGGGAGAGGAGGCTGAAGGGAGAGGAGGCTGAAGGGAGAGGAGGCTGGCCAGCTGAAGGGAGAGGAGGCTGGCCAGCTGAAGGGAGAGGAGGCTGAAGGGAGAGGAGTCTGAAGGGAGAGGAGGCTGAAGGGAGAGGAGGCTGAAGGGAGAGGAGGCTGAAGGGAGAGGAGGCTGAAGGGAGAGGAGGCTGAAGGGAGAGGAGGCTGAAGGGAGAGGAGGCTGAAGGGAGAGGAGGCTGAAGGGAGAGGAGGCTGAAGGGAGAGGAGGCTGAAGGGAGAGGAGGCTGAAGGGAGAGGAGGCTGAAGGGAGAGGAGGCTGAAGGGAGAGGAGGCTGGCCAGCGAGACTAACCTGGAGGTGATGTTACACGACAGGGTCTATGTTCTATCAGTGTTCTGTGTGCATGAGTCATGACACAGTTGTGGTTTTCATGTATGAAGAGATGTGAACATGGAGTCAATTGTTGAGAAGGGTACTTACGACCCAGGGTCCTTGCTTTTGTGTGGAGTGTGTGTTTGTGACTGACACACACACACACACACACACACACGCACACACACACACACACACAGTGTGTGTATTCTGCTAATCATAAAAGTGGCTATAAAGATAAATGGTGGAAACATGGCAGCAACAAGCGTCCCTAACAAACCAATAAGCATCATGTTCAGTTCAGTCGGGGTCACTAGAGAGAAGAAGCGGTTAACCAGCGATAGTGTTCCATCATGGCTCCACGATGGAGGTTTGAACAGGATGACATCATGAGCACGGCCAGTGGAACAAACCATCTCACCGTCCCACCAAGAGAGAGAGATGGCAAGGAAGGGCACGAGAGAGCCTGCTGTCCAAAGCATTACAACCAGATGAATCAAAGAAACAACAAAGATAACGGAGTCGTTGATCCTTTTCCACACAAAAAAAACTGAGGGAGGGAGGGAGGGAGGGAGGGAGGGAGGGAGGTTAGGCAAAGAGAGACAGACATCTGACACACAACCACGCAAGAAAAAATCCAGAAGCCTTCTGCAAATAGCAGAGGCCTGGAGGAGAGAGGGCAGCGTTCCTGTGCATGTGTGCACTGACTGCATGCCTTCAAAGTGTCAGGAGGGCGAGAGGGGGAGATAGCGCTAGATCAACAAGAGGAGGAAGGAGCGAGAGATAATGGAGAAACGTCTGGTGAGAGAACGAGCGACAAGTGAAAAGAAGAGAAGAAACAAGGAGGAATGGAGAAAACGAAGCAGAGGAGGAGAGAAACGCGATGACGGCAGAGATGGAGCTTTCAGTGCTGAGCATTGGAAGTATGTATTCATAGACACACAGACACAGACACAGACACACAGACACACACACACACACACACACACACACACACACACACACACACACAGACACACATCTAACTAACACCAACTCATAACACACACACACACACACACACACAGACACACATCTAACTAACACTAACTCATAACACACACACACACACACACACACACACACACACACACACGTGCGCGCGTGGACGTACGTACCAAGAGAAGCAGTCATGATGACGAGCCTCTCACAGAAGCCGGTCTGTCTGCTCACCAGATTCAACTTGATCCCTTAAAGTCCTCAACTCTCCCTCGTCTTCCTCTGTCTCTCTCTCTACCAAAGCTGCTCCTCGTCTTCCTCTGTCTCTCTCTCTACCAAAGCTGCTCCTCGTCTTCCTCTGTCACTCTCTCTACCAAAGCTGCTCCTCGTCTTCCTCTGTCACTCTCTCTACCAAAGCTGCTCCTCGTCTTCCTCTGTCACTCTCTCTACCAAAGCTGCTCCTCGTCTTCCTCTGTCACTCTCTCTACCAAAGCTGCTCCTCGTCTTCCTCTGTCACTCTCTCTACCAAAGCTGCTCCTCGTCTTCCTCTGTCACTCTCTCTACCAAAGCTGCTCCTCGTCTTCCTCTGTCACTCTCTCTACCAAAGCTGCTCCTCGTCTTCCTCTGTCACTCTCTCTACCAAAGCTGCTCCTCGTCTTCCTCTGTCTCTCTCTCTACCAAAGCTGCTCCTCGTCTTCCTCTGTCACTCTCTCTACCAAAGCTGCTCCTCGTCTTCCTCTGTCACTCTCTCTACCAAAGCTGCTCCTCGTCTTCCTCTGTCACTCTCTCTACCAAAGCTGCTCCTCGTCTTCCTCTGTCACTCTCTCTACCAAAGCTGCTCCTCGTCTTCCTCTGTCACTCTCTCTACCAAAGCTGCTCCTCTGGCCAAGACGATCTGCTTCCAAGACTCCCTACGAGCAGAGAAATGTCTGCTTTCTCCCACTAACCCTCTCCCTCCCTCTCCCTCTCAGTCTCCTTCTCTTTGTCTATCTGTCTCTCTCTCAGTCTCCCCTTCTCTCTCTCTCTGTCTCCCCTTCTCTCTCTCTCTCTCTCTCTCTCAGTCTCCCCTTCTCTCTCTCTCTCTCTCTCTCTCTCTGTCTCCCCTTCTCTCTCTCTCTCTCTCTCAGTCTCCCCTTCTCTCTCGCTCTGTCTCCCCTTCTCTCTCTCTCTCTCTCTCTCTCTCAGTCTCCCCTTCTCTCTGTCTCTCTCTCTCTCTCTCTCTCTGTCTCTCCTCTCTCTCTCTCTCTCTCAGTCTCCCCTTCTCTCTCTCTCTCTCAGTCTCTCCTTCTCTCTGTCTGCTGAAAAGCAATCGGAGCTCTGACTCAACTGCTGGCTGAATAAAGCTTTTCAATTCCTTTCGTCCCCAGATGGAAAACTAGTTCCCCGTTTGTTCCTGGCTTGTTGTGACACAGCGCTCGAGTCCGAGCTGTGTGGAGGGAGGGGCTTCAGGGGGAGGGAGAAAGCTTGAGGGAGAAAGGGGGCGGTATAGAGAATTCCCCCCCCCCCCCCCCCCCCCCAAGCCTCGTCTAGCCTACGTAAGCCCCCCTCCTCTTCCTCTTCCTCTCACTGACCACTGAGCATTGTCCCTGCTGGGCCACCGCAAGCGCTTTGCCCCAATCAAAATGGATTCCGGAGGGGTCAGGGGTCACATGTGCCCTTTTATGGTGAGCGAGGAGGGGGTTGAACTAGGGTTTCTATGGCCTCTCTGTCAGCGCATGTGTCTCCACTCTCAACATCTGCTCATCGCTCATGGCATGCACGCACGCACACACACACACACACACACACACACACACACACACACACACACACACACACACACACACACACACACAAACATAGAGACAAAGGCATGCAGACACAAACGGGTCGTGTCTGCTGCCATGTGTCTGATCTTAGCACATCATAAACGAGCCTGTAAAGCTCTTTCTGTTTCATTATGTAGAGTCCACTTGTGTCTCAATAGGAGCATGTGGCACTTGCCTTATAGAGACACTGCATGAAATAGACCACGCCCATCACGGGGGAAAGCGCCCCATTCCCTTCCATACACCAGCGTTGTTTCCCTTGAATTAAACATAGCTAAAAGCTGTTGTGTGGTGGGCTGCGCAGACAACAAATGTAAAAAACAAATTGCCTATTCCAAGTTTTTTTGTACTCCCGAGCAAAACAAGGAAGCCATTGAGAATTGGCGAGAAGAAAAATGTGGATCTAGCTGTCAAGGAAGTAAGTTGGAGTGTTCATCTGACGTATATATGATCTTTGTGTGCAGCACGCGACATTGGAGAACGCCAGGATCTTGGGGGGGGGGGGTTATTTTTGTTTCCCCCCGTTTTGGCCGTGGTTTCTGAATGATGACGCGCTCCGCAGTGTCTCTATGGACACCCAACCATCTGAAGGAGGCAAGATGGTTCCCCCCAGCCTCCTCCCCTGGACTTTCTCCTGCCCTGTAAGCCCTGAGGGTTCAAGGTTCTGCCCCTCCTAAAGCTCAGCTCAAAACAGCTACATTCCTTTGGCTGAGACCCCCTCTTCCCCTGGATGGGAACGTCTACATCGCTGTTTGTTTGGATTCAGCCACGAGTACACAAAGGAAATGTCACTACAGAACCTTTTAGTGCAGAGCTATTCTGACGCGAGCAAATGAAAATACACAACAGGAGAGATCATCTGAAGACAGCGACAGGAGTACGGCTGCAACCAACGATTATTATCATCGTTATCGAGTAATCTGTCGATTATTTTCTCGACTAATGGATTAGTCGTTTCGTTTGGTCTATAAAACGTCACAAAATGGTGAAAAATGTCGATCACTTTTTCTCCAAAGCTCAAGATGACGTCTTCTTTTGTCCTGACCAACAGTGAGTCCACAACCCAAAGATCTTCAGTTTACTGTCTATTTGAGCATTTCTTCCTATGAACGAGTCTAAAGGTTCATCGAGTATAAAAAAGTAGTTGGTGATTAATTTTGTGTCGATCAATATAATCAATGAATCAACTTGTTGCCGCTCTAGATGGGAGAGCTCATCTTTGAGTTGATGCGATACAAAAGTAAAGATGTGTGGCATGACATTTGTTTTGGTTGGCGCATGTATTTTCTGTCAAAGGAAACTGCAAATGACATGACCACAGCAAACTGGTGCAGCCATCTGCTCCCTCAGCCCTGTGGCACAAAGTCACACCAACAAAGAAGACATTCCAGGCTCCCATCATGGTCCATCCACAGCTTCCTCCCCCCCCTGCTGGTGAAAGTATGGTGGGAAGTCGTGCTGCAGGGGTCAGCCAGTGTGCTGCTGTGAATCACTGTCCACATTACAGTTAGCCCCAGGTCAACGTCTGATTATGATAATGACCGTCAACATCAAATAAGTCACATCTGTAAGAAGGTGCAACAACGCATTTATTTTTTAAGAAGGCTTAGGTCCTTTGGAGCTAACAAAAAGATTTTGCTGCTTTTCTTTCAATCAATTGTGCAGAGTGTAATGCTGTATGGGAGTAGTGCTTGGTATAGCTGTTTGTCTGTGCAGCTTAAAGCTAGACTGGGCAGGTTAGTCCGTATTTGCTATAAGATTGTAGGACAAACACTGGAAACAAGCTTTCAGGAAGCCCACAGATGTAGAATCTTGTCTCTAGCACGTAGGATAATATCTGACCCAACGCACATTCTTTTTAATGAATTTGAGCTGTTGCCTTCAAATAGAAGATTCAGAGTCCCACGGGCTCTCTTAAACAGACTGAGGAACTCATTTGTGCCCCAGGCTGTCAAGCTGTTAAATCAGGCTAGAGGCTCTAGATAGGGACTAAGGAAGCGCTGCAGCCACTTTCCTTATTCGTGTCTTTTGTTATTGTTTTGTTTTGTCTACTATGCACTTTGAGGATGGTGTTGGTTGTCGTTTTGCACTGTTGTATGTATCAATGAGAAACAAGTGTCTGTGGATGCAAGACAAATTTCGGACTCTGTCTGACAATAAAGTAATATCTTATCTTATCGTATCTTATCTTATCTTATCTTATCTTATCTTATCTTATCTTAAGTGGGGGAACGTAACGGTTCTGTCCTGACGTAGCATGGCTGTTCCCCCACACCATCGCCTGCCTTCAACATCAAATAAGTGGGGGAACGTAACGGTTCTGTCCTGACGTAGCATGGCTGTTCCCCCACACCATCGCCTGCCTTCAACATCAAATATGTGGGGGAACGTAACGGTTCTGTCCTGACGTAGCATGGCTGTTTCCCCACACCATCGCCTGCCTTCAACGTGGCAAACAGGAAACTCTTGTCTGCCCCCAAAATGGGAAAGAGAGAAAGTGTGTCCTTTGTTCATTCCTCTGTGCATCCAGCAGAGTGAAGAATCAGCTGTTGTTTTTCCAAACTAACAGCTAACAGCTACTCTTTCATCAGCTCTGTCTCATTCTGTTGCCTCACTGTCCTGAAAAACATATTTACAATAAACAGGCAGATATACCCTTTAAAGGACATGCTGGTCTGTCGCCAATAGAGAGCAAAACGCCATCATAAATATGACTTTGGTTTTGCGATCTATTATGTTCAATAAATGGTTGTGAATATGCGAAGGTCATAAGATGATGGCTTTATCCACAACAGACTTTGGGTTTGGTGGTCAGACCAGACCTTGTGGACCAGTGCTTGAGCTAAAGAGGTTTGGTGGTCAGACCAGACCTTGTGGACCAGTGCTCGAGCTAAAGAGGTTTGGTGATCAGACCAGACATTGTGGACCAGTGCTCGAGCTAAGTGACTACAAGTCACTGCAATAAATTATTTGCACACGTGTGGTGCATGTCTCATAGGCCCTGGTCCCTCCGGATGTCCCACCAACAAAAGCCCTCCCCCTCTCCTCCTGTCCCTCCCAGAGCAGGAAGTGAGTGGACATCCTGCCAGCAGTGGCCTCTTCCTCTTTTACCGTCAACTAGCGGACATCCAGTATCAGCTGTCCTTGGTCTACTGGGAGATATAAGGGTGGTGCATGTCTCATAGGCCCTGGTCCCTCCGGATGTCCCACCAACAAAAGCCCTCCCCTCTCCTCCTGTCCTCTCCTGCTGTCCTCTCCTCCTGTCCTGTCCTGCTGTCCTCTCCTCCTGTCCTCTCCTGCTGTCCTCTCCTCCTGTCCTGTCCTCTCCTCCTCCCCTCTCCTCCTGTCCTCTACTCCTGTCAGCTCCTCCTGTCCTCTCCTCCTGTCCTCTACTCCTGTCAGCTCCTCCTGTCCTCTCCTCCTGTCCTCTCCTCCTCCCCTCTCCTCCTGTCCTCTCCTCTCCTCATGTCCTCTCCTCTCCTCATGTCCTCTCCTCCTGTCCTCTTCTCTCCTCCTGTCCTCTCCTCCTGTCCTGTCCTCTCCTCTCCTCCTGTCCTCTCCTCCTCCCCTCTCCTCCTGTCCTCTCCTCCTGTCCTCTCCTCCTGTCCTCTCCTCCTGTCATCTCCTCCTCTCCTCTCCTCCTGTCCTCTCCTCCTCTCCTCTCCTCCTGTCCTCTCCTCCTCTCCTCTCCTCTCCTCCCTCTCAACGTTATGTCAATTTGAAACCTAAAAATAAGATAAATGAAAACACAAAAAAATAACAAATAATATGAAGCCGGCTATCTGTCTGCCTCTAATCAGACCCTATGAAATGACCTGCAGATACAATACTGTGTGTGTGTGTGTGTGTGTGTGTGTGTGTGTGTGTGTGTGTGTGTGTGTGTGTGTGTGTGTGTGTGTGTGTGTGTGCGTGTGTGTCTTCTGCACTGTATGTGCCAGGAGAACATTCCAGCCTGCTACTGAACCCTGTCCAGCAGCAATCAGAGCTAGAGTGTTTGGGTTAAGACTTCAGTCCTCCACCAATCAGGCTGAGACACACACACGCACGCACGCACACGCACACACATGTACACACATGCACACACACGCACACAGACACAGAAAGTGTACCTTGTGCTGTCCAGCTGGACTCCCCCTGCCCTCTGGGCCTTGGCTGAGAGAACTCTGAGAAACTTTTCACTGTGGAAGAGAAGGAAGATCTGATAAGAGTCCAAACTGCAGACACGCCCACAGAACTACAGACACGCCCACAGGCAGAAGTCTGTACTTTTGACACTATTGGCCCATTTTCACCGCTGTTATCAACGCGGCCCCGCACAGCTCGTCTCGCTTTTTTGTCTCATTCCACCGATCAAAAACGTGGACAGCCCGGGTTGAGTCGGGGTTGAGTCGTGCTGCTTTTGGTCCCTGCTCTGTTGAGGTACCAGGGCTGTGGACCCGGTACCATACGGTGACGTGAAAACACTGCAGACGACTGATTGGTCAGGCAGAATCGTGTTTACTGTATCTACTGTCAATGCTGGATACCAGTTTAGTGGGGCTTACCTTCTCTTCTGTTATTTCCAGAAGTTATTTCTTTTGTGTTGCTGCCTTCGGCTCTGTTGAAATTAAATCGATCTCCTTGCTCAGCTTTAACATGACGGTGGTTTTCAATTGTTTTGAGAGAGAAAAAGTCCGCTCCTCGGGAAGCCGCTTGTAGTGCTACGTCGGCTCCGCTAGGCCGCAGGCGGGGGTTTAGCGAAGCCGCGGTCTTGCCTGGTGAGAGGCCGCCGGGGTAGAGGCTTCCCTTCTCCCTGTAGCGCCTCTCCCGTCCCCCGCGCAGTGCATGCATGTGAGTTTGAGTAACAACAAAGTGATATCCATTCTCCTGGCCGATTGTCACATTTGCCCATGTACACTGTAGGTCATTTAGAGGCACCAGTATTTCATAATCAGTTTAAAAGTTCCGTGTATGGATTTAATTTTAACGTTATACATTATAGCCTACTTCGGCTATGGGCGGAGGGCAGATATGCGGTCGCTATGACGACCAGGTGTGGGCGGAGGCGAGTAAACTTGCTATGTAAACAGAGTCTTTATCAAGTAGAGCCGAGTAAGACCAGATCGAGTAGAGCTGTACTGTGCTGTCACAATGTGGTGGAAATGAGCCCTATCTCTTACCATAGGGTGTTGGAGGAGATACTGGGAAGGCAGGAGTAGGCGGCACAATGTGGCAGCTGTCCGTTAGAGGGCTCTGTCCCCTGTAGTCCACACTGTCGCTTCTGTCCGTTAGAGGGCTCTGTCCCCTGTAGTCCACACTGTCGCTTCTGTACGTCAGAGGGCTCTGTCCCCTGTAGTCCACACTGTCGCTTCTGTACGTCAGAGGGCTCTGTCCCCTGTAGTCCACACTGTCGCTTCTGTACGTCAGAGGGCTCTGTCCCCTGTAGTCCACACTGTCGCTTCTGTCCGTTAGAGGGCTCTGTCCCCTGTAGTCCACACTGTCGCTTCTGTCCGTTAGAGGGCTCTGTCCCCTGTAGTCCACACTGTCGCTTCTGTACGTCAGAGGGCTCTGTCCCCTGTAGTCCACACTGTCGCTTCTGTCCGTTAGAGGGCTCTGTCCCCTGTAGTCCACACTGTCGCTTCTGTCCGTTAGAGGGCTCTGTCCCCTGTAGTCCACACTGTCGCTTCTGTACGTCAGAGGGCTCTGTCCCCTGTAGTCCACACCGTCGCTTCTGTCCGTCAGAGGGCTCTGTCCCCTGTAGTCCACACTGTCGCTTCTGTACGGAGTCCCAGGCTAAAAAATTATGAGGAAAGACCAAATACAAATACAAGAGCATAATTTATGACTGCGGTCTTATAAGGTGACCACCCACACGCACACACACACACACACACGAACGCACACACACACGAACGCACGCACGCACGCACACACACACCACCACCCACACGCGCGCACACACACACACACACACACACACACACACACACACACACACACACACACACACACACACACACACACACACACACACACACGAACGCACGCACGCACGAACACACGCACGCACGCACACACACACACACACACACACACACACACACACACACACACACACACACACACACACACACACACACACACACACACACACACACACACACACCAAGGAGACATCAGTCTTGTGATCTTGTGTGTGTGTGTGGCTACAGACTGTGTTTTGGCATAAACAGTCAGGCCATTCATGCCACCCAGCCATGAGACTGAACCTAACAAGCCTGTGATCTACATGTACCCACATACACATACACCACCACACACACACACGCGCGCACACACACACACACACACACACACACACACACATACACACACACACACACACACACCTGTGATCTACATGTACCCACATACACATACATGCAGGAGGAGTGACACAAGCAGCAGCTGCAACGTCAAGCCTCATCTGTGACATGTTACTATTCCACCCCCCCTGTTGTTCACTATACTATACACTATATATTCTTTTGTTCACTATACTATACACTATATATTCTGTTGTTCAGTATACTATACACTATATATTCTGTTGTTCACTATACTATACACTATATATTCTGTTGTTCACTATACTATACACTATATATTCTGTTGTTCACTATACTATACACTATATATTCTGTTGTTCACTATACTATACACTATATATTCTGTTGTTCAGTATACTATACACTATATATTCTGTTGTTCACTATACTATACACTATATATTCTGTTGTTCACTATACTATACACTATATATTCTGTTGTTCACTATACTATACACTATATATTCTGTTGTTCACTATACTATACACTATATATTCTGTTGTTCAGTATACTATACACTATATATTCTGTTGTTCACTATACTATACACTATATATTCTGTTGTTCACTATACTATACACTATAGAGCAGTGGTGGCTGGTGAGCTTGGCAATAGGGGAGGACGCTTCTTGAGGGCTGAATACAGCCATGCTGACACTCTGGCTGTATTCAGACCCGAGTTATAAACTGGAAACCGGAGTACGTTATGAACGTTATAAATATAGTCACGTTATAAACAACTAACCAATGCTGGGGGTCCGTATGGAAAGTGGAAATCGAAATGGTTAAAAGTTAAATCAATTTGGTCATTCAGTGGCGTTTTACTGCCATTTAAAGTAACGACAAGTAACAGTTAGCCGCTAACATTAGCCACACTACAGGATTACCCATCAGCGCAGCGTCATTTGACGTCAGCACACTCTTCTAAACAGGTCGCGTGCCGCATTCGAGTGGGCATTCCCATGCTTTCACATGGACGTGCATCGCTACGACCGGGCGTAGTTAAGACCAGACGTAAGCCCTGTTGGTGCAACAGGCGTAAGTGCACTCTGAAGACTGGTGGCCTTAACCGACATAGGAGTTACGACCAGGCAGTTGGTGCAACCCGATTTTGGTTGTGGATGCTACAGACACAGTCTTGTGTCTGGATGATGCGTGACCATCTTACATGGAGCATTTTGTCTTTCTCCAAAATTAAGAGCACTGTTACTGAAAATTGCACACCATTGTACTGTAAGATGATGATTTTATGTTGGACTGCTGCTAAACTCAGTTGACATTGCACAAGGTTTTTGGTATTCCTCCTGAAAGTGACTTGCATTTTATTTATTCTACTATTTTATTTTGAATTGCACTACATTCATTTTATTTGAGGACAAGCTCTTGCTTTAATTTTATTTGAGAGATTTTATGTTGGACTGTTAAAGAGAATGAGATGGTTAAATAAAATACTGAAATTGAGAAGTTTTTGGTTATTTATTTGTTTTGGGTAAATTTATTGTTATATACCGGTAATAAAACAATTAAATAAAAAATAATCGTTCGATTAATCGACTAATCGGAAAAATTATCGTTAGATTAATCGATAAGAAAAGAATCGTTTCGGACAGCCCTATACACTATAGATTCTGTTCTGTCCTCAGCTCCCTCACACACACACACACACACACACACACACACACACACACACACACACACACACACACACACACACACACACACACACACACACACAGGCAAGACCAAACACAGGCATTCACCTGGTGGAGATAATAACATACTGTAAGCAGGGGGGACAAATGTTATGCTTGTCCCCCGTAGTTACGGAGTAAGGATGGTGGTAAGGAGCTAATGACTAAGAACACAATATTTATACTGAATATTTGGAATTTGTATTAAGATACCGTATTTTGTATGCGGAAGACATCAAATTAATTGCTCATTTCCGATTAAAGCCTTTAAATCGTTTTAAGCCAAAATATCTCATAATTACAAACTTGTTACCTCTTAATTCCAACTCGAGACTTGTTGTTTTGTTACCCTGTAACTACAGCGTTGTTATTTTAGTACAAACAGTTACACCCTAATTAGTGGGCTGTAAAATAAAGCCTCACCAAACTGTTTTTTCATTTATTCTGAATAAAATTGCTCCTATATTAACATACAGTATGCTAAAGCGTTAGCATGCACACTGGACAAAGCCATCTACCAGACTTACAGATGATTTTGATGCCAATCCTCTCATCACATGTTGGGTAACGTGACCAATGTTCCAAACCCCAAAAGTTGATGTCGTCCTTTAATGTAGTCCCACCAGTAAATGTCCTTTAATGTAGTCCCACCAGTAAATGTCCTTTAATGTAGTCCCACCAGTAAATGTCCTTTAATGTAGTACCACCAGTAAATGTCCTTTAATGTAGTCCCACCAGTAAATGTCCTTTAACACGTTCACTGCCAATGACGTGTTGATACGTCAAAAAAAATCCAACGGTTGACTGCCAATGACGTGTTAATACGTCAAAAAAAAAAAAAAAAAAAAATTTTGACGGCGGGACGTGCATCTAAGCCTTTTACATCTCCTATATAAATATGGGAGCCACCGAACGTGTACAACCCATTCCACCGACCCACTAAGTGGCGACAGTGCTCTCCAAACTAGAAAAAGCAGAGCCAAAACTGCAGGGGAACGCGCGATGAAACCATTCTCATACTGTAAAATGGATTGGCGAAAACGCTTTCGCTTTCGCGCTGATTGCTGGCGGTGGGCGATTGCAAATTTGCATCATAGATTATGGGTGCAACACACTTTGAAACACGCAGCATAAATAAGACCAGAATCGCAAAAGCTTCATCAAAGCTCTCAACCCAAACCCCAAGAAACGAGCGAGCCCATCCAGACTTGCCCAGCGGCCGCCAGCAGACAGGCACAGCAGCAGCAGCAACAGAAACATGCTTGTGACACGCCCGCTGCAGCCAAGAAGAACACACACGGAGGGAGGAGTTTGAAGGAGAGGGGTGTTTCCTGCTGTTATGGAGGAAATTACTGTTCAAAACTATTGTTTAGATGTCTGACGTCTTACTGATGCCAAAAATGAATGGTTAAAGTGACTGTTCTATCGAATTTCACAAAAAGCTATTTATCTCAGCTTAAATTTTCAGACGCTGAAACCATGCTGTATTCAAGTGCTAATGCCTACATAACTACTAACTCTACAAACTAACTCTTTTAGACAGAGAAAGCACACATTCTATTAGTTCTTTTTAAATATTTTGTGTTCACAAAATCTTAGCAGAAAAGAATCCTCAGGTCTTGAAAGATGAGCCAGAATCCTCAAAAAAAACCTCTGGCAGAAGCTACCTACAGTAAAAAAAAAACGGCTGGCAGTGAATGTGTTAATGTAGTACCACCAGTAAATGTCCTTTAATGTAGTACCACCAGTAAATGCCCTTTAATGTAGTCCCACAAGTAAATGTCCTTTAATGTAGTACCACCAGTAAATGTCCTTTAATGTAGTACCACCAGTAAATGTCCTTTAATGTAGTCCCACCAGTAAATGTCCTTTAATGTAGTCCCACCAGTAAATGTCCTTTAATGTAGTACCACCAGTAAATGCCCTTTAATGTAGTCCCACAAGTAAATGTCCTTTAATGTAGTCCCACCAGTAAATGTCCTTTAATGTAGTCCCACCAGTAAATGTCCTTTAATGTAGTCCCACCAGTAAATGTCCTTTAATGTAGTACCACCAGTAAATGTCCTTTAATGTAGTACCACCAGTAAATGTCCTTTAATGTAGTACCACCAGTAAATGTGGCATATGCCCTGCAGGGAGGGGAGCTGTGTTTACCTGAGATGCTGCTGAGAGGGTGAGGCTGTTGACGGGGGGGTTCCTGAAGGTCTGAGCTCCACCCCCCCTCCACCCTGGACTACAGAGATACGAGTAGTCTGTCACATCACTGACCTGCCTCTGCTGCTGCCAACCTGCTCAGAAGAGTGTGTGTGTGTGTGTGTGTGTGAGTGAGAGAGGGAGGGAGGGAGAGAGAGAGAGAGACATAAGGAGTTATACCCCGTTGAAGACAACTCGGACCGCTGGAAAAAATGGGTTTCCGACCTGTAAAAAGTGAATTGAACGGTCGTTCAGGCCAGAATTACAGCTCGGAAATTCGGGTATCATCCAGAGCTCCGGTTTCTCCGAGTTGACGTCACAGCCACATCAAAATGGCTACTTGCATCGTTAATGATAATCACAGAATTATTATAAAGACGTTTGTTGATGTTTTAACACACAAGTTGAGTTCTTAATTATGTAATGTTAAGGTTTCATATGTGTTTGTATCATCTGTGTTTCGCTCTGTGTGAAATTCAGCATTCAGCATGTTCGGTTAGCATTGTTCACTAGTAGGTAGCTACCATGCTAACGCGGGTTGCTATAGCAACAGTTTGGGCTTTCCCCCCCGAGCGGGAGGTGCAGCGTGAACGCAAATCTGTCCAGGGCGGAGGTTCCGTGTTGAAACCTCCGGCGGGCCGAGTTGTCATGAATGCGGTATTAGACAGTCGGTCAAGTAAAGAGATTGCAAGAGAGATTATCACTGATGATGTCACAATGTCTATGACATCACTGATGATGTCATAAACCAGTGATGATGTCACCTAAACAGTGACATCATCAGTGATTTATGACATCACTGATGACATCATAGACAGTGTGACATCATCAGTGATGTCATAAATCCTTCCCATCAGAGGCTATAAGTAGGACCGGCACCCAGACTCCAAATATTTGAGTAAATCACAGGTACTGTTGAAGGTATAAGGTATTCATCCAGGTTAGTCGAACAAAATGAACAAACAAGACGAAGGGTCAATGTTGTCAGTGCTTCTTAATGAGCTGCATCTGGAGGGATCAGTGTGTGACGCGGTGATCAGAGTGGATGATGTGGAATTCAATTCATGTGGAGTCCTCTGCACCTGCAGCCAATACTTCCACGCTCTCTTCACCCATGGCTGGACGTCCCAGGACAACATCTACGACATGGCCGGCCCCGTGTCAGCAGACATGATGCGTCTCCTCATAGAGTACGCCTACACCCGCTCTGTCCCGGTGACCGAGGACAACGTGGAGGAGCTGTTGATAGCAGCAGACTACCTCTGCATCATGGGGGTCGTCCGCTCCTGCTGTGAGTTCCTGGAGGCGCGGCTCTGCCCAGAGAACTGCATCGGTATCTTTAAGTTTGTAGACTTCTACTACTGCCCGGGCCTGAGGAGCAAGGCCTTTCTCTTCATCCTGGAGCACTTTGAGCAGATTGCCGGAGCCTCTGAGGAGTTCCTGGGACTGATCTCTCTGGAGCAGCTGATGGACATCCTGGCACGAGACGATCTGAACGTGAGACAGGAGAGCACGGTGTTCGAGGCCGTGCTCCGCTGGATCGCCCACTCGCTCGAGGAGCGTGAAGGTCACATCTCCATGCTGCTGCCGAAGATCCGCCTGGGCTTGATGACCACCGACTACTTCATCAACCAGGTGAAGGACAACAGTCTGGTTAAAGACAACGCCGAGTGTGAGGCGATCATCCTCGATGCAGAGAGGGCCATGTATGATGTCACCACCAACAGACCCTCCAACCCTCTGACTCGCCCGCGCCTGCCTCATGCCATCCTGTTGGCCATTGGAGGCTTGAGGGAAAGCGCGCTAACAAATAGCATTGAGATATACGATCCCCGTGCCGAGCTCTGGCTCAACGTACCAAACGTTGAACTTGAGTCTCCCCGGGGTTACCACGGTGCCGCTTTCCTAAATGGCGTTGTCTACTGTGTTGGCGGCTACAACAGCAATTTTGGCAGTGTCAGCAGTGTGCGGAAGTTCGACCTCTGTACCCGTACTTGGCACGATGTGGCACCCATGCATAATCGCCGGAGCACTGTCAGCGTGGTAGTACTGAATGGCAGCATCTATGCCATGGGAGGCTTCAATGGAATCGTCCTTCTCGACAGTGCCGAGCGCTATGATCCTCAAACCGACAAGTGGACTCTGCTCCCACCCATGAATGAGCGGAGGAGCCATGCCAGCGCCACAGTACTCCACAGCAAGGTGTACATCTGTGGTGGTCACGATGGGAAGATGAACCTGAACACAGCTGAGTGCTACAACCCAGACACCAACCAGTGGAGGAAGATCGCCCCCATGAGCAGCAGGCGCAGCTTCTTGGGCGTCATCGCCTACAGACAGCGCGTCTACGCAGTGGGCGGCTGGGACAGCCCCAACCACCTGCGCAGCGCCGAGGCCTACGAGCCGCTAACCAACACGTGGAGCGCCGTGCCCGACATGCTGAATCCACGCAGCAGGTTTGGCATTGAGGTGATGGACGACCAGCTGTTCGTGTGTGGAGGCTTCAACAAAGGAGGCTTCAATAACGTGGAGCGCTACGACGAGAGCACCAACGAGTGGCACGAGGCCTGCAGTATGAGGACACCACACGCCGGGCTCAGCTGCTGTGTGGCACATGGACTGTCCAACATGGCCGAGTACGCCGCGCCTCGCCATGCCCTGCCCCCCGGGGAGCCTGCTGGCATGCCAGGGAGATCAGGACCGGCATTGGGGGGGGGGGGGGGTTTGGGGTTGGGGCACTATAAAAAAAAGAAAAAAGAAAAATGTTTTTAACTAAAAACATTTTTCCGTTTTTCTGTTTTAAAGTTTAAAACGGAAAACGAAAAAACGATACTTGAGTACACTGACCTGGTCTATTTATGTTTAAACATTTATAATACTGAATGAATGTTTAATGTTGGGCACCCCAGGCACCCCACCTCTGTAATTTGGGTCTGGAGCTGGGCCTGAGGGAGATCCATCTAGTTTAGTTTATATGTTTGACAATTCAATTTAAAAGGACAATTCATCTAGTTTACTTTAGTTTATGTTGTGTGCGTGCACGTGTGTCCGTGTGCATGTGTGCGCGTGTGTGTGTGTGCGCATGCGTGCGTGCGTGTGTGTGCGAGTGACCTAAAGTGAAAACCTTGAACCTGAGACTAAAATGTATGTTTTGTTGTGTTCATGAACACGTGCCAACAGTCAATGGCTGCGTTTCCCAAAAGCTTCTTAGCGCTAAGAAGCTTCTTTGACCCTTCTTAAAGGATGGCTTTCCCGTGGGGAATATGAATATATATTAAATCTCACGCCCCTAAGGTTTTCAAATCCGTTGAAATTTTTGAAATTGGTTGTTTACAGCCAGAGATATCAACCAAAATCCACTCTGTGTGGGGGGGGGGGGGGCTGGTGGGGGGGAGGGGCGGGTGCGGGGAGCCGAAATCCTACAGTTCCCACAATGCACTGGGCTCGCGTGGCCTTAGATTCCACGCCCACCCCTCAGGCATTTGGCTGATATCAAACTCCAGTAGGTGGCGGTAATGCACATATATGTTTGCCAACCGCCATAAAACTCAAAGAAGAAGAAGAAGAAGGCTTCGACATAAATACATTATGAGAAGAAGAAAAAATCAAAAATAAAATTGCCTCCAAATTGCACCAAATTTAACCCGAAGTATATATGTCGGGAGATGTCTTCATAAAAATTTTTTCATGCATTTTAAGGCATTTTCCAAGGAGTTACGCGCATCTGATGTTGTAACTATTTCATGTAAAAATGTGTAAAAACGGGTACATTGCTCAGCGTTGATTTCGTTACTTCAACGCACCTACTACTAGATGTAAAATTTGACGAGCTTTCCAATGCCGCCAGTCCCGTGTCTGGACGTGCTTCCGTTCCCGAGATATGGTCTCTTTGCAAGGAGCTATGGGAAGCTAATATTAGCTACCGTAGGCTAGTAGGGATGGGACCCGTTACTTTTTATTGATATTGATACCATTTTCGAGTCTGCTTAACGAACCGGGTCCTTATCGGGTCCACTATCGATACTTTTCTTTTGTATTATTTGGTGGAAAGACATGACAAAAACAGAACTGTTTTTTTTATTGCTTAACTGTGAGTCTGTGACTGTTTCATTTCTGAACAGAAGGATTAGCCTCTCCTCCAATAAACAAAAACTGCTGATGCTGTTGCTGTGCATTTATTTGAAAAGGAATAGGGCCCACATGACATGCAAATAGTGGGTAGGCCCCATTCAAATTATTATAAAATTAATGGTTGTATTCTCATTTAAATATTTGCTTTGATTTAAACAAAAATCTTGGCATTAGTATTTTGTATAGTCTATAACAAGCTGTTAGGAGTTAAACAGGTCATAATTCCCTCTCTCAATTTTATATTGCTGTGAAAACACATTTATTGTGGACTGCAAATGATTTGGGCTTATTTTTTATTTTTTTTACGGAATACACATTGAATATCCACACTGGGTAGAATAGTGTTGGAATTGATCCAAGTTTCCTTAAGGTCAAAGTTCCTCCTCATAAAAGCAGGAGGGGAAAATGGTTTGCAGACAGGTCCCCTGTCCCCATTTGACATTTCTGCTGAGGTCACACACAAAAGTGTCGACAGTTCAGTTATCTAAAAGTAAGATGGACGTTTATTTCCATGCCTATTGTGGTTAAGAGGTGTTGCGTCGTCTCCCGTCTCAGTAAAGGCGTTGTGGTTAAGGTGCCGTCTTTTAGTCCCCATGAAGACATAAAGAACAGAGGTTAAGCATGCATGGTTTAACCACAGGGTTTTTCCACTAGTTTAGTTATACGCCTGTGACGCATGATATGCATTTTGAGAGCTGACGCCTGTGACGTATGAGATGCTGAATGTGTGTGTGCAGGAAGTTCTCTGAGTGTGTGCGTGTAGGTGTGTGCGCAGGATGTTCTCTGAGTGTGTGCGTGTAGGTGTGTGCGCAGGATGTTCTGTGTGCATATGTATGTATGTGCACGTACACAGTTTGAGCCACCTGTTTGCACACCCCCCAGGAAGATAAGCACCCAATGAGAATAGCGAAATTGGCAATCTGCATACCCACACATGGAAACTCCCCTATTAAGATCCAGCCTCTAATTTGATTGTATATAAACCACTGCTTGATGAAATAAAGATTGCTTCTTCATCGGAGGAGACCTGAACTTCAGTCCAAGACTTGGTGTCGTTTGTTCTCTTTTCACTTTCACTCTCCACCAGAATTAACGAACACGGGAAATTGAGTCATCTTTGATTGCAATCCTTTTTCCATCTAATTGATTGGTCAACTTTGCTAATTTCTAATAATAGCCTCTATACCAAATATATACAATCAATGCTCTATACCCACTTTCACCTACAGTATTAGGCTACATTGCCGCTTGCCCTCCTAATGGTGGGACAACGGTAGGCTACATGTCATGAGTTGTCACAGAGCAGGACGCATGGCACAAGGAACTTTCATCACTGCCTGGGAGCGCATATTTTGGGATTATTTTATCAAGTGGATTATGTCAACGAACGGGATTTGCCGTGGAGGCGTGGACAATGCATACCTTGGGTGGATGATGATGATGCGATTGGAGCAGACGGGTTTTCCTTGCGAAGACAGTCAAAGGTAGCCTACTGCATTTCGCTTTTATTTGATGGCAAACGAAGTAGGGATGGGCATTTCTAGCAAAAACACTATTCGAAATTCGCTGGCCAAAGTCGACTTTTAATCGAAATTCGAAAAAAAAAAAAAAATGTAATTTTTTTTTTTTTTTTTTTTTACATTTTTAATTTTTTTTACATTGACATTTTCGAAAATAAAAAACTGTTTTGACAATCATGAGTGGTTCATTAAATATTTAGTAGGCTCAGGTCTGAGTGCCAAAGGGGTGCCAAAGTCACCCCCTCTCCCTCTTCATGGGATTTCATCCGCCATTCATTTTTCCAGAAACCTTGCTTAAAATGCTTATAAAAATTGTTTAACTTGCTCAAACCAAGCGATTCGACTATACTTAGAATCAGGGGAGACAATGCAACATTTCACTATTTTTTTTTTTTTTTTTCGAATTTCGATTTTCAATAATAAAAGTCGACCTTGATAATAACAACGATTATTCGAAAATTCGAAATTCGATGCCCATCCCTAAAACGAAGGTGCTTATTCATGGAGGATGTGTTTCCACCCTTACAAGCAATCAGCTTGTCACAGATTTGGCATTTGGCTAAAGGCTTGTCTTTCACTTTGGTGAAGTGAAGCCAAGCTTTTGAGCGTTTCAGACGTTCAGCCATCCTGTCGCTTCACTTCCTCCTGCGTCTGTGTTCGCAATCGCAACCAAATGAATGATCAAAGGAGCAGTGAAAAGGGGGCGTGTCGCATCACGCCTGATGCACGTGATTCAATCCTTAATCGAATTAAAAATTGTATTACAGTCACTCACGTGCACGACACGGCAGCACACAGGCTTGACTGAGTCAGTGACAGGGCGCTTCACAGCGAATCCAGCGCACAGATCAGAGAGGGGAAACACTCTGCGCAGCGGACCAGCAGCGCAGCGCAGCGGCCACTACTCGATAACAGTATCGATAAGGTCGGACCTTATTGATTTTCGGGTTTCGGCTTATCGATACCCGGGTCCGCATCCCTATAGGCCACATCCCTATAGGCCACATGGCCCACAGGCCCACAAGTAGTGTAGTTCATAGGTGCTCGACTTCCGCAAGGCTGGACTTGTTTTGCGTCAGAGCGTCATGGAAATAATGTGAGAGATGGTTGATAGCTCTGGCTGTAAACAACCAATTTCAAAAATTTCAACGGATTCGAAAACCTTAGGGGCGTGAGATTGAATATATATTCATATTCCCCATGGGAAAGCCATCCTTTAAGAGTTAAGAAGCTTCTTAAAGGACGGCTTTACCGTGGGGAATATGAATATATATTAAATCTCATGCCCCTAAGGTTTTCGAATCCGTTGAAATTTTTGAAATTGCTTGTTCACTGCCAGAGATATCAACCATCTCTCACATATTTTTTGGGCCAGCCGACGCGTTTCGCGTCATCTGGCCCAAGTCCGCCTTGCGGAAGTCGAGCACCTATGAACTACAATTGTTGTGAGCCATGGTCCCGCCTCTAGAGGTCCTCCACGCCCCTTCAGAGGTCTTGAACAAAAACAAAAGGCAGCCATCTTTTCCACCACCTAGCCTACTGTAGCTAGGTTAGCTTTCCATAGCTCCTTGCAAAGAGACCATATCTCGGGAACGGAAGCACGTACAGACACGGGACTGGCGGCATTGGAAAGCTCATCAAATTTTACATCTAGTAGTATGTGCGTTGAAGTAAGGAAATCAACGCTGAGCAATGTACCCGTTTTTACACATTTTTACATAAAATAGTTACAACATCAGATGCGCGTAACTCCTACGAAAATGCCTTAAAATGCATGAAATTCTTTTTATGAAGACATCTCCCGACATATATACTACCGTTTAAATTTGGTGCAATTTGGAGGCAATTTTTTTTTTTTTTTTTTCTTGTTCTACTAAATCTTTTTATGTCGAAGCCTTCTTCTTCTTCGACTTTTATGGCGGTTGGCAAGCATATATGTGCATTACCGCCACCTACTGGAGTTTGATATCAGCCAAATGCCTGAGGGGTGGGCGTGGAAACGAAGGCCACGCGAGCCCAGTGCATTGTGGGAAATGTAGGATTTCGGGTTCCCGCACCCGCCCCTCCCCTCCACCACCGCCCCCCCCCCCCCCCCCCCCCCCCCCACCGCCCCCCCCCCCCCCCACCCCCCCCCCCCCACACACACACACACAGAGTGGATTTCGGTTGATATCTCTGGCAGTGAACCACCAATTTCAAAAATTTCAACGGATTCGAAAACCTTAGGGGCGTGAGATTTAATATATATTCATATTCCCCACGGTAAAGCCATCCTTTAAGAAGCTTCTTTGTTGGGAACGCACGCATGCACGCACGCACACACACACACACACAGAACAAAAATTCAGCATTGGAGGTTATTCACACACAGTTACAAACCAGATACCGAACTTGCAATAAAAGGTGATGACGATGATTCTCCTATGGCTTGTTTGTCACTGACAGCCTCCAAAAGCTCCTCTCAGTGTGTTTCCCTGTGGTGCATCATGGCTCCCATCACCAGGGCAGAGCCTGTGACCAAGCTACACTTCACTCTGAGCAGATGGTGGAAGATCTCCCATCACCAGGGCAGAAGAGCCTGTGACCAAGCTACACTTCACTCTGAGCAGATGGTGGAACATCACCAGGGCAGAAGAGCCTGTGACCAAGCTACACTTCACTCTGAGCAGATGGTGGAACATCACCAGGGCAGAAGAGCCTGTGACCAAGCTACACTTCACTTCACTCTGAGCAGATGGTGGAACATCACCAGGGCAGAAGAGCCTGTGACCAAGCTACACTTCACTTCACTCTGAGCAGATGGTGGAACATCACCAGGGCAGAAGAGCCTGTGA
Source organism: Poromitra crassiceps (assembly GCF_964638095.1). Classification (NCBI taxonomy): domain Eukaryota; kingdom Metazoa; phylum Chordata; class Actinopteri; order Beryciformes; family Melamphaidae; genus Poromitra; species Poromitra crassiceps. The sequence continues at coordinate 3,853,123 of NC_139632.1, read as the reverse complement.
CCAAGCTACACTTCACTCTGAGCAGATGGTGGAAGATCATGGGATCTTCTCAGAATACATCTGCTGGAACAATCAGTCGTCTCAGATATGTGGAGCATCGCCCCCTGGGCTTAGACCTCTTCCACTCACCCTCTGAACAAATAGTTCATATGTAGTTCATATGTAGTTACATGATGTAGTTAATATGTACTTACATGATGTAGTTCATATGTACTTACATGATGTAGTTACCTATGAACAATTTGTAATTAGATACGAACACCAATGTAAGTACACAGTAATTACATTACATATGTAGTTCATATGTAGTTACCCGGGGATTGAACCAACGACCTTCCGGTCACAAGCTCGCTTCTCTAACCTTTAGGCCACCACTGAATATCAGCATGAAACATCTGCTCTTCTTGGCACTGGCATCGGCATTGACCTTGATAACTAGAAATTGTGAGTGGCTGAAAGCCAAGCTCAAGAGCACTCAAGCAGCCTATTGACTCCACTACAGCAGTGCAGGGCCAGCAGCAGCTGAGGGTGTTTTTCGTACAGGTTCTCGCAGTATCGACTGTATTTGTGTGACAGGGTTTTACGCTCTTCTGAAGAACGCAACTCCAGCTGACGATGATGAGAGCACGAGAAATGAGGGATAACAACAAGAACACACTGACGTCGGAGATCCAAGTGTTGCGGAATACTTCAAAAGCATTCCAGGGCACTTACAACATCCTGCCTGCCTCAAAACACCACCTTGGAAAACACACGTTGGAGTGTGCTCGCTCGAACGCGCACGCACTCACACACACAATAGTGAAATATTAGAGCCACTGCTTTCAATGCGCCCTTGGGGCATGTCTGTCAGACACACACACACACACACACACACACACACACACACACACACACGCGCGCGCGCGCACACACACGCACACGCTCCATTTCCTGTGCTCAAATTCCACGATGTGGGGGAGACGTGCGTGTGAGACCTCTCACTGACCCGGAAGGGCACGAAAACCCCAGGGTGAAAAGTGAAGAGTCAGCCAGTCAGTCAGCTGTGAAGTGACCCTGTCTGGCTGATGGCTGCAGGTCCACCAATAACTCCAGCTGCCTCTGACAGACATGACTCCTCCAGTCCTGTGACAGCTGCTGGCCTCAGCGCTTTGGACTGGCAGCAGTTGCCTTGTGAAGAAGCGTATAGCGGCAACCGCTCTGAGGTTGGCTTTGATGCAACAGCTGCTCTGCATGATGCTGGGAGCTGGTGAAGTAATGACATCACTCACTACACCTATGACCTATGACCTGCACTCATCAAACACAGACACAGGTCACAGGTCACGGGTCACAGGCAAATATCTAGCTCACTCTCTGAGGTCCATCCCACTGGATATGAGACAGCATAAATCCTTCATATCCTGTGTGTGTGTGTGTGTGTGTGTGTGTGTGTGTGTAGGGACGTAGGAAGGGGGGGGGGGGGGGGGGTGACACATGTACATGTTACTGCTGATCAGTTGTTTCAACATAGGATATTGCAATAACACACAAGCCAAATGCTGACATGAGAGATTTGCTTTGAACAAGTTGTAGCTAGTATCTGCCAGTGACCGGAGAATATTGTTATATTTGCTTGTTTTAATGCTTTTGTCAATAAACATTGTCAACAAAGACAGCCTTGTTGTATATTATCATGTATAAAGATTGTTGATGTCGAGTGAACACAAACTACGAACCGAAGATTGGACCAGAGGACATGACGACGGAGAAACTTAACCGACCAGCAGTCTGCTTCAATCAATGAATGCTTTATATTTATTGAAATGAAATATGGTGATATCTGGTGTTCTGAAATTACTCTCTCTAGCTAGGGTAACTGGCTTATATTGTCATATTATTGTAACGTCTGAATACAGACTGCATTATGCTACACCATGCAAATATATTTCGATATAATTCAAACAATTAGCTCACCATACCATGGTGGGCTGGACTGTATGTATTGCTGTGAAAAATTTACATTTGATTGTTTCAAGTGTTACACGTTATATTTTTTACTGAGCTTTGTGGAATTACCTCAACACAATTGTGTATCAGCTTTAAATGTCCAATATATACAGCATTAAACAAACGACCAGCAGCATTCAAATGTGCAAAAACGTTATATTTATTGAAATGTGGTGATCATGTCACAAGTCACATTAATATGCTCAAATGGTCTACTGCCCAGAAGCGTCACTTTACATGTTTGGTAGGGAATTATTTTCATTATGTTAAACCAGCATTTATCTTCCATAGTGCATTAAATCATAATCACAATAGATCACAAGAGCTGCAGACCAGTTTATCAGATAATTTCGCCATAAAATGTGTCCAAAGGTGATCAGCCCAGCTTGTATGGTCGCTGCCCGTCCACTAAAACCCGATTTCGATATAGCGTTAGGTGTTATTTTGATCAACAGACCTCATAACGGGGATCTATAGCCTACTGTTACGTGTGTCTACTAACATCATTAAAAGATCATAAAGGTAACGCTGTTTCTGGTAGTTTACTTTTAATCTATGGCTACATTGCTACTGTAGCTAGCCTGCCTTGGCAACTGGTTGTGCTGTGGTTGGGATCATCTGGTTTCCTGTGGCTGGTGTCAATCAAGGAAAATCCCGCCCCCAAAGTTATCATTTTTATCGGCTCTTTCACTCGAAATGGGACCATAATTTAGAAAACCGATACAAAGCTGGTTGAAAATGGTCAAAGTGGACCTTTAACTGGGTCTTGGTGGACCTTTAACTGGGTCTTGAGTCTGGACTTTGATCATGATTCCCTGACAATAGCAGGAAGTTGCTGCAAAGGTAAAACGCCCTGTAGGAAAAGGCTTTGGCCAAAGCGACTTTGTTTCAAGTACAGATGGAGATAAACAGATCCAGGATCTGTCCCCTTGATCTGGTTTGACTTAACCAGACAATCGCAATCGAGCTAAACGATACCACGAAGGATGTTATCAGCTGAGTCTGTCAATTTAGGATTTCCCTATCCAGCTCTGAGCTCGTGCACGTGAAAATGCACGTGCACAGTAGCTCGTGCCGTTCTAGCTTTTACAGCGCCAGACACGCCTATTTCCTCATTCATTCAAAGCACACATCAAAGTGTATTAACTATAGCGGAGCTTTACTGTATGTCAGAATCAAAATAAAAAAATAAAAACTGCTGAACTGAACCGGAGATGTTTATGTAACCTTTTTACACTGGTGATTTAGTGATATTTCTTCAGCGGCAGGGTCAAACGTAACTACCGGTACTTGGGGGAACAAATAAAAATGAAAAATATAAAAACATATTCCAAAGTGGTAAGTAGTCTTAATTTAATTAAGGCTTCAGTCCTCGATTCATTCAACAGGAGCTGTTAATGTTTTCTTTTTCTGTTGTGATTTTCATTTGAATGCAATGTATTTTTCATATGGGGATCCTAGAGCTACTCCAAAGAGCTGATTGGTCAAAAGGTGGGTCTTTCATGCGTTTTGATCTGATCCTCTGAACTTAACCTGCTCTGCAGCAGGTTAGCGCCGTGCAGCAAAAGTTGCCATGGTGATCTATCTCGGTAAGAAATGAACTACAGTAGCGTTGTAGGGGTGTCAAAAATAATCGATTATAAGATGCATCGCGATGCGGACGTGCACGATTCTGCATCGATTCACAAATGTCAAAAATCGATTATAAAAAAAAAATATTGTTTGTTTGTTTTTTTATAATCAAATAAAATATAATGGAAGTACATGCAGTTGTTTATTTTAATTATGGATCATAATACAATGCAATTCCAAATGCACTTTTATTTAAAAAGTAGCCACACAGTGAGAAAAAATAAAGTGAGAAAAAATAAATCATGTATTGGGGGAAAAAAGTGATACATCGATTTAAGATGCATCGAGATGCATCGATAATCGAATCGAATCGTAGCCCTCTGAATCGTAATCGAATCGAATCGTGAGGCCAGTGAAGATTCACAGCCCTATAGCGTTGTAGCATGGCAAACCCAGGGTTAAACCTGAAGTTAGCTCGCTAAGCCACTAGTCTTGCTCGGTGGTACAGCCCTCAGGACTGGAGTCCTGCATCCTGTGATGTATTGTGGGCTAAGACCATGCAATGCTTTTTAACGAGGACTTCATCATCATTAAGTGCGTTTGCATGCAGCTTGTGAGGAGAGGCCAAGTCCACGATCAAGTGATGATGTGTGCTGCTTTGCTGGAGGATTCTGGGTGTACTTTATGTACTTTATGTACTTTATGTACAGTCGTATTTTCTCTCGGCTCGGTTATATTTCCATTCAAAACCAGGCAGATTTGAGCGTAATGTATATTTAGCTGTAGAGCAGAGGTCCTGACTTTACACTGCTTACATGGCAAGAATACCTACTACCCGTTTAATGTTTAATCAAACGTTTCCACCCTTTCAGCAAATACCACACACACACACACACACACACACACACACACACACACACACACACACACACCTTGGAACAAACACAGATGTGTGTGGAAGCTGGGGTGTCTCGCTCTCACTCTTCCAGTTTAGTGGAGATTTCCACCATCAGCGTTGGTTCCTTCAGTCAGGCTTATAAAGGTTCTCTGTATGTGAAGGCTCTACCGAGTTCTACGAGAAGCCCAACCTCAGCTTTACCTGCCTGCTGCTTTACCTGCCTGCTGCAAAAGCAGAAGGCCGTTGTTGGCACAGGTGTGTTTTGCTGAGCCTGGCATGTGGGCCGGTCCTGCTCGCACACAGTGGACCGTTGTGCCTCTCTGTACTGGAAGACTGCGGGCGTTCCTTTACGAGACACGTGCTCAGGCTCGTAGGAAAACTCGATTAAGTTTGATTCTGAGTTGTGTTCTGGTACTGTACTCAGCACAAGACACTGCAATAGGGCTAAATGAGATACAAACAAACAAAACAAACTGTCCACTGTGCACTGCTAAAAGAGATTCTGATATTGGATTACCGGTACTTGAAGTTTATACATTCATTATAATGGTACGATTAGGGATCCGTATCGTTTGTGGTATTTTTCCACGATATTGGTGCTAAAACGGTACCGGTGCCTAAACGGTGCCTGAACTGGTACTTTTTCAAATGTCAAGCGGATTGAAAGCAGATTTTGTTTTATCGAAAGAGGATTTCAAACCATAATGTTACATGTATGTGATATCACGCCCCAATAATGTTAGTGAAGGTGCGCCGGTTTCCGGAGCGCCGGAGGAGGGCGGATATTTCAAAGCAGTTCGGGGCATGACACCTAAATGAGGTACCAAAAGTCCTGCGTTGCAATATTTGGTACCGGTAGTATCGGTTGTAAAAGTACCAAAGTGGTGCTGTGTTTCGCTACCCAATCATCATAGGTATATCATCCATATGAGCTTCAATAATGGGGTTTCCATCTAAATGTATCGCATAATTTTTTGTGAAAATGTGAAAAATCCGCAAAATAAAATGCAAATTTATGCATGTTTCCATTCAGTTTTGTTTAGCGAGTTAGCGAGCGCTTCTCGTCAGGAGGAGGCGTAATGTGCCTGTGCCTGTAAGGATCTCTATCAGCGGAGACCTGCTGTGATTGAGTCCTCACCGTCCTCATCGTCGTAAAGTCGCCTTTGAAGCATGACGTTCGATTATAACGAACTAGTCGTGTGGCTTAGCCTTCCCAAATGTTGAGGGTCGTTTTTTAGAATTTAATACATAGAATTGGGAACGTTACGTTCAATTTCATTCAGACTGCCTGGCATTAATCGCCGCCATTTCCCCCCGGAGTAGCATAAAGCGGAAGTGAAGTCACATCCGGTACGTCATCGTTAATTCGCAAAATCTGTTTCCATTGCAAAAGTTCGCATCTTCCTACTGTCGATACGCTGATACATCCACCCCCTCCAAGCGTAAAAACTTTTATGCGATATTTCGACCTTTATTCGAATTTCTCGTGTTTCCATTCAAGTTTATATCCAGAGGTGGATGGAAACCCAGTTAATGACACAGTGTAGCCTGGTCTTACCTGACAGATGGGCTTTTCCCTTATGGCTGAGGAGACCATTGGTGCTGTGGAGGGAGGCGGAGCGGGACAGCGGCGCACAGCGAGTGGGGACGGGAACAAAGGTGGGGTCCAGATCCAGAATCAGCTGGTTCAGCTGCTCTATGGACTCGTCAATCTCCGTGGCTAACGAGGACAGATCCTCCTCTTGGCACGGCGTCAGTGGCTGAGTGGATGAAGTGTGTGCGGTGGAGTGTGTATTGTGTGTAACGGGTGTTTTGTGTGTGACATGATGGTGGTCAGTGTCCTCCTCCTCACCCACCACCCCTCTCTGCACCGCCTCTCTGCTGCTCCTCCCTCGAGGCGGGGTGTCAGGAGCCATCAGGGGCGGCGGGGGCTTCTCTAGGCTGCACTGCCTCCCGTTTAGCCGCTCCTCTTCTCCATCCAGAGGAGAATAGGTGTGCGGGAGGAGGACGTCGTCGACCATCTGATGCTGCTGCTGCACCCAGGAGTGAGTGGAGGAGTAGTCGCTCTGGGCGGAGCCGCGGGCCTCGGAGGGCAGGCTCTCGGAGGACAGGGAGCACATGCTGGTGGAGCTCGGCAGGTCTAAGGCGGGACCCGTCTCGTCGTTGTCCGCCTCTTCCTCGTCGTCCAAGATGTCCGTTTCCCTCTCGCCGGACGAAGCCTCGCCGTTGACGGCGTGTCCTAAGCCGGACTCGTCGTCTCCGGCTATCTCCGCCTCTCCTCCGACGGAAGCGGAGAGCTCCGTCATGGCCTCCGGAGGAGGAGGAGGAGGCTGCGCCAGCTCAAAGTCCACCACGGGGAACAGCAGCTTCCTTGCCGGGACACGTCGTTCACCCTGCCCAGCTCCTGTCCTGAGGTTGGCTGTGGCTGCTGCACCTCCGGCCCTCTGGGAGGCGACAGAGAGGCCTGAGTCACTGCTGGCAGACGGGGCTCGCTCACTGCAGCTGGGGCTACTGGTGGTGAATGACGCTCCTCCTTCGCTACTCTTCTTCCTCAATCTGGCATACAGGCTGCCATCTCCAGGGTCCAGGACATGAGGTAGCGCTGAGGAGGAAAGGAGAATAGAGACAAAATCACACACGTTATTTCCAAGGTTTATATCAGTGGTTCCCCCACTTAGGGTCGCGACCCTAAGTGGGGTCACCTGGAATTCAAATAGGGTCGCCTGTTTTTTATTATTTTTTTTACACCAGACACAATTTAATACTACCTAAGATGATTAGGGTGACTTGGGATTTTTTTAAATATATTTATTTATTTATTTTTAGTTCTGAGATTAAAGTGATAATCTCTAACATTTCAGTTTTGTTCTCTTGGCTGACACCTATGGCGATGAGTGGTAATTGCATGTGAGATCCAAACTGTTGCATTATGTGACATTACTAATGTGACATAATGTCACTATATACTGCAAAAGGCTTCCATCAATGGACCATAGCCTCAGTCAACATTGTGAGTGACTCTTAGGGTGCTTTCACACGAGTTCCTCGGTACCGTTCACGAGCACACTTGTCCCCAAATTGACCCCAGTTTCGGAACATTTGATGAGTGTGAAACGTTCCGTTCCGTTCTGCGCCCGGGCGCACAACGGGGAACCGTGACAGGATCCACTTGAAAAGGTGGTCTGGGGAGCGCTTTGGCGTGCTGCCCGGGCACGGAACACTTGCGAGTGTGAAAGCCAACCGTTCCGAACCACATAGACCAGTGGTTCCCAACCTTTTTACACCAAGTACCACCTGAGAAAGTAGTTGGCTCTCCAAGTACCACCATACAACACGTTCCACCATATGACCGACGTTAAAATACAGTCTATTCAGCCAGGCCCGTAGCCAGGGTTTGAGAAATACCAAGGTCATTTTAGCGCGACGTGGGGGGACCAGGGGGGGCTGTGCACCCCCGGATAGAAAATTTTGTCCATTTTAAAGTAAAATGCTTCAATCTGGTGCACTTTGAGAGCAAAATGAAGAGGCTAGATCTATAAAGAACTACATACATCATGTTAGATTAATATCCTCTTTACTGTGCTGTTGCTTTAAAATGATACAAAAAATAAATGTCTCCCCATATGATATAATTTATATTCTGCATACAGGTCACATGGCAGAATACTGCTCAATTAAATACAATGGCCCATCTACACAAACATCACTTACAGGGGAGTTACTTACCCATTCACTTCAATAGAACTGTCCCCAAAGTCTAGCCCCAATCTAGCCTCAATGCAAAATCTGAATGTTGTGAGTTATCTCTCTTCTATAGCACACAGAGAGGAAGCAAATTGTTGCATTTCCGATCAACTGTCGCATTAAAACATCAATGACAGATTAATAGATCTGGGGACCAGGGCTATTTTTCAAAAAAAAAATAATAATAATAATAATTTGTGTGGAAAATACCGAGGTCATAACCTCGGTGTCCTCAATGGTAGCTACGGGCCTGTATTCAGCTATGCACAGTTCACGCAGGAGGCAAATTTATTCCAACCTGCAGCCTATGTGCAACCTGCAGCAGCTGCACTTGTGCTGGGTTGACTGCTGTCTTCACCTCCTTGTGCTTCATCATGGCTGCTCTCCTCTACTACAGCTCTTTTACGATTCCCTCCCGTTTTGTCACTTCATAATTTAAACATTGGGATTCCAGGGATCAAGTACCACCAGCAGGGGGGGCGCAAGTACCACCTACCTTGAGAAACACTGCCAATAATATTACTAATTATTATTATTATTTCACTTTCACATGTTTGAAAACTACTACTAATGACCACCATGGATTTTGCACAAAAACTAAAAAAAAAAAAAAAATTTTTTTTTTTTTTTTTTTGAATTTTCACAGAGCCTTCCAAGTACCACCAGCAGGGGTCGCAAGTACCACCTACGGTACGCGTACCGTAGGTTGGGAACCACTGACAACACACGGAGCGAGGATACACTGCAGGCATAGTTGATGACGCAAAGTGCACTCTGCTCCGTTTCCGAGCGCGGAAGAAATGTTGTAATGTGAAAGCTGACCAGCGGGGGAGAGGGGAGGGGGGGGCAATCGTTCCTGGGTGCGGAACGGAACGGAACGGAACGAAAGCAATCGTTCCCAGTGAGGAAGCAGCCTTAATTTTTATTTTTTTAAATTGAGATGAAAAGAGATTGAGATTATAACTTTAAATCAGGATTCTGACAATAAAGTCAGAATTCGGAGATTCAAGTCAGAATTCCGAGTTAAAATCAGAATTCTGCAGGAAAAAAAAGAAGCATACAATGTGACATCACTGATGATGTCACTGATGACATTATCGATGGTGTACCGGAATTTGAATGTCGCGGCTCCCTTAGATTTATGCGACGTCAAAATAGGGTCACGAGCTAAAAAAGGTTGGGAACCCCCTGGTTTATATGCTTGTAAATCACTGCGCATGTAGAAAGAAGAAAATAGTGAAAATAGGTGCAAAATGTAACCTGTGAATCATATTGTCATTGTATGACTCCATACAGACACTACTACACTACTGTGCGTTTGTGACTCATTGACACAAACGCACACACTCACACACCACCTGTCACACCCCGGCCCTCACTCCAGACACACTTCATGTAGATAACACAGAGGCTCTTTGTGTTGGCGTGTGGATGGATGCGTACGTGTGTATATGTGTGTGTGTGTGTGTGTGTCTGTGTGTATATGTGTGTGTGTGTGCAGTGTGTGTGTTATGGAAAAAACATGTCTGTCAGAGGACAACTCTACCTGGGGCCAGATGGAGCCCAATAGCAGGTACGCGCGCACGCACGCACGCACGCACGCACGCACGCACACACACACACACACACACACACACACACACACACACACACACACACACACACACACACACACACACACACGACAATGTTGAGGTAAACTACCAAAAACAAATAAGCAGTAAAATGGGCTGAAGCCTGTCACTGATTGTGGAGAATCTGGACAAAGCGTCCCACAGAGAATTGTACTTGTAGAATTGTGTGAGAAATGTAAAAAATAAAAAATAAAATAATAATAGTAATAGTAATAATAATACATCGACTTAGAAAGTGACATCTAAAGGAACTGTGTACGCTATACTCATAACATTGTCCTCAGCAAGAGGTCATAATGACAAACTGCTCAAACCAGTGCTTTCTGTGTGTGTGTGTGTATGTGTGTGTGTGTGTGTGTGTGTGTGTGTGTGTGTGTGTGTGTGTGTGTGTGTGTGTGTCTCTCTCTCTGAAAGGAGATATTTAGCAGCACTATATATAAACAATTCGTAAGGCAAACATAAAAAATAATACCCTAAACATCTGCTTAGCAGAGTTTTGTTTTATTATCTGAGTACAGCAGCTATGCCACATAACCCTTTTCTTCTCTGCTGCAAGTTTGACCAAAAGAAGAATTGAAAACAAATAGATTGTAACATGCTGGAAATAAAGACCATGTTTGATTCAGATAGAGGCTCAGATAGTAGATAGATAAGAATACCCCATAACAACACTGCATAGTGGCTGCAACAGTAAACACAGTACATGCAACAGTACATGCAACAGTACACACAGTACATGCAACAGTACATGCAACAGTACACACAGTACATGCAACAGTACACACAGTACATGCAACAGTACACACAGTACATGCAACAGTACATAAAACAGTACACACAGTACATGCAACAGTACATGCAACAGTACACACAGTACATGCAACAGTACACACAGTACATGCAACAGTACACACAGTACATGCAACAGTACACACAGTACATGCAACAGTACATAAAACAGTACACACAGTACATGCAACAGTACACACAGTACATGCAACAGTACACACAGTATATGCAACAGTACACACAGTACATGCAACAGTACACACAGTACATGCAACAGTACACACAGTACATGCAACAGTACACACAGTACATGCAACAGTACACACAGTACATGCAACAGTACACACAGTATATGCCAGTCAGCGAGCTGCAGAAGCACAGCCTCTTAAGTCCAGAGAGGCAATAAAACTCAAATACCAGACATGCATGGTAAAGCCTCACAGCTGGTCTAATAGATCCCATGCGCGTGCGCAAACACACGCACGCACGCCATGTCCATGCAAACACCAACATTAAACTAACACTAACATTAAACTAACACTAACTAACATTAAACTAACACTAACACTAACATTAAACTAACACTAACATTAAACTAACACTAACTAACATTAAACTAACACTAACTAACATTAAATTTAACATTAAACTAATAATAATTAATAATTCATTTATTTTATATAGCGCTTTTCAGAACCCAAAGACGCTTAACAGTAAACAAAAGACAGAAACAGGCAACAGGCAACAGATACAGGTAACAGGTACAAATAACAGTGGCGATTCAGGGCAAGGTTGTATGGAGAAGCAGAGGAGAGGACTAACACTAGAAACTAACACTAACTAACATTAAACTTAACATTAAACTAACTAACACTAACATTAAGCTAACACTAACATTAAACTGAACATTAAACTAACACTAACAAACATTCAACTAACACTAACATTCAACTTAACATTAAACTAACACTACCTAACACTAACATTAAACTAACACTAAAATTAAAGTACAAACACTAACTAACATTAAACTTAACATTAAACTAACACTAACAGACAGTCAACTAACACTACCTAACACTAACTACATTAAACTAACACTAACATTAAAGTACAAACACTAAGTAACATTAAACTTAACATTAAACTAACACTAAGTAGCATGAAAGTACAACATGTTGTAGCACATGAAGAGAGCAGCCTACCTCAGCGGAGTCACGAGTACACTTTCACTGTTGCCACTGCAGAGCAGGAACAGGATGGAAATAGTTTCTCCCATATGAACTCCCTCTGGAGTCACAGAGGGAGGAGAAGAGAAACAGATGACAAGTGAAAAGGAAAGAGGGGGCGAGGACGAGCGAGGACAGAGAGAGAGGGACGAGCGAGGACAGAGAGAGAGGGACGAGCGAGGACAGAGAGAGAGGGACGAGCGAGGACAGAGAGAGAGGGACGAGCGAGGACAGAGAGAGAGGGACGAGCGAGGACAGAGTGAGAGGGACGAGCGAGGACAGAGAGAGAGGGACGAGCGAGGACAGAGAGAGAGGGACAAGCGAGGACAGAGTGAGAGGGATGAAGAGAGAGAGAGAGAGAGAGAGAGAGAGATGGAGGGGAGAGAAACCTAGACAGGGAATCAACACATTCAGACCAGCTCTTGAAGCTCCTCTCCTGTCCTCCTCTGTCTGTTGTCTGTCAGGCTGCAACAGGAAGACAAGCAAGGAACATTCTTTCTCCAAAGGTGATAACAGCCGCCCCCCCACAACTCTCTCTCTCTCTCCAGTCTCTCCTTCTCTCTCTCTCTCTCTCCAGTCTCTCCTTCTCTCTCTCTCTCTCTCTCTCTCCAGTCTCTCCTTCTCTCTCTCTCTCTCTCTCTCCAGTCTCTCCTTCTCTCTCTCTCTCGCTCCAGTCTCCCCTTCTCTCTCTCTCCAGTCTCTCCTTCTCTCTCTCTCTCTCTCCAGTCTCTCCTTCTCTCTCTCTCCAGTCTCTCCTTCTCTCTCTCTCTCTCTCTCTCTCTCTCGTCTCTCCTTCTCTCTCTCTATCTCTCCAGTCTCCCCTTCTCTCTCTCTCTCTCTCTCCAGTCTCCCCTTCTCTCTCTCTCTCTCTCTCTGCACCTTCACCGTAGTTTTGAAACCATTCTGTTTTGCTGCCTTGGCTTGTCCCCTCCTTTCTTTTCCAGCTCCTCTCTCCGTCCTGCCCCAAACTAACACAGGTACTGGAGCAGTTTGATTCCTGAGCAAGCAGCTGGCTGGAGGAGGATCCTTCAGCAGCCAGCATCTAACTAGAAACACCCCCCCCCCCCACACACACACACACACACACACACACACACACACGCACACCCACACGCACACACACACACGCACGCACACACACAGGTGAGGGAGTTTCTGCAACACACACACATAGGCTAATGCACAAACACACATTCAAGCAACACAAGACACACAAGGCAAAAGGACCTTGAGCTGGCCAAATATGGCGACGGGGAATGTAAACATGGGGGCGGGCTCTGGCGAGGCCTGTGTGTTTCTGTGTGTGTGTGGCTGGGTGTTTGGGTGTGTGTGTGTGTGTGTGTGTGTGTGTGGAGGGGGGATGGGGAAGGAGGAGATGGACAAATTGCAAAGTGCAACCTGAACCTGAGAGCAGGGAGACAGACAGCCAGTTATAAAGGCAGACCAAACAGTGAATAAAGAGATAGAGAGGGAAAACACAGTGGAAGATATGGCAGCTGGAGTGATAGAGGGAGTGGAGGGGAGGGGTGGGTAAAGCAGAACCACCTGAGTGGGGGGGGGGGAGGGGCTGGGGTGGGTAAAGCAGAACCACCTGAGTGGGGGGGGGGGGGCTGGGGTGGGTAAAGCAGAACCACCTGAGTGGGGGGGGGGGAGGGGCTGGGGTGGGTAAAGCAGAACCACCTGAGTGGGGGGGGGGATGGGGCTGGGGTGGGTAAAGCAGAACCACCTGAGTGGGGGGGGGGGGGGGGCTGGGGTGGGTAAAGCAGAACCACATGAGTGGGGGGGGGGGGAGGGGCTGGGGTGGGTAAAGCAGAACCACCTGAGTGGGGGGGGTACTGGGCTGGGTAAAGCAGAACCACCTGAGTGGGGGGGGGGGGGGCTGGGTGAAGCAGAACCACCTGAGTGGGGGGGGGCTGGGTAAAGCAGAACCACCTGAGTGGGGGGGGGGGGGGCTGGGTAAAGCAGAACCACCTGAGTGTGAGTGGGGGGGGGGGGTGGGGCTGGGTAAAGCAGAACCACCTGAGTGTGTGTGGGGGGGGGGGTGGGGCTGGGTAAAGCAGAACCACCTGAGTGTGTGTGGGGGGGGAGGGGCTGGGTAAAGCAGAACCACCTGAGTGTGTGTGGGGGGGGGGGGGAGGGGCTGGGTAAAGCAGAACCACCTGAGTGGGGGGAAGGGGAGGGGCTGGGTAAAGCAGAACCACCTGTGGTTGAAAACAACATTTTTCTGACTGGTTGCGTTACTCACACCCTCATTATGTTCCTGCACATGCGTGCGTGTTGGCGGTTAACGTAATGGCCATTTGCCTCGGTGTGAGGCACTGTGTGTGCGTGCTTTAGTGCGTGCACGGGTGTGTGTGTGTGTGTGTGCACGTGTGTGTGTGTGTGTGTGTGTGTGTGTACGCA
>NC_139632.1:3806365-3833865 GCF_964638095.1 Poromitra crassiceps | reverse complement strand
TATACTGTATTATCTACAGTATTATCTATTATTATACTGTATTAATCTACAGTAGTATCTATTATTATACTGTATTATCTACAGCAGTGTTTCTCAACTGGTGGGTCAGGACCCAAAAGTGGGTCACGGGGCCGTTTTGAGTGGGTCACAGATGTGGAAAGAAAAGTTCTACTTAACCCTTCAGCCGGAGACAGAACTTGCCATCTGCGGCTGCTCAGAGTCCTCTCTGGACTTAGCTATGCAACAATCTCTGACACAGGGGACAATTGTTGCCAAGAAACTCATTCTGCAAGAATGGAAGTCCCCCTCCCCCACCCTCTTTTCAGCTGTGGTTGGTGGACATGATCTCTGTTATACGGATGGAGAGACTCAGGTTCCTGAGGAACAACTCACTTAAGAGATTTCTAACTATTTGGGACCCGTTTCTGACCCACCTTGACGAGGTTAGGGGCGACGGGTGATTCGCCCGGCTGCTCTCCCATGGACCCCCTTGTGTAGGACCCCATGCATAACGTTTTTTACAAGCACATAAGCACTTTATGCAGCTGGTAGCACCATGTTGTAATATTGGAGTATATGTTTTTTTTCTTTCTTTATTTTCTATTCTTTTCCTGTATCTGAGTTTGTTTTTATGTGTTGGTGTTATACTGATTGAGGATGCTGGCGTCAGAGTCTGTAGCAGGGTAATTCTTAAAGCCAGAGTGAAGGTACTGGTATGATGAGACTAGAAGACCCTAAAGCATCCATCGGTACCAACATGCCATGCTAGCCTGTTGCGAAGGGGGCTAAATGATGCTACAAAGTTAAAGGCTAAATTCTGAAAATTAGGTCGTGACTTAATGACTCAGGAAAAATGTGGGTCGTGAGGCTAGACCAGTTCAGAACCACCATCTACAGTATTTTACAGTATTTCACTGATCTACAGTATTTTACATATCTACAGTATTTTACAGTATTTCACTGATCTACAGTATTTTACAGTATTTCACTGATCTACAGTATTTTACAGTATTTCACTGATCTACAGTATTTTACAGTATTTCACTGATCTACAGTATTTCACTGATCTACAGTATTTTACAGTATTTCACTGATCTACAGTATTTTACAGTATCATGTGGTGTTTAGCGGAAGAGGTTTATTGCGTGACAGATGAAGCGTTTCTTACTAGACTGCCGATGTGCAGACTGCTTGCAGATTCTGATAGACTCTCAGGAACAGAGAGCATCCTGAGGAGATGAGTTTCATGCCAAAAGGAAAAAAGTTAGAATTGTTCAAAAACCATCTCAAACGGAATACAGATGTGGGTAGCATAATGCAAACACATTCCAGGAGTAGACCACACTTTGAAAAGCTCACTACACCACCGCTGGTTGGAAAACAGTGCTGCATTAGTATTGGCGGATAGATGCAGGGTGAGGAGGTCTCCCACAATGGCCAGCTATCACTATATCATCAAGTTCTAATTAAGCAATATCACACGAGAGGGAGTGCATTGTACTTGTACATGTGTGTTTTATGTTCTATGTCTTTATGTTTTATGGTGTGCTGACTGTGCACAATGTATCTTGATGGGAAGAGAAGCCAAAGAAAAATTTCCACCATGGTGGACAATAAAGTATCAAATCAAATCAAATCAAATTGTTGGCTAATATTGGCACTGCTGTGATTCGGTCGCAGGCACGAGGCCGCAGATAATCACAGCAGTGCCAATATTAGCCAACAATGCACGACCTCGAGTGTGATATTGCTTTTATACAACAGTTCTATTAAACAAAGCTGATTAAAAAAAAATGACAAAAAGCTGAGAAAATAGATGATTTCTGTATTTATTCCTCCGCCAACAAAAATAGTCCCCCCAGCTTTCCCTTTGCAGAAAATGTAGCCTAATCAGCCCGCCTGGTCAGGAGGAGGCGTAGCGCCTGCCAGAGATCTCCGTGTCTTATCAGCAGAGACCGTTTTGAGTCCTTACCCTCATCGTCGTAACACAGCCAGTTTTCCATCTTTTGAAGCATGATGTTAGATTACAACGAGCTAGTTGTGTGGCTTAGCCTTCCAAAATGTTGCCGTTAGTTTTTTAGAATGTAATACATAGAATTGGGAACGTTACATTCAATTTCATTCAGACTGTCTTTCTGGCTCAATCGCCGCCATTTTTCCCCCGGAGCGAGGGAGGATGGGAGGAGGGAGGGTGTTTTACAGTAGTGGCTGAGAGAGCGTAGTGGCACAGTGCTCCAAGCAGGTCGCGAGGCACATTTTTTGCAACATCATCCAATCAGGGTGCATTCCCTGGCAATTCACATGGACGCGCATTGCTACGACCAGCATAGTTAAGACCAGACGTAAGCCGTGTTGGTGCAACAGGCATAGTTAAGACCAGTTGGTGCAACCGGCCCCTGGAGGTTTCCGCAGAAGAATGTTGCTCCCCCTCGTCCTCTTCTGACGAGCATTCATAGTTTAAGTCAAAAGTTATGTTAGGAAAAAAATCCATCTTTGCGCTCTCAGTTACGCTTTGAATGACGTTCAATGTAACGTGGCTGGTGTTTGTTTTGTTGATTAGAGCAGCTGTGAAGCGGAGTGATATAGCCTACCCTACACACAGTGAAGCGCCAGTGCATTATCGTGAAATATAGGCACTCGTAAGATCCCTCTTGTCCAATCAAATTGCTCGGCCGGAACTACCTGTTGTATAATTCAGCTCAGACATCTGCTGCTTACCTCCATCTGGTCTCATGTTGGGAGGACCGTGCAGGACAACACAGAGGAGGAAGGATGGAGATGGACACATCCTTAAGCCTCCCTTCAACAGACTGCCCAGCATCCACACATACCTGGAGAAGAGAAGAGAGAGGAACAGGGAGAAACATTCATAGTGTTTGTAGTGTATATCTAGTATAGACTCCATATATCTCCAATAACATTACAAGTAGACGATTAAGATGTTCAAAGTGGAAATTGGAGTTATTCTACTTGTTTCACAGTCATATAGTAGCTTGTTTATGGTAATGATAGTCTTATAAGAGGAATAAACGGGGTGATTAAGTCACCACAGATCCCTGAAAATCAGAGGCTACGAGCTGCTGAACCAGAGCTGAACTTTGACCTCAGGTGCTCCCTCCCGGTCAATCAAGCGTGCTCTTACCGTTTTTGAGAGGGGGTCATCAGAGTGGAGACTTGATCATTGTAGAACCTCCTCATGGCAAAGTGGTCCAGAGAAAGGTCTGCACTGAGAGATGCACATATTCAGGCGCTACTAGTCTCAGCGCTCTCATACACATAATGCTAATACTCGCTCAACTATCAAGTCAAGACAGATTTACAATCACAATTGCGTCCCTGCACACACACACACACACACACACACACACACACACACACACACACACACACACACGCACGCACACGCACACACACACACACATTTACAATCACAATTACATGCCTGCACACACACACACACACACACACACACACACACACATTTACAATCACAATTACGTGCCTGCACACACACGCACGCGCACGCGCACGCGCACGCACACACACACACACACACACACAAATAAGATAAGCTGTCACAGACTCAGAAGGACTAAAAACAATGTTATCAAGAGGTGACAATCAGCAATTTCACAACAGCGAGTCAGCTGTTCAGGCTTGAACAGCATGCATGCACACACAGACACGCCCACAGTGTGGTGCACACCAGCTTGCTCCTCCTCTTGCCTGCATGTTCAGTGGACACTGTGACTTCCTTCTAACTGTGACCTTTCCCATGATCTCTGCCCGACTGTCGTGACAGTCTGAGGAAAGGAGGGCGTGCTTTAACATAACCCAGAAGAAAGAACATCTTGTATGTAACACTGCACCAGACCTCACAATCCCAAGGTTCTCCTACAGGCCCTGTCTCCGGTCCTGTGGTAACATTAAAAGTTAATAAATTCACAGGTATCCAACGGCAACAGGAACCCTGCCCCAAAATCAAATATCAATCCAGTTCAAAGTCTCTTTAATCAACTGTCCTGCCCTTTGCCTTGTGGAGATACACCGGCTTCTGTTCGGTCTGTCCATTGTTCAATCACTGCTCCTTGCTTCTGATCTTCAAACTTTCCCTTTCACTCTGCCATCAGTATCATTACTGAACAGTTACAAGTCCCTTTCTTTCTAGCATGGGCATTCAAAAGTCATCCTTAATGCAGAGTGTAATTACATGTGGTTACATGTAAGATATCAAGAAAACGACTCTTCTTAAAAGATGGCTTTACCGGTAATTAACCCACTTTGTATCATTAATAATCTTGGTAATATAAGCACACGGGCAGTGTTTACCTTCTCTCTCTGTGTTTTCCTCACGGAGATCTCCCATTTCCTCCTCTGCCAAAGCGCTACGTTCTAACGCGTTTGACGTCACAACGCGTCAGAACGGAGCTGTGAAAGTTGTGCTGGAGAGGCAGAATCTGCTCCGAGGGCGGCTGTTATTGTTTATTTTTATGTTTTAAGTATGTGCACATCTGCGGAGAATTTGCATTGCCTTAATGACTTGCAGCTGGTGGGGGCGGAGTTTCTGCAGACAGGAGCAGGAGCACTTTCTCCACGAGGTAAACGGAGAGACAAGGTAAAACACTGGCCATGTGCTTATTACCGAGACGATATGATACAAAGTGGGTTGATTAACGGGTAAAGCCATACTTTAATTCCTTTACCTTCTTATGTTAGGGAAGTGCAATAGAGCTGCCACGATTAATCGATTCGTCGATTCGTCGATCGACAGAAAATTAATCGACAACTATTTTGATCATCGATTCATCGTTTTGAGTACAATTTTAAGAGAAAAGGTCTAAATTCTCTGATTCCAGCTTCTTAAATGTGAATATTTTCTGGTTTCTTTACTCCTGTGTGACAGTAAACTGATATTATCTTTGAGTTGTGGACAAAACAAGACATTTGAGTGGGGTCATCTTTTGACTTTGGGAAACACCGATCGTCATTTGCTACCATTTTCTGACATTTTACAGACCAAACAACTCATCGATTAATCGAGAAAATAATCGACGGATTAATCGATTATGAAAATAATCGTTAGTGGCAGCCCTAAAGTGCAAGCGAAAACATGCACAAGGCCTTAGTATCTATCCGCCATCCTTGCTACAATTGAACAAATCCACAATTGCGTAGTGTGTACAGTGTTACCTGGCTGACATGTTGCTGAAGTGGATATAGGAAGCCACCAATACTCCGATCTGGCCCTTACCTCCCTGTTGAGGACAGGCACAGTGTCAGGACAAGTCAATATTATGTACTCACCTACGCAGAGAACAATGTGAACTGTTGACGGTATATACAGAAATGTCACGGTATTTGTGGAGAAAGAAGGGAGGGTGACGTTCGTTTACCCTGCAGTGTAAGACCAGCACGTGCTTCGGGTGTGTTTGGAGCCAGCTTTCCATCGTGGTGCACACGTTGCAAATCTGATCCAGGTTGGGAGCCAGGAGGTCCACCCAGCCGGTGTCCAACATCTGTCACACAAATCACAACGTACAATGCAATGCACTGCCATGCTTACTATTACTATACTTACTATTACTATATATGAACTATTACCGTTACCTTGTGGTTCATTTGAGTGAGACGGTCATTCCTCTCTGAAAGATTGATAAGCTGAAGAAGAAAGGACAAATTAAAGGTCTCATGAGGAAAGAAAGTAAAGTGGGGGAAAATGCTCTGTAGATCTCTACCAAAGCTCTTAGTACGTCTGTCTGTCTGTCTGTCTGTCTGTCTGTCTGTCTGTCTGTCTGTCTGTCTGTCTGTCTGCCTGTCTGTCTGTCTGTCTGTCTGTCTGTCTGCCTGTCTGTCTGTCTGTCTGTCTGTCTGTCTGAAGGGTGTAGCATGGGCCAAGGAAGAACCCATTACATTTTGGTGCGGATCAGATCCAATTCGCATCAAGGAAGGGGCGGGGCTAGGGAAAAGGGGTCGTAGCTAGGGATAGGAAGGTCGTAGAGTTGGGATTCAAGGAGTTGGTAGGGGGAGTGGCTAGGGGCATGTGGGTGGTTGGAGGGGGCATGGTGAGTGAAGTGGGTGGGGCTAGGGAATAGGAGCCATAGCTAGGGATAGGCAGGTCCTAGAGTCAGGGTTCCAGAGGTGGGTATGGGGGAGTGGCTGGGTTGATGTGGGTAGCTAGGTCAAGGTTAGGGGTGCGATCTGACTCACAAAATGTGCGTATCATAGCAGACTGTAGAGTATTGGCCTTGGCGAAAGTCTGCGCTCTCCGAGTGCAGTTCTAGTTTTAGCTCTTTTCCTAGCATTTTGCTCTTGCATGATCATTCTACAGTCACAGGAATATTGTCAAATTGATTTGACTGTTGCAAGTCATTCTGGATAAGAGTGACACACATGGTGGAATAGAGAGAAAGAAGAGGTTACGATGTCTGATAGGTAGTGATCCTCTTCAAGTCCACCACACATCTCACCAGGTAATTGTGTCCATGCTTGGACTGGAGCATGAAAATGATATCGCGCAGGTTGTGGTGGTAGGTCTCCTCTGGGCATACCAGAGGGTAACATATGGTGATGATACGTTCGGTGATGTAGGTCAGGTCAATTCGGTGTGGTTGCTCCATGACTGACATCAGTCGGTCACGTGAGGAGCAGGCCTACCTGCAGAGACAGAGGAGGTGTGAGGCAGAGTGTGAGAGAGAAAGCCAGGGAAAGAATCTATGCAGAGGTGACACCTGATGAGGAGGTGAGCACTTTCAGCCAGCAGATGTTACAGCACTAATGTGAGCTTGTATTATTATTATTATTATTATTATTATTATAAGCACATTATTTAATTTGGGAGCCACACCGTGATCGAGTTCGTAATGTGGTCAGTCTCACTACTGCTCAAATCCTTTTACGGGAGTGACACTAAATCATGATAGGGTTGAGGCTAAACCACGGGCTGCACATTAACAGTAACACATGGACCAGGACAATGACATGTGCTTGTTTAGTGTTAGATGTTTATGGCAGCGAGACCAAGTGAAGCACAGAGAGTGTAGAGGGCCAGCCAGGTGGTTCACCTCACCTTCACCCAAGCCATGTGACCACAGCAGAGTCAACAGCATCACAGACCATTTCACCAGGACACATAAGGCAACCAGGAATAACCAGTGTTGGGCAACTTACTTTCAAAATGTAATATACTACATATTACTAGTTACTAGTTACTTTCATTTGAAAGTAATAAGTTACTTTACAATATTACAGTCTGTGTAGAGTAACTCATTACTTATTACACTACTTTTGCATTACTTTCACCAAAACAACAGCAGCAGCAGAATGACATCGCCGCTCCGGAACCATCCCGAAAAATTATTTCAACCGTCTTGAAGTCAGTGTAAACAATTCTAAATGTTATCCTTTTCCTTTGTTATTGTCATCTATAGTGGCTATTTGCATAAAAACACAATTTGATTAGGAAATGATTGTATCTTTATTTAACTGTGCTTTGATAAAAAAAAAAAACAATGCTAGTAGTCAGCCATCAATCAAATATTTTTCTTCCCATCATTATTGATATTGTTGAATATAAAAACAAACATGTTACTGAAATTAATTGATTGATGATACAACCCTTTCAAAATAATTTACAATCCGTGTCATGCAAGTGTTAGAAAATAGATTCATTTTTAATTTCAAAGGCACAGGTTGTGAACTCTGCTTTGACATTGCCATCAAGCGTAGTGTTGCCTGAGCATTTTGCCCATTTGCGATGGTGGTTATTTTCAGACAGGTTGGCTTATTATTGTTGCTACTTGTCTCACAGAATCGACACTTTTAATTCAATGTTGTGCAAGTAAAACTCTTCCTAGGAATGGGGGTTGTACTTCAGGCTTGGTGTGGAGAGCAGAGTCAAACTCCTGAGGGTCTTTGTTGTTAATCGTCTGTCCTCATCATGAATTTGCCACTTGCTGTTTATGGGTTCAGGTGCTGCAGCAGCTCCATGTAGAGCTCCACACGGCTGAGGAGCGCTGCATTGTTCTCGGCACGTAGCAGCTTGGAGTACACAGCTTTATAGATCGCCAGCTGCCCCTCGTCCTTATTGCTTTGTTTGCTCTTCATAGCCGTCCTCAGTTTGACCAGCTGCAGCAGCAGGAAGGAGAAACTTTGCTCAAACACACCAATCAACTTCATCACTTCCTGGAGGTTCAACCCTGAGGAGGCCGGCTCTGATGTCAACGCTGTCTGCTCCTCCAGCAGTTCCTTACGGATGAGATGGAAGGCAAAGCGAGTCTCCGTCATGATCTCAAGGGCTCCTGTCAGGGTCTTCAGCTTAGCTCCGTTGCTGCTCTGACCTGCCACGATAAATTCAGCGAAGGCCACCCTCTCCAGCAGTGTGCGCAGCAGCTCGCACGGCGCGTCCTTGAGGCTGAGGAATAAGCGAGCAGCTTTGTCGTAGTGCAACTCTGCCAGGCTCCGACGCTGCTTCCTCAAGTGTTCATCCCCCACCTGGTTGCGTAAGCCGCTGTGGTACATGGAGGCCAGGCGGTGGTGGACGGTGGCAGCTCTGTACTGGTAGAGCGGCTGGCGAGCCGACTCCGTCTGCAGATCGCAGTACTTCAGGGACTTCGACATGGCTTCCGTCACCTCCAGCTCAATCTGCTCCTGGGCCTTCCTGGACAGCGGGGCGTAGTCCTGCAGCAGAGTGGCCAGAGTGAAATAAGTAGTGGACAGCTCCCATGTCACACTGTCCCACACCGCCGGGTGGCTCCCTCTGCTCGACAGTGACTTCAGCGCCCGCAGGTAGTAGTCTACGGCCTTCTTGTAGTAGAGGGCCTCGCTGGGTGAGAACTCCCCTCTGCTCTGGTCAGCAGAGTAGGCACAGTGGGCCTGGGCACAGATCCTCATCAGCCTGCCGCTGTTACACAGCAGCAGGGCCGTGTTGGTGCTGTTCCCGATGGCCTCAAAGTCTTTCATACCCTTCTCAAAGAAGGCAAAGCTCTTCTTCCACATCTCCTGCTCTGCCACAGACACTGAACTCTTCGCATCATCCTTGTCAGTCTGCATGGCTGCAGCCCGGTTCATATAGTAGACCCCCATCTCATTGCGGATGTTCCCCAGCTTTTTGAGCACCTGATGAGTCAGTTGGTCCGATGCGTGATCTTTCACAGCGCCGGAGATGAGCAGATCGTACGCCGCCTCGTAGCACTTGCTGCTAACAAACAGCTGGTACTCTAAGTCCATCATGGCCAGATCTGTTGCCATGCTGAAGGCCTGGCACCTGCTCTCTTGGTGCAGGCTATGCAGGATCTCTTGATCCTCTTTGGTCTGGTAGCTGTATTCCTCCAGGTACGCGGCTCTGTTGCTTGCATTCTGGGCCAACATCAGCTGGATGTCCCCACAGAGAGACAGGCACTGGCCGTGAAACAGCAGCACCCGCGGGTCCAGTGTGCAGCTCACTGAACAATAGGCATCGTGGCACTGCAAAGTTAGCTTGATGTAGCGCAAGGCTCGCCCGTACTTGAGCAGGTTGGTGGCCGCGTCAGAGAGGACATAGTAGGCCTTGGAGGCCTTGAGGAAGAGCTGCCGTTTCATGCAGTGCTGCCAAGAGCCGGGGATCATCCCCGAGCGGGTCGGGTGGTTCTGATCCTCTCGGAAGGGTCCCGCTCGCTCCAGCAAGAGAGCCATGCCTTTCTCAGCAGTGAAGAAGGCTCCAGTCGCACATCTCTCCTCATATTTGAGAGGAATGGGTGTGTTGGGGTCTGCAGCTGGGAGATCACTCTCCTTCTTGATGCTGCCATCTACTGCTTTCAATCCCTTTAGTACACAGCTCAGGACGTGTCTACATCGGTCCTCCTTGTCTGGAGACACAGGGAAAGCGTAACTTGCTCTGATCTGGTTGGTCATGGAGGTGTATTTCTTGGGGACAGAGAGATCCCCTACAGAGCGGATCACAGCCAGGGCTTCACTGTCATCCTGTGGGTCGGAGCAGGTGCTGCAGGAGCCGTTCGTATCGTCACTGTCACTCGGGAGCTCCTCCTCTTCCTCACCACTGCAGCTGTCCTCAGAGCCACCTGCCCGGAGTGACTCCCCTCTTCCATCCTCTTCAGGAGGCTCATCGAGCTGGAACAGCTCCGACAGCATGTAGTGGGCCGAGGCGAGGATTTGGGGATGCCTCTCCTGATCCAGCAGTTTGACACAGTTTAAGAGCAGAGTTCTGATTGTCCCATAGTGCTTCCTGTTCTGCCTGGCCTTCACCATCATGTTGCTGGCCACCTTGTAGAGGAGCACAGCCACTGGAACAGTGAAGGGATTCTGACATTTGTCCTCTTCAGCCTCCTCGCACAACGTGGTGAGATCATAAAGCTTCACGACGTCGCTCCCGCTGGCTTTGAAGAGCCAGTAGGTGTGTCCCTCTTTGGTGCAGTTGGACTTGAGGAAGGACAGGATGTTCTGAGCGATGTCTTTCACCACCGTGGTGGAGAAAGTAAAGTTCTCCAGGTCGGGGATGTCCTCTGTTTTGATCATCTCGTATTTCTGAACAATGCCATTGACGTGAAAGCACATGACAAGTTCTGGCACGTTGCACATGAGGTTGTCCAGCCAGTAGTCCATACCTGTCAGAATGTTGATTGGCTTATCGTTGTCCCTGAGTCGTAGACTGACTGCAGGGTAGCGACCACCTCCAAAAATAGGCATGTTGGACCCAACCAACATGTGGATGTCCTCAAATGTCCACATGATGTTTCGCACAAAGTCGTTCCTTAAACCCTGACTGTTCTCCCCCTCACTGAAGAGTATGGGGAGATGTTGTTCTTTGGGAACAGACGTCACCTGTCCCAGAGCGCTCTCCACAGAAACACGTTCCTCTTTGGGAACAGCTGATTGGTCTGAGTCAGAGGGTGTGCTGCTGAAGGTGTCGGGCCAGGAAGGACTGAGCTCCTCGGCTCCGCTCTCTTTCTGCCCTTCATTCAGGTTGTCCGGTACCGGCTCTGCAGCCCCATCATCCTTGATACTGTAGTAGAGGAACTTGGACAGGATTTCTTTTTGATAACAGTGTTCTTTGTTCTTCTTTTTCCTCTGCCACTTCCGATCTATCAACCGCTGGTAGAACTCTTTCAGCCACATCCAATCTCCTGTCTGAGAAGATCTCATGAAGAGCTTTTGAATGTCAAGCTCATCCAAAAGCAGCGTCCTCCCCACGCGGTGAACAGCCATGCTGACATGGGACTTGCTGTAGGGGATTTTCAAGAGCTTCTTGATGTTCTCCGAGTCCGACACCACGTCGACATCATCCCCGATAGAATCGATGAAGTCGTACGCCATCCCGAAACTGGAAAATGGCTTGCTCTTGCTGGACCCTAGCACTGTGGTGCCGGTGCTGCCGAGCTGGGGGTAGTCCCTCAGCCAATTGGCAGGTGGCAGCTTCAAGTCTGTCTTCTCCTGCAGCAGGGCATAGCTGGTATGACGTGGGGCAGCGCAGTACTTCACCACAGCTCTGCTCTTTACTTCGCTGCTGCTCTGACATGCTTCCAGCTCATGTTTGATGCTCTCTCCACCACAGTAAGGGACCCTGATGTCTTCCCTTGCATTATCCAAGGGGAACCCATGTTCTCTGTCCAACACGCTCATAATGAACACGGCGGGCCTTTCAACGGAGTTAACATTAGCGTGCTCTAACACTATCATAGGGTGGGCTTTACCAGGCTTTATGACATCACTGATGATGTCACAGTGTCTATGACATCATCAGTGACTGTCATAAATCACTGATTCACTTGAAAGCGACAGAATGTCGGGAAACAGTGGATGGATGAATCCAGAAGGAGGCGGTAATGCAATTATAAAGGATGCCAACTGGCATAAAACACCACAGACGAAGAAAGGGAAAGTGTCCTGGGTCGTCTTCTTCTTCTAATGGCTTTCCGGCAGACTGGATGCCTTGCGCCACATTGCTGCCTTTCACAAAATATTACACAAATTCCAGACTTGGGGCTCCGCCCCCTCCTCAATGCTCCTCCCTCCGGCCGCCTCGCTCTCCTAATCGACCGTGTTCCCGGACTGCTCTGCGCTCGTGCAGCACGCCCACCTCCCTCGCTGCTCGCCGGCTCGTACTCCGTCTCCTCCAGCGGATGGTCTCTCTGTATCCCCGGGTCCGATGTTTTGGTTCCGGTGTTTTTTTTCATACAATTCCAATGGATCTTAAGTGATGATTGATAGGGAAAACTTTTGTATGGGTGTATATTTTGTGGGCGCAAGTGCAAGTAAACAACCGGTCTCCATGCAAACAGTAGAATTTTACCGCTGCAAAATCTCTTCCAATGCATAAGTCTTTCAATGCTTAAATAAGGAAACATTTTAAGGGATTCTGTGCAACACCCTAAAGTAAGTCCCTTAAGTCAGTGGTTCTCAAACTTTTTCACATCAAGGACCCTCTAAACAAGTGATCCTCACTATTTCTTCGATGAGAGCCGCACTGGCACGACAAAGTCAATAGGAGAGCCACTTTTACCGCGAAACACGCAAAAAAGCCACCCCAACCAAGCACATGATCTGCCTACCATTTTTTTACACACACACACACACACACACACACACACACACACACACACACACACACACACACACATATACCAGTTTCCCCTAGAAAAAGGTTTTAGCTAACCTGTTCACATCTATGTTCGCAATGGCATCCCAAGTATCATCATACTATTATGGGATGCGATGCGAACAGTTGTATTATGGGATGTGCATTTCCCAGGCAACGACACACGTTGACACGTTTTGGAACAGCGCCGCACGCTGGCACAATACTCCTAAAAGCAAAATGCTTATTGTTTTGAATGATTTGGCACCTTCTATTACTGTCAATAATATGCCATAAAGGTTTATTGAAATTTTGGGGAGAGCAGGGGAGAAAAAAAAATCAAAAAAAGAAAAAAAAGAAAGAAATTGTTGCAATTTCTTAGAGCCGCCAACTAAAGCTTCGAGAGCCGCCAGCGTCTCGCGAGCCGCGCAATGAGGAACTAGGCTCTAGTCTAAACTGACACAAATTAGACCACAGACCCCCATTTGATAAGATTTTGTCCTAGGGTCCCCCATCTGATACAATATCTCATTTTAGATGTTTTACAGAAAGTGTATGAAACCCATGGCCATGACCAAAACAGTCATACATTCTGTCATTGTCTTACTTATGGATGGAATTATATTGAAAATAAGTCTGCATGTCGAAGTGTCCTTGGGCAAGACACTGAACTAGGGGTGGGAATCGCTGAGTAGCTCACGATACGATATCGTCACGATACTTGGCCCTCGATAACGATATATCACGATACTGCGATACTGCGATATATTGGAAGACGATACATCACGATACCTGTGTAACAAGTGAAAAAAATACCTCTGAAGGCAAAAAATCATGTATTATGCATTTATTAGCAGAATTGACATGAACTCTCTGAGTTCACTCACTCACTCATACCATTTTCGATACCACGGAGGAAAAGTTACACATTAAGTCTTTTTATTATTACTATTAAAACAAGAAAACCTATATAACCTACCTACCTACCTATATAATTTCTAAAAGTAGATATTAATGATCAAACATTTCCATTCATGTAGCCTACAGTAGTTATGTTTTTGTTTCAACTACAAACATAAATAAAGTCAACTTGAAACTATGTTTCAACTACCACACACAGCATAATATTTTAGCCTGTTTATTAAAAAAAAAAAAAAAAAAAAAAAAAAAAATAATAATAATAATAATAATAATAAACATATCGATACTTGGCGCCAGTGTATCGATAACGTATCGCGGGTGGAAATATCGCGATAACGTGGGTATCGATATTTTGTCCCACCCCTACACTGAACCCCAAATTGCTCCCGTTGGTGTGCCAGCACCCTGCGTGGTAACCTGCCGCCATCGGTGTGTGAATGGAAAGCGCTATATAAATGCAGGCCATATTCTATTCTATTCTATTCTATTCTGTGGTCAACCTGGTCTGTACACTCTGAAACAGTTTGCAGGGAAAGACAAATGGAGCAACTCAATGTTAATGAGCATAGTCTCCAATTATGTATTTTTGGTCTGTTATTTCAACATTTTTAGACTGCTGAAAACTACATGTGTCAATAATCCGTCCTGAGGAAACAAAACAAACAGAAGTGTGTGACTTAACCACATGCTCGCACGCACACGCGCATGCAAACTCACACACACACACACACACACACACACACACACACACACACACACACACACACACACACACACACACACACACACACACACACACACACACACAGGTTCTATAGGGTGTGCCGTTTAGTGTACAGCGAAGTCCTTGAACCAAAGTAGCCACATCTAATTATGGCCTCGACCTCACATTTAAAAGGAATGCATTCCAAAATGGATTAGCCATCCTGTCCCTTTCTCTTCATTCTCTCCTGCCTTTAAGCTGCGAGCACAAGCTGCCAGTGAGAAAGCATCTGCAGTGGGAATAGAGCCAATGTGTGCTAGTTATTCATTCCACTCACAAACAGTCTCACATCCCTGCCAGGCACATGTGCTATACCAGAACCATACAAGGCTGAACGCAACATGCCGCTGTGATACCCAGTCACCCATCCTATCTGCTCCATGTGGCTCTGCAGCTTCTCTGATCTTTTCTTTCACTGACTGCTCTTCTTTCTCGCAGGTCTTAATGTGAGGCTAACCTGCCCCTTCATCTTGAATTGAGTTCTACAATGTGATTTTTTTTTAGCTGTGACCAGTCTCTCTCTATGTTGGTTGGTTGGTTGGTTGGTTGGTCCACCAAAACATGTTGGCCCACAAAATCAATCATTGGAGTGGATGACATCACAATTGAGTGGATGACGTCACACTCTGACTGACTTTGCATATCTGGTGTTTGCAGCTACTGCGAATCCGCGCTTGGTTTTAAACAACTAAAAACAAATCTGCCAGTGCTGGGGTGCCATCACTTTGCTTGTTGCTAATACAGTTTGACTTACATGAATTTTCAATGAATTGACAATATCGCAAAATAAGGTCTTTCAGCAGTATCAAAATAATGTAATTTTGATTTAAGAAAATGCACGTTCATTTGAATTTGACATGTCTATTTTTTTGTATATTTTATTGTGTCAATCATCAAGTACATAATTGATACATTTCATTTCTAACCCTTTTTTAAGCCATCACGCATCACCCATACAAACTAAAAATACACAGTACAAACAGTCAGCCTTAGACAATGAGGTAAGTGGGTATAGTTGTCATGGTCTGATCTACACCTTCCTACCTCATATACAAACGTACATCGAAAGAAAAAAGAAGAGGAAAATTGGAAAGAAAGAGGAGAGAAAAAGAAAAGAATAATAAATCAAAAACAAAACAAAAAAATAAGGATAATAATTAGCTTTGAAATGTCATTAGAAATGTAGGTTTTCTGTTAAGACTATGTTTCTAATACCATTTCACATGTATTTACTTATTTATTCCTTCTTCTCAAGGTGTGATCTGTCGAATATTCCACTTTTTCTTCAAATGAAAAAAAGATACAGTGCACTCCTCTTATAGTGATCACTTTGGGACGGGTTAAATTGATCAGTATATGCGGATGATAATTATAACTGATTATTTTCTTTTTCTTTATTTCTCATGCAGATTACCATCTAAATGACATTTGTATGTGTATTATTACATGAATACAGTACATATAAAGTAAAGGAATGTTATTGACTTTAAAAATCCATACAGTAAGTTAGGCCTCTAGATGTTTCAAACACATAGACACGTAGACAGAGACGCTGCCATCTCTCCATACAGACAGACAGACAGACAGACAGACAGACAGACAGACAGGCAGACAGACAGACAGACAGACAGACAGACAGACAGACAGACAGATGCACCGGGTATTGTTGCTGTATCTCGTTGGCTCATTTTTGGCAGTTTGTACATAAAAAATAATAAAATTACTGTAGTTTAAAATAAAAGCCCAAAATGATCACTGTAAGCGGAGTATTGATCACTATAAGTGAATCATTTAAACAGCATGTGTATAGGAATGATTCGGGGCCAAGCTTTTTGATCACTATAAGCGGTTGATCACTATAACCGTGATCACTATAAGCGGATTCCACTGTATCATTCTTCCTTTTGTAGATTTTTGGGGCACAAGTGTATTTATCCCAGATTTTTCAGTTGTCCTATAGGAAAAGTAGGCTATTAAGACTTAACACACGATTGATGACTTGATGCACTGAGTCCCAGTAGAACATGTCTACCTGGGGTTCAGTCAGCGTCTCATCTCCCCTCAGTGCATCTGAATCCCAGGGAAATATTCCACCGTTAAAGCTCCCAGATGGATCACCCACCATCACCTGCTCCCTTATACACTCAAACCAGCTATTATCCTAAACCAGCACTATTGGCCAACAAGAATGTCTAAGGAAGAGGGATTTACGTCCAGTTAAATATAGTAAATGCAAATTGAATTGGCCATGAAAAGCGCATGCTGATAATAACTATTAAACACTTCTACCTTGAAGGGCAGGTCAACATCACTTATGTCAACATTATAAAGAGAGAGCAGTCAAACATGTTCATAGACAACAGAGGAGGCTTACCTCGAGTTACAGTGAGCCAGAAGGGAGAAATCACCGCGACATGAAGTCTTTTGAGTGAGTGCCTGTCTGTGTGTGAGTGGTATAGAAAGTAAGGTGGAGACTTGACAGAAAGAGAAAGAGTGAGTGAGAGGGAGGGAGAGAGAGAGAGAGAGAGAGAGAGAGAGAGAGAGAGAGAGAGAGGGAGAGAGAGAGAGAGAGAGAGAGAGGGAGAGAGAGAGAGTCATGAGGGAGCATGAAGGGTGCTGCTATTACAGGGCAGCTTGCACTTTGCCCTCTCTCTCTGCAATCTGACAGCAATCCACCCTGGTCTGTGTGTAAGTGTGTACGTAAGTGAATACAAGTCAATAGCATTGTGGTTAATGAACACGACAGTTACAACAAATCCTACTCTCCTAAAAGCAAAAACACCCAATAATATAAAGGCCATTAGGGGGCTCTCTTGGACCCAAATCTGAACATCCATCTATTGTCAGATTAGGATTTTGTCTAGAATTCCACGATTATGTATTTCCGTAAGGACCACTATAGTCAAAAGGAAACTTTTATTGCCATATTTGGCAGTCTGGCTCTGTTCAGGGGGGGGAGGGGGGCCCTGGGAGAGCAGCAGCACATAGGCCCAAGGTACAGAACAAGCAAGCAACAATGACAACACAAATGACTTTGTCGGAAAGCATGTAAAGGAGGAGCTGAGGTGGAGGCGGGTTGCAAGCAGCGGAAAGCAGAAAATGGTGGAAACGAGGCCGTTTTAAATAAGGCGCCCTGTATGAGATTAGCCAATTGAAGGCATCAGAAGGAAATGAGCTGAGCCATCAGCTGACGTGGGCTGGTTTTGTGAGCTGAGCTCGACTTTGTGGCCTCCCAGAACAAGTAACGCTGCTCAATTTGAGGTTGAGCGATAACAGTGAAATAAAATGGGGGAGGGGAATAATTATTCTACATTCTCAATTTGTGATCACTTCATATAAAATAAATAATGGTGAAGTTTAACAATCTATCAATTTGGTGGGGCCCAGAGCAATTCTATTATAATGGCTCTGGTGGGGACCCCCTGGAACCCCCTCAAGGAGCCTAGACCCCACGTTGAAAATGACTATTCTAGTGAACACTAGAGGTGAATCAGTTATCCTTATACCTTACATTCTCTCATCATGCTCATTTATATAATAGTGAAAATGAACTATTCCTCATTTTGCACCGATTTACGAGGTCGCCTCGGTGATAAGGCCTTTACTCCACTGGATGGCGCCAGAAGACGAGTTACTGCTTCCATATACACAGTCTATGTTCCATGTCAACTAATGAGAACGTATGATAACGTCGTATTCAAATGGCTTTTCGTACTAGCTTCTGGAAAGACACGCCACTCAGCTGTTTAAATAGGAATGTGTAGTAGCATGGCGGGCTAGTAGTAGGTAAAATGACTTGCGTCCTTTCCAGGGTCCTAACATGGTCCCCAAGTTGGGGACTATTATCATGTTATTATCTTGGCAAGTACTTTCTCAGTCAGTGCTGGAGGGTAAACGCAGTAATCACCACCCACCTCTTTTAAATGAGGCAAAGTTTACTCACCTATTTTCAGATCAACCGTAAACCATGAACTACTCATAGTAGTTCATGGTTTAGTTTGGATAGTTTGCCCACCTCACCCGTCCGTCCATTTGCGCTAAGAATATAATTACGACATTTCGCGTAGCACTTGAAGGCAGCATAATTCATATCCAATGAGACCACGCCCCTGTCCACCCGTGTACTGTCTGCTGGCCGTCACATCATCATGTTGTACTACAGTAGCAGTCGCGCCTCCTCGCGCTAGCTAGCTTCCATGGCGACCAAGTCAAGTAGCTAGAAAAGAGATTTGCCGTTTCGACCGCTAACGCTAGTTAGCTGTCCAAAGCTAGCTAGCTAGCGGGCATATTAAATGGGACGATGTAGCTAACTAACTCTTTGAACGAAACTACGTGAGTACCGTAGCATGCTAAGCTAACGTGACGCCATATCCATTTGAGTTTGGGTTTTGTAAGCTAACGCAAGCTAGCACATTCACCTGCAGGGCGTTCTTCTTGCTAACGCCGTTGTTGCTATAGCCAGCCAGGATGGACAGTGCACGGGCTACGACTGGAAAGGAAACAGAGTCTGTAGCCCTTTCGACTTCGTCAACGCCACCAGGGATACATGACTCTCACCGGGATAGCAACTGTGTGAAGCCAAGTGGATTAACGTTACCGTGTACTGGAAAGAGACCTTCGGCTGGGGAGGATGATGCTGGTGGGGGCGGAGAATCGACACTCTTCGGGAAGGGAATTGCAGCCACCTCCCTGCTTCAGATTGCGATAAGGAACGGGATCTATCAAAACCAAGTTGCCAACGCTATTGGCGGTGGTGCGGCCAAACATATCAACATGCCCGCCGTTAAAACAGCCAATATTTATAGTCTCGCATCGGCCAACAACACTACTACTGTCAACTCGTTGCTGAATAGGAGACAGCGGAGGCACAAGAGAAATCTCTCGCTCGGGGCTCCACCGACGACCACTGGCTCCCCCGCCGCCGCCGCCGTGTCCTCCTCCACTCCCTCAGCCTCGCCGCTGAACACGCTCAGCCTCGATAGGAAGACGTTTCTTCGGCAGAAGCAGTCGAAGCAGCTTCAGGTGTCTGACAAGGCGTGGGTGAGATCGGACCTCCGGCGGGGCTGTATTCATGTGCACGACTGGCTCACGCCCTCCTACCCGAGACCGGTGCTCTGCACACTGGACACGACCGCTAGAGAGGTGGCGAGTCAGCTGTGCGGCGTTAAAGCTGGATCCGTTTTGAGAATCAATTGCAAAACAAGTGCTTTAATGGACCTAAATGGCAACTGTCACGATAGTCACGGACAGACGGGTGACAAACAAAGTCTTGGTGAGAGTGTGGATGTCAACAAGACAGTATTCCCAGTCTCTCTTTTATCCGCCAAAGCAGAGGAGAGTGAGGCTCTACAGTACAGCAGCAGCAGCACAATAACAACACAGTGTTATCCAGACACAAACTTCTCTTGCAGTCATCTTGCAGACGAAAAGGTGGCAAGCAGCAACGTTTCCTCACAGGGCTATTTGAATGAGCGCTTGGGGATAGATTTGGGCCTTAGTGTGGCTGACTGTTATGGACTCTACTCAGGTTCAGACATGGAGAGCAGCACCTGTGAGGACTTCAGCAGCAGCGGGCACCACCGTGACTCCCTGACACTGAGTGATGGACTGGGCCTGCTTACGGACACCTCAGTGTTGAGCCCCAACTGTGACAGTGCCACAGAGGAGGGACCCGACCCGTTTGAGAGCTCCTCGGACGAAGTGGAGCTCACCTCTTCCCCGACACATCCGACTGGTGTCTCCGCTGTAGACCGGCGGCAAGTGGACCTGCCCGCCACAGACCCCCCCTGCGACGCTGCTCCCAACGGGCTGTCGAGCACACTGGACCTGGATACCACTGATGCTGGAATAGCAAGCAATGTAGATCCTCAAAGCCTAATCACACCTCTCTCCAAATGCTGTAGCAGCTCCCAGACTCGGCCTCTGACCAGCCCAGCATCTGTCCAGCCTGACCCGGAGAACCCCGGGGGGGAGAGCAGCAGAGGGTGGTCAGACCCCATAAATATTAGTCCGACCCCGGCCCTCATTGTCCAGCTGCACGGGGGAGTTGTGCGGCGGCTGGGGGATGATGAGAGGCCTCTGCAGATATTAAATGAATACCTCACTAATCTGGGGTTTGAAGACCCGTGGAGAGTGCAGGATGAGGGCATGAATCCAGAAATTGGCTGCCTCATACGCTTTTACTTTGGTGAGTACTTTTGTCCGTGTTGTAGAAGGCCTCAAAACATCTTTTTGTAGGTGAGCACCAGTTTGTCCAGAAAGTAATATGTATGTAGGTAGGTAGGCATAGCTCTCTAGTCAAAATGAGGACATGATTCTGGTTAGATTCACTGTCATTCATTTTTCCCATATAGGTTTAGCTGTCCTTATGGCCCCTGAAGGCCACTTTAGTTGTGCTTGGCTTGTCTCTGCTCATTCATTGTCCATCCATTCTCAGCGCAGCGTGAGTGCTGTCATTGTGTTTGTTCAGTCGGACTGTTAAACAAGTGTATTCAATTGTCCTGCGGGGACAATGGCCACTGTTGTGCCTGTAAACCCACCCCACCCCCCTCTGTGTAGGCTTGTAGGCAGACACATCTGGAGGTAACAGGTGGGCTCTTTTGCCACGCCAAAGACCCAAATCATGAGGCATTATGAATTCTGTTGTTGTGCTGTTGGTGGTGTGTTGTTGTTGTTGTTGCTGTTGTTGTTGTTGTTGCTGTTGCTGTTGTTGTTGTTGTTGTTGTTGCTGTTGTCATTGTTGTTGTTGTTGTTGTTGTTGCTGTTGTTGTTGATGGTGATGGTGATGGTAGTCTTGTTGTTGCTGATAAGCAGCTAAGAGGATGGGTTAGGGTTAGGGTAGCAGGCTAAGAGGATGAGGCGAACATGATCCATGATCTCTTATGGGATTAGTAGTACCACTGGGAATTGTTGTTGACCTTGTTTCTGACACCCTTTGCAAAGACAGTGGAAGTACCGAGTCAAAGGCCCATAGTGTGATTTAATGTATGACATTTAACATCTTCTAAATTGAATTAACTCCCATTCATTCCCCGTCCTAACTGAAAAGGTGCTGTGAGTGAGTGTGCTGTTCATGTCTTCCAGTCGGAACATGAATGAATCTGTCTTTGTATTGCATTGCATTGCATTGTGTGCTGTAGTGTAGCCTACCCTACATACACGCTGATGCCTGCTTTGAGACAACATACCCAGCTCAGTAGCATGACACAGAAACAAAGCGTGGTGTGGAGTTGTGCTGCCCATCACCCTGGAGAGAGCAGACAAACAGGCAGCCATGACACAGGCAGTGAAAGACTGGCATGACAGAACAGTGGAGGTACTGGCACCAGAGGAACAAGTAGATGAGAGCAGCAATGGTGTGATAGAGGAGGAGGAGGAGGGAAGCCAGGTCACTGTGGATTTTGTATCACTTCTCCACAAGGTTTGACATACTTCCTCCTCTCTCACTCAATTTGCCAAATTCCCATCAGGGACGCATTGAGACTGAGAGCTGTTACAGCTCTTATTAGATCAGATGAAACCCTGATGATCCTCATCAGCAAAAGCCTAGTTGTTGTAATATAATCTACACTAAGAATGAGGTGTGTGTGTGTGTGTGTGTGTGTGTGTGTGTGTGTGTGTGTGTGTGTGTGTGTGTGTGTGTGTGTGTGTGTGTGTGTGTGTGTGTGTGTGTGTGTGTGTGTGTGTGTGTGTGTGTGTGTGTGTGTGAATGAATGAGTGAGCAGAATCTTGGCCGGCCACAGCTGTGCCGTTTTACATACGATCGGTCTAAAACCTTCAGAGGTGTAAAGAGCAGGTGAGGCTGCGTACAGTATGCAAAACAACAGTGGGCGAGCTGCGTATGCGGGGTCACCGGGGGGTGACCCCCTGAACGTTTCAGCCCGATCGCACGGAAAATGGCGTAGCTGTGGGCCTGTGGCGTGTATATATTAGTATATATATACGGTATATATATATATATACATTAGGGCTGTGGCGATTCACTTATCTCCCGATTCGATACTATCACGATTCTTGGGTGCCGATTCGATTTATATTGCGATTCTTAAGTATTGCGATTCTACGATTATTGCGATTCGATATTACGATTTATTGCGATTTTTGTTTATTTTTTTCTTTTCTTTTTTCAGTTTGTTTGCTTTTTTACACTAGATTAGAACATGGGAAAAGTTGAATCATACACTAGAGACTGTATCATGAGTAGGGCTGGGTGATATAGTTAAAAACAGGGGCGGACTGGGATCATAATTCAGGCCAGGCATTAGATACCAAGCAGGCCAGGCCGATATGGGCCAACGCGCGTGAAATTTGGGCCGTTTGAAGCCAGATTTGGGCCGTTTGAAGTCCAATTTTACAATGAGATGCACCCACTTTAACCCTGAAGTGTAATTATTACTTCAGAC
Source organism: Poromitra crassiceps (assembly GCF_964638095.1). NCBI lineage: Eukaryota > Metazoa > Chordata > Actinopteri > Beryciformes > Melamphaidae > Poromitra > Poromitra crassiceps. The sequence goes on along the minus strand of NC_139632.1, from coordinate 3,811,211 downwards.
TAACTAATAAAGTAATAAAACCACTAGTAAACCAGTAGGCGGCGCCTGGCCTGCTGTTCAGTGAGTGGCCTGACTGCAAGCACCCAAAAAAAAAAAAAAATTTACATTTGCGATTATCGATTCTGGAATAAAAGATCGATCCAAAAAATCGTGACATTAAAAATCGCGATACTTAGGTGAATCGATTTTTTCCCCCACCCCTAATATACATATATATATAGTAGTAATCAGTGCTGTAGTGGTAAAAAAAAAGGTGGGTAAACTATACTTTTGACTCGAGGCAGCTTTCTCACGCGGCACCGGCAGTGTTATAACGGCGGATAAATAAGCTTCCGTGACCGATATACAAGACAAAATATGAGAGTATATAGAACAACTTAATCTGAATCATATAGCCCTATAAGGTATATCAGGGGGTTCCCCCACATTTCTGAGTAGCCAGCCAGATAGAAAAAGTAGCTGGCTATGGGATGGGCCTTGCCCCTCAAGGGAGGTCCGGGGGGATTCTCCCCCGGAAGATTTTTTTTTTTACATTTTAAAGTAAAATTCATCAACCTGGTGCATTTGAGAGCAAAATGAACTACACACATCTCTAATGTGTTGTGACTTTACAAATAATTAGGCCTAAACAATCAATATAAAATGTATTTAATGAACATTTGTTGAATTTCTCCAGGTATGAAAAGTTAAATTATACAGTAGGTAACCTACTTTAAAGGACCTTGTATGAACCCAGTATATACAGTTTGAAGAGTAATATAGTTCTCTCTCTCACACACACTGTACCTGTGATTGTCAGCTTCAGCTTTATAGCTAAAAGTATGTAGACAGATTGAATCTGTGATTCTTGAATACCAATATATAATTCAAACTGTCCCCAAACACATTGGGCAAGGATAGGTAGACAACATACTGTACATGGAAAGTGGTTCTGCCACTCTGGCCACTAAATTTTAGTCAGCCAATATTTATTTATACAGATCTCGGCACAACAAACACCAGTATGTTTCTCGATAGTTTTCAACATGGTCGTATAATATTGGCTTTATACAGTAGCACCTGGACTATTCAAGTCGACTCGCACGCACCTAATGTTACAAACTTTACTTGATCAGAGGGAAATCAATCATGTTTCTTACACCAGTGATTCACTCTTCAGTTGTAAAACGGTGAGCCTATATGATTTTCCCCACTCCGGACACACATTTTTAACCAACCTTACCTATGTTGAGCTCTCCAAATGCGCATTGCGCATCGCTGGCACAATGGCACTGTTGTTTGAAGGGAGCGGGGCAGGCAAGCACAGCTCGATAAAGGCACCAACGTGACCGGGGCCATGTACCTTTCCCGCGGAGCGCTCCACAAAAATAGGCTACGGTTCGCGGAGATCGTCAGTGCCATGCCCATGTGTAATCTCTTTTCTTTTCTTTTGGTGTGTGACGTGCGTGGCGTGGTCTCCGCATCAACGGAGTTTACGCGAACGTGTTAAAACTCGCGCAATAATAAGTGTGCATAAACGATTTAAACATGTGAGTAAACGATCTTAAAAGGTGCCTAAACGCTGCAGAGCATTGAAAAAGGTACGTAAACGCCGTTTACGTGCGTTTAGCCACCACTACAGCCCTGGTAGTAATAGAGTCCAGCGCGCTTCAGCCAGGTTTGGAATAAAAAGGGTCCTGGTGCTCAACAGTGGAGGACAATATGCATAAAATAATATTTTACCTGGGCACTTCACACAGACTACCCGAATACTTTGGGTAGTCTGTGTGAAGTGCCCAGGTAAAATATTATTTTATACATATATATATATAGTGGACTCGTGGGAGTTGGACCCCCCCCGTGTGATTTGGACTCTCCCCCTGGGAGTTAGAGTTAGTTATTAACGGATAATTTAATAATAGCCTATACTGGACATTTCGAGGAAGACACTGCAATCAGTCTGATTGAATCAGACAATCTGATTGTCCTGATTGATTGTCTGATTGAATCAGACAATCTGATTATCACAGAGAAGAAGGCTGGCTCTGCTTGATCACCACAACTTGTTTTCATGAGTCCATGATTGCAATCATGAAAACATCCCCAAAAGTGTATCCATACAAACAAACGCTAGTTTCACGAGTCGCAAAAACAGGATCTGAAGAAGGACAATGTTCTTTTAACCGATAAAACTGCTTGTTCTGAGGCCATTACGCACAGCGCAGCTGACTACGGCAGCTGGTTTATCCAAAAATGCACACGCTTCCCTGCAATTGTACCGGCGATAGCCAGGCCGGAGGCATTCTGGTTTCGGGTTGTCCGTCCGTCCGTCCATCCATCCGATGTTCGTTAACGCGATATCTGAGGAACGCCTTGATGCAATTTCATCAAATTTGCCTCAAATGTCCACCGGGACTCAAGGATGAACTGATTACATTTTGGTGGTCAAAGGTCAAGAAGGTCACTGTGTGACCTCACGAACGCCATTTCCAACCTTGTTAACGCCATATCTGAGAAACGCCTTGACAGAATGACTTCCAATTTGGCTCAAACGTCGACTTGGACTCAAGGATGTGTACAACATTATTGTAACTCATTTTATGCCTAAGTGGAACATACAACAATAATAGTAATAATGGGATTTATTTATTACAGTACATCTACATGTTCTCTCAGGGGAGGCGCTCACTCTGCCACACTTTGAAAAACCCCTGGAATAATTGATTAATTAAACTAAATCATTGCAGCTCTACAATGGACACAGTCACACTTTGCCACATAGCACTGAACTCTTGGAATGGAGGAAGTGTTTTGTGGTGTCGGTGTTCAGAGTCCAGGGAGGAGTTTGACTCAGCGGAAACCTTCCTGCAAAATGCTCTGTCTCTCTCTCTCTGTCTCTCTCTCTCACACACACACACACACACACACACACACACACACACACACACACACAGACACACACACACACACACACACACACACACACACACACACACACACACACACACACACACACACACACACACACACACACACACAGACACAGACACACTGTGCTGCTGACTGCTGACAGCAAGAGAACAGTGACCTTAGTGGAAGTCAGATTTCACCTCCTCAGTGTTTGTGATAAACCTGAGACAGAGGCAGCTGGGAACTGCAGGACCACCAGAGGTCAATGCTTCAGGACCACCAGAGGTCAATGCTTCAGGACCACCAGAGGTCAATGCTTCAGGACCACCAGAGGTCAATGCTTCAGGACCACCAGAGGTCAATGCTTCAGGACCACCAGAGGTCAATGCTTCAGTACCACCAGAGGTCAATGCTTCAGTACCACCAGAGGTCAATGCTTCAGGACCACCAGAGGTCAATGCTTCAGGACCACCAGAGGTCAATGCTTCAGGACCACCAGAGGTCAATGCTTCAGGACCACCAGAGGTCAATGCTTCAGTACCACCAGAGGTCAATGCTTCAGTACCACCAGAGTTCAATGCTTGACTTTCCAAGCTTCATCGATCACCCACCAAACTTGTCGGTTGTCTGTAGGGTTGTCAAAAGTATCGATAGTATCGAAAATATCAATACTGAACATTTGAATCGGATACAATACTCATTTGCAATAGCTATATACTAAAAATTTGAAATGGATACAATATTCATTTGGGACAGTTTCGATACATCAGTGCTTTCTTTTAATGAAAAATCACTGATTTTCCCTCCCTATCATTGGCAGGCATCTGTTGCTTCAACAAGCTAAACGTGTTCTGATAGGCTGATGGTTAGAGCAGGGCTAATCTGCTGTCTAAATTCAAAGTTTGATCAGGCCTAGATTATGGAGAAGTGTGCGTCTGTCCGTCCGTCTGTCTAACTTTATTTTTATGCCTCTTGATGTGTCGTCATCCCCCCTTCCCGTGGTAGCGAACATGGTATCGAGTATCGATATTTTCCTGGGTATCGGTATCGAAGTAGAAATTCTAGTATCGTGAAATCCCTAGTTGTCTGTGTCCGAAACTCCCTAAATACTTTGCAGACTGTGAAAGCAAATGTGGTCTTTCATCCCTGCGGCGTTGCCATGACGACACCATGTTGTCATCAGCTCATTGCTGTTGTATCAGAAGTGTGACTGAGAGTAAAGCCCTCAAGCCAGGATCTGAAACTGCTGCTGTCAGAAGAAGAGAGCAAAAGTGTGGAGGAATGTGTCAGACGAGTGGTGCCTTCAGGGGCATCCAGGGTATTTTAAGGACAAGAAATGCCAAGACTGTTGGCTGCCAAATGAACAGGATGTGGTCATCGGCTGCTTGTCGAGAGACAGGATGTTCCCTGATGGAAGGAAAGGGCATGTAGCCTTTATACATTGACACCGCCCTAGCCTACACAGTATGCTGCCTCGCTTGCTCCACAAAGGGAAGGGTGGACGTCACGTACAGGATATACACATTCACACATGCATTCCACAATTTGTTTAGTTTGAAAACTGTACTGTGTACGGTTTAAGTGCACGGACACAGTGACGCACTGTGTTTACACTACTGCCCCCCACACTTCCTGAATGGTATTTTGCATTAAGGACGTTTTGATATCAAAGACGTAAAAGTGGATTTTATGCAACAAGTCGGAAGCGGCGTCATCTGCTATTTAGAAGAAGAGGATGTTAGGCATCGGGTAGCAACTTTCTGCCTCAGGTCAATCATCTTTGAAGAGACGTAGCCGCGAGAGCGCAACGCTGGTCTGATGGGGAATGCTAAGTGGGTCCCCGTCGCTAATGCTCAGGTATGAGCGAGAAGCGTCAGGCGTCTCAACGGCTCAGACTCCTAATGTGACTCCCTTTCTCTCTGCTGCTCTGCTCTATGTGAACAGCTGAGCGGAGCAG
>NC_139632.1:3801365-3803865 GCF_964638095.1 Poromitra crassiceps | reverse complement strand
TCTGAATCACTTCCATATTCTTAAAGTAAGACCCGATACTTCAAGAAATGTGAAAATATGAAAGTGTCTGTAAATCAAGTTTTCTCTGTCTGTTGCCTGTTCCCTTTACGATAGTTTTGTATGACAGTGTATCAGCAGAGGAACCCAGTGACACCAAAAGAAAACACATGTGATTTCCTTAATCGTGGATGTAACCCCAAAGTGATCAGATGACAAGAATCATTCTCTCTCTCTCTGATCAGATGACAAGAATCATTATGTGTGTCTCTCTCTATTCCTCTCTCTCTCTCTCTCTCTCTCAGGGGCAATGTGGGCAATGTTTGTCTGTTCAAATGTTTGTGCCGGCCACAGCTATGCCGTTTTACGTGCGATCAGGCTGAAACGTTCAGGGGTTGTAAAGAGCACACGTGCCGGTGACCTGACGGAGCCGGATGTTTTAATTAGGCGATTGCCCTAATTACCTAATGATGATATGATGTCATCAGTGATGTCATCAGTGATGATGTAATCAGTGATGTCATCCTTCCTGGCTGAGGATAGGGGCAATGTGGGCAATGTTTGTCAGTTTACATTTTTGTGCCGGCCACAGCTATGCCGTTTTATGTGCGATCTTAACACCAGTAATTTTAATTGTAGTATTGTATAGTATTGTATATTTCAGTAATGTAACAGTACTTCTACTTGAGTACAGACTTTCAGTACTTCTTCCACCACTGTATAGATATATAGATATAGATATAGATATAGATATAGATATACCTTTAGTACCTTTAGATGTACTTTTGATACCCCTTAGAGGAGGGCCAGCGTGATTTCTTTACAACATGACGTAGGCTAGACCCAGAAAGCTTTGCATAAAGAAATGATGTGGGGAAACCAATGTGTGGTGAATGATGCAGGTGGAGGAGGTGAGGAGACACAGCCACTGCCTGGCCTTCAGCTCAGCCGGGCCCCAGAGCCAGACCTACTACATCAGCTATGAGTCCTACACAGAGCACCTCCGCTGGCACAGGCACGCTGCAAAGGTACTATGCAGTCACTGCAGTGTGTGACACAGTGTCTATGCATCAGATCCACAGTTAGGCCCAAAACACAAGTCTCTCCCCATTGACTTCAATGTAAAATAGCACTACCCCAAAATATATAGAAAAATAACAATCTTGTTTATTAATGACCCCAAAACACCATGACATGACAGTTTTATATTACAACTCGTCTTGCCATAGAATGAGCAAGATACACCGGAAATATTACTTTGACCCATCTAAAATCATGTGACTCATGTCATGTCCAGTTTTGGGGGTAACTCATTACAAAAGTAACATATTACATGTAATATATTACTTTTAGCAGTAACTCAGTAATATAACTTATTACTTATAGGATTTCAATAATATTATACCAGTTACTTTGTCAAGTAACTCAAGTTACAAATTGAGTAAAAAAGAAAATGTAATCAAGGCACATACATGTATTTAAATAAAGATACAATCATTTCCTAATCAAACTGTCTGTTTTTATGCAAATAACCACTATCGATGACAATAACAAAGGAAAATAATAACATTTAGAATTTTGGATGGTTTACACTGACTTCAAGGCGGTTGACATTCTTTTTCAGGATGGTTCCGGGGCGGCGATGTCATTCTGCTGCTGCTGTTGTATTGGTAAAAGTAATGCAAAAGTAGTGTAATTAACGAGTTACTCTACACAGACAGTAATATTGTAAAGTAACGTATTACTTTCAAATGAGAGTAACTAGTAATATGTACAATATTACATTTTGAAAGTAACTTGCCCAACACTGCTCATGTCATATGTGATATTCTTTTTTTACAGCCCTGTGACTCGTCAATCTAGTAGTAGCCGCCAAGTAGCCGGGTACAACGACGCTGGGCTGTAAAAAAAAAAAAAGGACGTCACATGTGACATGAGTCACATGATTTTAGATGGGTCAAAGTCATATTTCCGGTGGATCTTGCCCATTCTATGGCCAGACGAGTTGTAATATAATATTGTCATGTCATGGTGTTTTGGGGTCATTAACACGTTCAGTGCCAGCGACGCCATATGGCGTCATTAGAAATTTACCGTACAGTGCCAGCGACGCCAAATGGCGTCATAACTCCAAATTGTTTTTTTGACGGGGGGGTGTCGATCTAAGCTTCTTACGTCGCCTCTAACAATATTGTAGCTATTGGAGGTCGATAACCTATTTTACAAACCCATTAGGTGGCGACAGCACTCTCCTGATCAGAGAAAAAGGAGCCAAACACACAGAAATAGTCACTGGGCAAAATGAGGAAATCGCATCGCATCCGTCTGTATGCATCGACGTGCCTCCATAAACGAGCACAACGCCAGCTGTGCCCCCAGCAGCAGCATCCGCTGTCACAACTGAGCACTTCCATGTACGCTGCAACAGCACATTCACATAATCAGCATTATTATTCCGAACTGGAAGCATGCCAGCCCGTGACAAACACACGCGGAACCAAAA
>NC_139632.1:3768865-3796365 GCF_964638095.1 Poromitra crassiceps | reverse complement strand
TCAGCAAGAGTTTCCTCTAGTCATCACAATATTAATAATTAATTAATTAGACTTTTCCTAAACATGAAATATTCTCAGTTAAATGTGTGTGTGTGTGTGTGTGTGTGTGTGGGGGGGGGGGTTCTGGGGGGTGCTCTAAATCACAAAGTTGCGATGTAAAGGACTTTAGTCAATGACCATCGCCCATTGGGGACCAACCTCATTATCTCTAGTATGTGATTATGATGATGATAATTTGCTTGGTTATTGCCAGAGAGGAGAATTTGTCCTTGGTGACCTACGTGTACCTTGCTGAAGGGGACATTAGCTAGGACAGCGTTTGTGTCATTGTCATTCCATCGCTGCAGGTGAATCAGTCAGGATTTGTATAAAGTGAGCAATTGGCTGTGCACCAAATCCCTGTCCTGACAATGCAGTGGTTTTGTGCAGATGATCACAGTGCAGAGTCACTGTGATCAGTGCACTGATGCTGGCCCTGGCCTTGGCCCTGGCCCTGGCCCTGGCCCTGGCCCTGGCCCTGGCCCTGGCCCTGGCCCTGGCCCTGGCCCTGGCCCTGGCCTGTGCTCACTCACTTACTGTATCCACCACCAGTTGGTGTGTGCATGCTTGCTTGTGTGTGTGATGTTGGCAAGTCGATCGCAAAAACCAGATGTTTAGCACATGTTGTGAACAAATCCGGTTTTCATACATGCTGTTGTAATAGGATTTTAAAGAATTTAGGCTAGCATTTTAAATCCCACCATGAAAAAATAGATACTGCCCCCAAGCTTAGTAAGAATACATTATTGTTAACGAGAGCTACCTGTAGCCTTGATCAGAGAACTGAAAAGCCCTTGCCAGTGTTCTTTTAATAGGCTATCGTGAGCCTGAGACTCAGCACGCGAGGCAGCGTGTACCAGAGTCGACGCTGCGCACGGCACGGAGAAATTAATGAACCCTGAAGCTTGCATTTCGGGTCATTCCGTTTTTGACCAGTCATAGAAACATGGTTGGCGCAGGGAATTTACGGCAATATCGAGATTATAGACTATAACCTGCTATAAAAAAAATTAAGCTCAATAAACACAGATCTGTTATGTGTCTGGTATTTATTCCAATTGTCCGGGAAACTGAAATCATGAAACCGTTCCTGTCTAACGGAAACGCTGGCATGTACTGTACATTTATGTCACACGTATCCAGGAGAATGTCAAGCACATCTGTGATGACAAAGCATATATACAATCTTTGATCATAACACTATGATATTTCAACCTGGGGACAGACTTTTTTTTTTTTTTTTTTTTTTTTCTGCTTTGCAGATGATAGAATAGCCTACATAATTAATCCCCACCCCCTAATCTCCTGGTGTTTGTGCCTAGCCTGCAGACTCTTATTCTGGACGGGAACTTTCTGAGCGCGCTGCCTGTGGAACTGGGCTCTCTGGAGGGCCTGACCTACCTGGGCTTATCCTTCAACTGTTTCAGCTGCATCTCCCCTGTGCTGGAGAAGCTAAAGGGCATGGAGAGACTCTGCCTGGCAGGGAACCAGCTGTCTGTCCTCGACATGGCTGGACTGCAGTGGCTGCCTGCTCGCCACGTAGATCTCAGGTAAGCATATCTCCACTGACATGATAGCATTTCTCTTTACCCAAAACCCTTAGCCCTTGTTCACACAGGATGCCGAACGAAGTAGAACTGAAGCTTCAAGCAGGCACAAGCTGAACTGACGCCTAACCGTTCACACAAGAAGCCTTCTCTTTTGCTCTCAGCGCCTCCTCGGCGCGCCTTGAACCCGCCCACAACTCCCACATTGACTTCATGCCTGGCAGCTTCAAGCTTCACGTGTCAGGCTTGGAAAATAGGCGTGAATCCTGAACGATCGCTTGAGCAAGGCGTGAGCGTGGCTTCAGCGTGACACACGCGCGCAGGTGGTGTGAACGGCCTCGCCTGTTAACAAGAACGCCTAAATGAAACTTGTGGGTTCAGCGTAGGTAGAGCTTAGGTTGAGCGTTGCTTCGGCGTATAGTGTGAACGGGGGCTTAGTACTGCACCAAAGCCTTAACGTTAGTCAATGTCCAACACATAACATAAATAAACTAAATAATGAACTAAATAAAGTTAGATGGATTTCCATTCATTCAAACCATAGATCAGTGATTCCCAGCTTATGGGTTGCGGCCCTCTGGTGGGCTGTGGCGGTATTGCAAGTAGGCTGCCAAATCACTGTTCAAAAAATCAACCCCCAGTGGTGATGGATTTTTCAGTTTTTTTATGGGGTCGGAGGTGGGCCACGAAAAGTTTTGAAATTGTCAAGTGGGCCCTGAGTTGTAAAAGGTTGGGAACCGCTGCCATAGATCATCGTGAGTTCAATGTTCATGTTCTTCCTTCCTCTATGTGCTCTGTGTGCGTTGTCCAGGTTGAACCGGCTCCACAGGGTGATGGTGGGAGAAGCAGGCCAGCTGACCCACGTTGTCCAGCTGGACGTGAGGGACGCGGGCCTAGAGGAGCTGGACGTCACACCTCTGTCCAGGCTGGAGATCCTTCGCTGTGACAGGAACTCACTCTCCATCCTCAGAGTCAGTGGCCACTCCCTCAAGGGCCTGCATGCTGCACACAACGGTACAAAACACTCACATGTGTCACGGTACACACATGAAACAGATCATGTTCCACACACACTTAACCCATTAATACCTGATGCAGCATTTGCGTGTGTATCCCTTTAAGACCTTTAAGTCTTAAAGGGATACACACACAAATGAGGGATATACACGCAAATGCTGCATCAGGTATCGATGGGTTAAGACCATTAAGCTTCACGCATGTTCTGTGTGTCTTTCCCTAGAGCTGAAACAGCTGGAGGTGAACCCTGTGCCAGAGAATCTGAGCATTCTGGATTTGTCCCGGTATGAAAGACTAGTTCTACATACTATCTCAACACCTCACTGTCCTGTTGTTGACTACACAGAAGAGTAGGTTATGTGCTGGTTATAACCTGCTGGCCATCTCTTGTGTGATAAAGGAACAAGCTGGACTGTGTCCCAGACTGGGTGTGTGAGAGCGGCAGACTGGAGGTGTTGGACATCAGTCGCAACTGTGTCACTGAGCTGCCCATACGGTGAGCATCCTACACATGCACAAACACACACCCCGCAGGCAAATTGTACATTTATTTATTATTATTTTTTATTATTATTATTATTATTCCTACTGGCTAAAAATAATTCTCGACTCTTCGTGTCAAGGACTTACAGATTTCTGCACAATTATCATTGATTTTTCATCAGCGTTTAACACCATCCAGCCCCATGTCCTGGTAGATAAACTACCTAGCACTTTTGGTTTGGATCCATGTTTGGCAGGCTGGATCCTTGACTTTCTTACAAACAGATCTCAAAGAGTTAATGGGATTTGATCTAGTATCTTGTCATCCTCTACCGGCTCGCCTCAGGGCTGTGTCTTATCTGCTTTTCTGTATATTGTCTACACCAACGACTGTCGTGGCCTTTTTAGGGGGGCTTTTTAGGGGCGGCTTTAGCTCAGGAGGTAGAGCGGGTCAGCCAATGACGCAAGGGTTGGCGGTTCGATCCCCGCTCCCTCCCAGCTGCTGTCGTTGTGTCCTTGGGCAAGACACTTAACCCTCCTTGCTCCCGATGGTGTGTAGGCACCCTGCGTGGCAGCCTGCCGCCATCGGTGTATGAATGGGTGAATGTAGACTATCTACTGATTGTAAAGCGCTTTGGATAAAAGCGCTATATAAATGCAGACCATTTACCATTTACCATTTAACAACAGATTCATCATTAAGTATGCTGACGATTCTGTCATCGGCAGCCTGCTTGGTGATGATGAGGACGGCCGCGGGCAGGTTATCGATGATTTCTTGTCCTGGTGTAATGATGCTTTCTTGCAGATCAATGTCTCGAAAACAAAATAAATCTGCATTGATTAACACATTCACTGCCAGCCGTTTTTTTTTTACTGTAGGTAGCTTCTGCCAGAGGGTTTTTTTGAGGATTCTGGCTCATCTTTCAAGACCCGAGGATTCTTTTCTGCTAAGATTTTGTGAACACAAAATATCTCAAAATAACTAATAGAATGTGTGCTTTCTCTGTCTAAAAGAGTTAGTTTGTAGAGTTAGTAGTTATGTAGGCATTAGCACTTGAATACAGCATGGTTTCAGCGTCTGAAAATTTAAGCTGAGATAAATAGCTTTTTGTGAAATTCGATAGAACAGTCACTTTAACAATTCATTTTTGGCATCAGTAAGACGTCAGACATCTAAACAATAGTTTTGAACAGTAATTTCCTCCATAACAGCAGGAAACCCCCCTCTACTTCAAACTCCTCCCTCCGTGTGTGTTCTTCTTGGCTGCAGCGGGCGTGTCACAAGCTCGTTTCTGCTGCTGCTCCTGCTGCTGCTCCTGTCTGCTGGCGGCCGCTGGGCGAGGATGGGCTCGCTCGTTTCTTGGGGTTTCGGTTGAGAAACCCCAAGAAACGGGGTTTCTTTTGCGATTCTGGTCTTATTTATGCTGCGTGTTTCAAAGTGTGTTGCACCCATAATCTATTATGCAAATTTGCAATCCCCCACCACCAGCAATCAGCGCGAAAGCGAAAGCGTTTTCGCCAATCCATTTTACAGTATGAGAATGGTTTCATCGCGCGTTCCCCTGCAGTTTTGGCTCGGCTTTTTCTAGTCTGGAGTCTCTAGTGCTCAGCACTGTCGCCACTTATAGTGGGTCGGTGGAATGGGTTGTACACGTTCGGCGGCTCCAATATTTATATAAGCGATGTAAAAGGGTTAGATCAACGTCCCACCGTCAATTTTTTTTTTTTTTTTTTTGACGTATCAACTCGTCATTGGCAGTCAACCGTTGGATTTTTTTTGACGTATCAACTCGTCAATGGCAGTGAACGTGTTAATAGACGTTCCCCTCCTACACCTCAGAACAGTGTTTTTAATGGTCAGAATGTGGATCTTGTCATCAGTTATAAATACCTCGGCACGATAATTGACGACAAGCTGAAATTCGACCTTAACTCTGACATGTTGTGTAAAAAAGGTCAGCAACGTCTACACTGCCTGAGGAAACTTGCAAAGTTCCAAGTCGATAAGACTGATGAAACTGTTTTATAGTGCCTACTTCGAGTCTGTCATTTCCTTCTCCATTATCTGTGGGTACGGTAATCTGTGTATCAAGGATAAGAATTCCCTCTGAAGAATCGTGAAGGTGGCCTCCAAGGTAGCCGGCATCCATCCGGACAGCCTCGATCATGTCTTTAACAGACAGGTACTTAAGAAGGCTTTGTCCATCCGCTCAGACGCAGCCCACCCTCTAAGCTCGGAGTACAGGCTCCTTCCTTCCGGTCGTCGACTGTGTGCCCCACGGGCCACTAAAAATAGGCTTAGGTTCTCTTTTGTTCCTGTCTCTATTCGAGCATTGAACGCTGCTGAGGGAAGGAAATGATTGCTTCTATTATCAGCCACCACCGCTGTTTGTATTGTTTGTATTGTTTTTTATTGATTTTATGGTTTCTATTGCTTTTATTGGTTTTTATTGTTTTTTATTATTGATCTATTTCTTCTACTACTCTGTGCACTTTACTGATCGCTGTGCACTTTAATGCTACCTTGTGCACTTTATCGGTCATTGAGTGTAGTAACCAAGGTTCCTGACGTTCACTTAGCCTCTTATTCTGTGACTGATCAGCTACATGTATGTAACATGTAAACACATGTCACCTTATTGTTCTTCTTGTCTGTGTCTTTATCTGTATGCCTTTATCTGCTGCAACTCAATTTGCCCTTTGGGACACTAATAAACTTGAACTTGAACTTGATTACACAGCTTGTAATTGTGAGCCTCCTCTGTTGTCTGTGTTGTGCTGCAGGTTGATGTGTAGCGGCAGCTTGAGAAAGCTGCTGGTGGGCTGGAACTGCCTGCATCGGCTGGCTGACAGGCTGGAAAGGTCCCAGCTGGAGGTCCTGGATGTCCAGCACAACCACCTGACTGAGCTCCCACACAACCTGTTCATTAAAGCCCAGAGGTACACACAAAGAGCAGCATACACATACAACCTTTCTTTCTTTCTTTCTTTCTACCTCTAGTCTTTCTGCCTGCCTGTCTACTTTATGTTCTCTCTGTCCTTCATTCAAGTGCTAACTTTTTTTTATTCTTTCTTGGGATTTCATCACAGCTTGCGATATCTAAACGCATCAGCCAATAAGCTGGAGAGTCTTCCCCCAGCTAGCCAATCAGATGAGAGTTTCAGCAGCCTGGAGGAGCTCTATGTGACCAATAACAGCCTGACCGACAAGTGTGTTCCTCTCCTGACTGGACACGGCCACCTTAGAGTGCTCCACCTAGCCTACAACCAGCTGCAGACCTTCACTGCTAGGTACAATACGTTGTATAGACTTACAAACTGAGATAGCAAAACGGTATTGTATAATATGTACCTAATGATACCTGTAACTACATTTAGGTAGCGTACTTTTTGCACTGCAAGCCTATTACCTTGAAACTTGAAATGTACTGTAAAAGTAGGCCATATAAAGCTGTGTAGTCTCATTGGAATAGTCTGTTATAAATAACACAATGGCGAAGTGAAGGACAAAAAGAAACTCTCACAGACACAGTGTCACCCTCAGTAGTGTTGCAGTTGTCAAAGACTGGGTCAGGAGGGTTCTGGCCTAATTATGCTCAACGTTAAATACGGATATGAGTACGGACAGAACTTCCTGTCCGTACTCTGCCTTCATTTTGTGCATCATTCGGCACGTTTTCTGGATACAGATGAAACGGAGCAGTACCACACACACTCAGACGTTTGACTCCTCACTGCCCAGTGCCACTAGTGGAGGTATCGCTTAACATGATACCAATGTGAAAGACGCATGGACGTATGTGGGCAGTGACGGTTACACCGTTTGAAACAGACGCATTTATTTTCATTATGAAAATGGAGCATATAATTGGGCCTTTAGGTTGACCAAAACACACTGACTGCACTTGTGATCTAAGGCTACATCGGGCTATGTTAGGCTGAAGATTACCCATATTTGTGCATTTAAACGTAGGCTTACTTGAAGATTGCAGGTCTGCAACCTGCCCCCTGGCCCCGCCCACCCATTCACACATACAGTACATCTCCTCACATTCACCTGATCTTTTTTAGTTGTCCTAATCGTAAAAACACAGTACTGTACATTTTGCTCCACTATCCTGTCTCTGAGCCTGCCTGTGTCATCAGGTTTCGGTCACAAGAAACAAATTAGTTTGCAAAAAAACCTGACCTGACCTGACCTCCTGCAGTAAGCTGGCACGCCTGGACCAGCTGGAGGAGCTGGACCTGAGTGGCAACAGGCTGAGGGCTGTGCCCACCACCATCCTGAGCTGCCAGCGCATGCACACGCTCTCCGCCAACTCCAACTGCATCAGTGTGTTCCCTGAGGTCCTCCAGCTGCCTGAGATCAAGGTCTCGCACACACACACACACACACACACACACACACACACAGAACATACACACACACACACACACAGAACACACACACACACACACACACACGTTTTAAGCAGGGTTTCCTCTAGTAGGGGAGGGGTTCCCAAACTTTTTCATCACCCAATTGATAAATTTTGTGTCATCTCCCCGGGACCCAAACTCACAAAAAAAACATAATGGTAATGAGTTGCCATGACAACCAGCTGGCGACCCACCCCCCACGGGTCCAGTTGGCGACCCACCCCCCACGGGTCCAGTTGGCGACCCACCCCCCACGGGTCCAGTTGGCGACCCACCCCCCACGGGTCCGCGACCCAAATTGGGTCCCGACCCATAATAGTCTGGGAAACACTGCTCTAGGGGGGTCGACCCATATGGGTTTTTCAATGGCCGATGCCGATGTTTAGAGAGCAGGATGGCCGATATGCAAATATCTGATCTCTTTCTTCTTTTTGTGTGTGTGTGTGTGTGTGTGTGTGTGTGTGTGTGTGTGTGTGTGTGTGTGTGTGTGTGTGTGTGTGTGTGTGTGTGTGTGCGTGCGTGCGTGCGTGTATTGTATTGTATTGTGTACATGATGTTAATTTCATCCTCTCTGTCTGGTGCTCTCACAGTGTGTAGACCTGAGCTGTAATGAGCTGACTGAGGTGACTCTGCCACAGACTCTTCCTCCTAAGCTCCAGGAACTGGATCTCACCGGCAACCCCCGCCTCAACCTGGACCACAAGAGCCTGGAGCTGCTCAAGTATGAACGTGCATCACACACACACGCACACACACACACACACACATGGGGAAAATATTACGACGCGACTTATTTGACTTAAATCAACTGAATGATTCTCTCCCTCTCGACAGTAATATCCGGTGTTTCAGAGTGGATCCGTCTCCGTCTGCTCCGTGTGTGAGTGAGGGCCCCCGGGCCCCTGCTGTGTGGAGTCACGGCTACACAGAGGCCTCTGGAGTCAAAAACAAGTCCGTTTCCCTTCGCTTTCTCTCATTCTCTTGACATTTCTATTTTCACTACTCCTCAACCACATGCCTTCTTTCTTCACAATCCTACAAACGTGAGCTTATTGTGTCTTAACGTTATAAATGGATCTGGGTCAAACCTATTACAAGCACATTTTGTATATACACATTATGAACACGTTTGTCTGTTTGTGTGGCTGTTCTCAGGCTGTGTGTGGCAGCCCTGGCCCTGGACAGTTTCTGTGGGATTCGCGAGGCGCTCTATGGAGTGTTTGACGGAGACAGGAACGTTGAGGTGCCTTACCTTCTGCAATGCACCATGGGAGACGTGCTAGCGGAGGAGCTTCACAAGAACCAGAAGCAGGAAGACTGCATGAGCAACACCTTCCTCACCATGCAAAGGTAGACACTCGCACACGCTGCCATGCTTTCTTTACATAAACGTAGGGAGTATCCACCTTATTTTTGAATGCCCCACTGTAAAAATAATTGTGGGTACAAGGTCCGGTTTAACATGACTTATTGTTGTAGCTTGCCATTTCCTTTGTTATACTCTTTGGCTGCAGACCCGAATTATAAACCGGAAACTGGAGTACGTTATAAAAGTTATAAATATAGTCACGTTATAAACAACTAACCAATGCTAGGGGTCCGTATGGAAACGGTGTTACTCGAAATGGTTAAAAGTTAAATCAATTTGGTCATTCAGTGGCGTTTTACTGCCATGTAAAGTAACTAACGCTAGCCACTAGCATTAGCCACAGTAGCCAACTACCCATAATGCATTACGTTATCCCAGCACCCAAACGGCATTTAACCCATTGATACCTGCTGCAGCATTTGTGTGTGTATCCCTTTAAGACCGCGGACTGCGTTAATGAGGGATATACACGCAAATGCTGCATCAGGTATCAATGGGTTAATGCATAAAATAAAGCTGAAAACGAAAACCAGATTTCTAAATAGCCGTTATTTATCGTTATTTGATCAACTGAGCACACAAGAGTAATCTAAATGGTTACTTTGACCGTCTACATTTTTTTCTAAACTTATAAAAGTGACATATTAACACTTACGGCTGTAGAGCAGAATGGCTCTGCTGTAAAACCCTCATAGACAGTTTTTTTTTGTCAAGTTAAAACCGTCTATTACACGGGAAGAAGCACCCATAGGCATCATGGCAGCTAGAAATAAGGTGGATACAGATGGAAAGCACACATGCGATCACATTTGACAGACTTTGACAACTCACCTTGGCTCTGGAAATCACGCACACTCCCCTGAATGTCATGTTTTTTGTGTTGCATCTGTGCAGGAAACTGGGCACAGCGGGTCAGAGGCTGGGCGGCTCAGCAGCTTTGTGTCACATCACACATGACCTGGTGGCCCCCGGCGAGCGTGGAGGCTGCTTCACCTTAACAGCTGCCAACGTGGGCAAGTGCCAGGCTGTGTTGTGCAGAGACGGCAAAGCTGTGCAACTCTCCTCCGTCCACTCTGTCAAACACGAGCCGGAGTACCAGAGGGTCCGCCGGCATAACGCCATCATCACCGAGGTAACGACGAGCTCCCGGGTGATTTGTGCGCATGTTTGAGCTGCCCTCGTGTGAGGAAACGATGTAACGTAAACGTATTTCATCTACTCCTCCTACAGGATAACAAGGTCAACGGTGTGACCGACTCGACTAGAATTATGGGTTACTCTTTCCTGTGCCCGTCTGTGACCCCGCGACCCCACGTCTCCACGGTGACGCTCACCCCGCAGGACGAGTTCTTTGTGCTGGGCAGCCGGGGCCTGTGGGACATGTTGTCTCCCGGCGAGGCGGTGGAGGCGGTGAGGAATGTCCCCGATGCTCTGGCCGCTGCCAAGAAGCTGGTGACTCTGGCTCAGAGCTACGGCTGCTCCGACAGCCTCAGCGCCGTGGTGGTGCAGCTCAGCATCACCGAGGACTGCTGCTGTCTCTGCGAGCCGCCGCCCCCGCCGCCCAGCCCCGGCCTGGGCACGCACACCAGCAGTACACACGCGTACCCAGCAGGGGGCGACAGCGGCCTGCCTCTGCTGCCGGCCTCCTCGGGGACCGTCAGCGAGCTGAGCAGCGAGTTCAGCGCGTCGGAGATGAGCAGCGAGGTGGGCTCCACGGCCTCCTCGGACGAGCCGCCGCCGCAAGCCGAGCCCCTGACGTCCCACCCGCACCTGCAGGGGCGGGCCGGGGCGCGCAGGCCCACGTGCGGAGGAGGGGGGACCTTCCAACGGCAGTTCTCCGGGGCTCTGTCGGACAACGGGCTGGACAGCGAGGACGAGGAGCCCATCGCCGGCGTCTTCTCCAATGGCAGCCGCGTGGAAGTGGAGGCCGACGTCCACTGTCTGCACGGACGCACGGACTGCCTCGCCGCTCAGCCACACGCAGCGCACGCTCACACACCCCCCGCGAGCTCAAACATTCCTCCGCCCGTCGCGTCCTCCTCGCATCCCTCCCCTTCCCCCTTACCGGCCTCACATGACCCCGCCCCTCCTCCTCCGCCCTCACATGACCCCGCCCCTCCTCCTCCGGCCTCACATGACCCCGCCCCTCCTCCTCCGCCCTCACATTGCCCCGCCCCTCCTCCGCCCTCTCCCGGGCCCGGAAGAGAGGCCCGGTCGGGGACTCTCGGCCGCAGGGCTCGGGCTAACGGCTCGGTGGCCTGCCAGGGGAGGAGCCAGGACCTCATCGAGGAAGCGGCCGACGCCCCCGTCAAGAAGCAGGGGGGCTACTTCAACGCACCTGCCCAGCCGGACCCCGACGACCAGCTCATCATCCCCCCAGAGCTGGAGGATGAGGTGCGACAGATCATCCAGCAGCAGCAGCAGCAGCAACAGCAACAGCAACAGGAGCAGATGCAGCCGCACAACCAGCAAGCACACGCCTACCAGAAGCCTGCAGACTACTTTGTCACGCCCCTCTAACTCAGCAGTCTATATCTCCACCTTCACAAACAGTTCAGTGTCAACTTCTCATCAGAGACTTGAGAATTGGGTGAGCATCAGAGGGAGGGATGGAGTCCTCGCCAAGAGATTTGATGCACTGCACTGCACTGCATCAAGTTGTACCACGCTCCCTCCAAACACCCATAACCCTCAGAGTATTCTGAATACGCCTCGCATAATGCTAACTGTTACGGACCAGAGAGACTGTGTTTTATGTTTTTTTTGTTTTGTCATTTGCTTTATTTTATACCGTTAACTCTATGCCCCCAGGAAATGCAATGCAATTTTATAACGCGTTTCGTGCATTAATTCTTCACATGAGTTTAATTTAATGTCATTGATTTTTTTATCATATCATTTTATTTGATGAAGCACTTTTGAATGCTTTTTTTTTTATTACTTTTATTTTGAAATTCATTCTATGTTAAATGGTACATTCTGATACAGACCAGACTATTCCATGTGTTGTAGCGGACATCTCCTGTTTGCTGTGGCTATTGGCCTTTAAAGTGGTAGGAGTTAGTTTAGACTGACTAGTTAGTTTAGACTAAACTCCTTGGAGTTGCATCATCATGAAGTGACCTAGTCACTGAAGTGTATTAATCTTCTCTGAGAGAAAAGAGGATTCTTTGTAAAGGCTGAGATGTGTTGTTGGGGGGTGGTGCTGGTGGTGCAGTGCTAGGTGGAATGCTGAAGGGGGGTGGGGTGATCCTGTGGGCATTACCAGCTCAATGAATGTTTTGGGAACAGTGTTACGCAGAGTTCATGTTTTGGGAACAGTGTTACGCAGAGTTCATGTTTTGGGAACAGTTACGCAGAGTTCTTCACAATGGCAAATCGCACAAGAGAGTTACTTTTGCTATAATAAATTTAAGTTTTCAGATAACTATAACATGTTGTCTGTGACTTCTTGAGGCGGTGGGAAGACGCAGGGCTGCACAACAATGATTTTGCATTTTGTAGCTGTGACCAGCACCTCTATGACTAGAAGCACAGATGGGGACTTGGACTTGACTTGAGACTCGTCCTCAAAGACTTGAGACTTGACTTGGACTTGAAGGTTTGGGAACAATCTTTATTTTTATTTTTTAACGCATTAACATGAAGGAAATGTCTACTAATGTCATCTCTAATTATTGCTGCTACTGTATTCTAATAGATAAGGAGTGAGAATAATACAGTACACGCTTTGAATTCCTTTTAGCTGCAGTGTTCCTAAGCAGACTGGATGGCATGCAGCAGATGATGGAACACTCATCCATAGAGACTTGAGACTTGACTTGGACTTGCAAAAAATGACTTGTGAGCATGTCTGATTATAAGTCACTCTGTAGCTGTGACCAGCAGCTCTGTGACTAGAAGTCACTCTGTGACCAGAGCTCTATGACTAGAAATCACTCTGTTGGTCGGTCGGTTGGTTCATTTTGAAATGCAGGGTGACAGACAGAGTAGGGTGGGCTGCCCCTGCTATCCTGCATTTTGGAAATGTTGCATATGTGGTCACAGCTATTGCAAATTCACGCTTGTTCCCAAGTGATGGCATGACATTGTATTGTAAAGCTTGTGCTATTGTGATGCGTTATCCATAATGGTCAATGTAGAAGTTGGGTTATTACCTCTAACTCTGGAGAATGTCTTGTCATTTATTATGACTTGACTGACCCGATAACTATGGCTTCACTGTGGTGTCCTTTGTGTGGATGGGCCGCTGGGTGACAGCGGAGAGGGCATGGTGATCTCATAGTTGAGAGGGCATGGTGATCTCATAGTTGAGAGGGCATGGTGATCTCATAGTTGGCACAAACTAAGACTCATCGGGACAGGGTGACCATAATAGCAGGGTTTAGGAATGAAGGGTTGGAATTGTATGGAGTTGTGACGCCCCCTATAGGCCATTTTGATGCATCACACAATTGCCCTCCTAAATAGAGCAGTCTTGGATAGAATGGCACTGGTGCAGATTTATTTGCATAGATAAATTATTCACAAGTGTTACACCGGTACACAGTTTAAAATACATTACAATATCAAAACATTTGCTTTAAAAACATCGGCAATCTTTGATTTAAAAAAAAAATGCTGGTTCATTCATAATAGTAGGCCTATAGGACGAATCAGCGTGACGTCACTGCCACCCAAAAATGCGTAACACCGCGACAGTTAACTAGTACGAGTTGTGCAAAACAAACGTTAATGTCTCAAAAAGTATACATCACATCGCTTATATTCTGAGTGAGAGCAGAATTAGCTCAAGAGTTTGATGTATAATATATGCATGTCGTGTTAAAGTTGTGTGAACTGTCGCAGTTTTTAAATTGTAAACACGGTCAGTCGGCTAGAGTCAGACGCTCAAACTCAGGCTCCATAGCAGTGGTTCTCAAATGGGGGTCCGGGGACCCCCAGGGGTCTGTGGCACTTGGCCAGGGGGTCCGCGAGAGGTTTTCAGAAAAATAAAAATATATTGTATGCTTTGAATCTAAAATGGTTCATGGATTACATTCTCTAACAAACCTATCAAAAGTCAAGTACGTTACCGTGGAAACAATTGAGCTTAGCCCAAAATCACAAATCAGAATGAGAGGGTCCCCCAGTATATTTTCTATCTTGTAAGGGGGCTGACAAACATTCGAGAACCTCTGCCATAGGGTTCCATTGCCGTTGCCCCCCAGTGACGCGGTTTGTTTACCAAAATGCTGCTCGGCGCGCGGATCCCTCGTATACACACAAGTTTAAAAGGTTTGATATAAATCCCTGTCACAACACAAGGCACATCATCCAACATAGAAATCATGAATTGAGGCTCATACAGTATTGTAATATAAACCCTATAGTCCTCCCAACACCCACCACTCCCTCACACATGGGTGGTCTCAGCAGGCTGCAGCGGGGCCCTCTGTGGGGACCGGGCCCGGGGCTGCTGGTGTCTGTCCGCCTCCTGCCGTTTGAGATGCTGGAGGTAGCGCTTCACTCGCCTGAGCGTCTGGAAGGTGAGCACGGTCCCCACGCCGTACAGTATGGCCGTGATGAGACCGAAGAGCGCCACGGCCGCGTCCGCGCCGCTCACGTCGCAGCTCATCCAGGTGTAGCCGGCGCGCGCGTAGATCCGCTCGCGCCGCTGACACACGTCCGTGGCGTTGATCCCGATGATGAAGTGCAGGTAGAGCCCCACGGCCACCACGTAGGCCGCCGCGCCCACCGCCTGGAACACCAGCGCTCCGACCAGGCTCTTCCGGGGCAGCAGGTGGGGGGGTTTGTTCCCGGAGACCACGAACAGCAGCGAGACCACCCCCAGGGTCAGGCTGAAGGCGATGCTTCCGTAGATGGCCGGCGCCCTCAGCTGGCTGTACTGCGCGTCCAGGTCGCGGGCCTGCTGCAGCTCGGTGCCCTGCAGGTTGAAGTTGGAGTTGATGCTGAAGCCGCCCGTCATGCCGGACATGCCCGACGTCACCATCTGAGCGGCCACCACGCACATCAGGACCAGGCCGTTGGTCAGAACGGAGCAGATCAGCACAATGCCTGTGGGGGAGGTTAACGCACACACACACGTGCTCAGCAGACGGGGCTGAAACCTTTCACAATATATCGACATTCCTAAAGCAAAAAGCGACTCTTTTGTGACGGTACTGTCATTATTTATTAATGGCAGGTTATCAGCTCTCTCCCTAATCCAAGGACTGTGTGTTGCTAAGCTATAGAAAGTGTGAGACACCCCTCTGAAAATGGAAGAAAAACCGGTCTGTCCAGTTTTAGTAGAGGGAGGAAGGGGGGGGGAAGAGGGAAACTAAACCCTGCCCTACTGACGCAGCAGCCTCAACAGCTTTCATTTACTTCTACCCAACATGATATTATCCAATATTTCCGATGCCATTACATTTTCTATGATGTAGTTGTTAGTCAATTTCAAATAGCCTACAGTCTTTAGAGTTCCCTGCATGCTGCTGCGTGCGCCCGGTTCCCCCTGCTACTAGTTTGACCTACCTCTCCTAGAGCATATGTGAGTGCATTTGGAGTCATGGTGCTCCTCTCGTGGGACGTCCCGCTGCCGCGCATGTTTGGGAGGGGGTGTTGTATCCCTGGGGTAGTACGGAGGCCGAGAAGAAGCCCCGCTGGCATTTAGGAATAGAGGAAGGGAATAAAAAACAATTGAAATTGAATGCATAGAATGCCAGCTGTCTCAATCAATCGATTCACACATGCAACCCCTTCACTCTGGAGTCAGTGGGACACAGGCCCACCACACATTTGACAAACGTGAAAAGCTGTGAATTCTAATGACAAGGAGACATTGACCGAACCTGTCGGTCGGTGGATGTCTCTCGTCGTATCTCTCATCGCGTGGACGATCCCGGTGACGCCTCTCATCGTATCTCTCGTCGCGTGGAGGATCCCGGTGGTGTCTGTTGTCTCCGTTTCTCTCCCGGTGTCCCCGGTCTGGTCGGGCCGGATGGCTCATGCCTGCATGTGCACGAAATAAACACATCAACCCGTTCATTTTAGACACACAATGACCTTTGAACATTTTATTGGCTTTGAACAGTCGGGGGACTGGCCAAGTTCCTGTACGAAGAAGAAACCGGTCTTACATTACATTTTAGAAAGGGTAATTGGCCTATAGATTTAACAAGAAAACAACAAACCAGGAGGAGTAGTTTCACCTTTGGTGTAGACTAATGGGGATCCACAATAAACAAACTAGACTAGGCATGCCTAATAGGATATCATAGACATAGGTTATTATAGACTATTATTATTAATAGGATATTATGGTTATGCCTACCATAAGGTCGCTATTTAGACCTATAGGGGGGAAAACACTAACAAACAAAACAATTAAAAATATCCTTTAAAATAAGCCTTCTAAAACCATTTTATCAAGTGCTCCCGAATAGTGCTCGGATAGCGTGTAGGCCTTCAAAACAGTCCAACTTAAATGTCTTGTAGACTACATCTTAAACAAGTGGAATCACAGCCAAATTAACGGTAGATTAGTTTGGGTTTGAACTTACTGTCGATTCGATGGCGAGGAGGGCAATCACCAGTCCAAATCTGATGCCATTGTTAGATCCAGATAGCACACACACACACACCGCTCGGGTTTTGTTGTGGGCCAGGTAGACTGATGACTCCACCCACCGAGCAGGGAGGAGGCGAAGGCGGAAGTGCTTCACAGGTGCTGGTTGTGGTGGTGGGGGAGCTCTTTGAAGAGAAGCGAGTGACCACAGGAGAGGAGAAGCTGATCTGGGCTACAGAACTTCCACACTGAGCAAGGCTTTTTTTGGATGGTGTTCAAGTGCGTCTGAATTGGCCGCTTTGTCTGATGACGGTCCCATCCCTGAGGCGAGAGACATACGCCTCTGTGTTTTAGGGGGTGTTATATGAGCGGCCTTTCCGAGGAATGTTGTTGTTTATGTGCTGAGATTGATGGCTGCTGTCACTGTGCTGGTCTGAAGAGGCTTGTTGTGTTCACTCATTTAAATGCTCTCTGCCTTGAATTACATATTAGGCAGGGCATAGCCTCCTACAGACACGAGTTATGCGGCGGATGAATTCATACGTTTAATGTTCACACTGCTGGAATATGAAGAATGTTGGTGACACACAGGTCGGAAGAACCCCGCAGCAACTAGAATGAGTTGTGCCACACAAACGTTAATATCTCAACAAGTGGGTGGAGGGCAGCAACGCGCCATCTTTGCGTCTAGTCTGCCAAAAGTAAACAAGAAGAAGAAATGGCAAGCTCGAGACTGTGCATGGTCAAAATGTTAATGAGGTTTTGAGGCACTTATGAAGAAGACGTCAAAGTCCAGTAGGTGGCGGTAACGCACCATTTGAGGATGCCAACCGCCATTAAACACAAAAGAAGAAGAAGAAGCTCTTCCGGGTTGCATCTGATGCTGTCGTAAATAATAACAATATGAGCAGGGGGGCAAGCCTGGGTTATTTAGCTGCCTCTTAACTAAACGCAACGGCTCCCAGGTAACATAAAGTGGTTCTCATTGGATGAACCAGTCCTGTCCATCTATTTCCGTGCAGGTTCCAGTCGTCGTGCTCGGCTATGTTGTGTCCTCCACAGCGGGCTGTCAGCAGCGGGCTGAGATATCTGCGATGCCTGCCCAGCTTCACTGCAACACGGACCTGTGCCACCTACATCCAAGGCCAGAGTCCCGAGCCGCGCATGCGTGAATACTTCTATTACATTGACCATCAAGGACAGGTGAATGTCTGCGTTGTCATAAACAAGTCTTCCTAGCAGCACATGTCGGTACATTGTTTATGTCTCCAAGTTGACGGTGCTGTGCTCAACTTACAGCTGTTCCTTGACGACACTAAAGTGAAGAACTTTGTCACGTGCTTCAAAGGTAAACCTGTCGAGATACACACCTCTCTCTCACACACACACACACACACACTCTCTCTCTCTCGCTCTCTCTCTCACACACACACACACACACACACACAATCGTATCACTGGCAGTCTCTTACAAAACAAAATAATACTTTAGGTACCTGGTTGGAGTGAGATTTTCAGTAACGCTTAAGAATACAGCCCGCAAATAAGCATGTAGTTATAGTATAACTACGGGGTACAAGGAGGAGTGTAGTTATAGCAGGGCCGATCCTGGCCATTTGGGTGCCCTAAGCGTAATTGTTCTGTGGTGCCCCCCCCCCCCCCGTAAAACTTTCAATAACTGTCAAACGAAAGACTGCAAAATCATTAATTATGAACGATACTAGTGTATCTCACATTACATTACATGTGGGAAACAAACAATTGTTAGAATTACTGTACATGTCAGCAAACAAGTGATTGTTAAACTGTACATGCAAGCAGGGGCGGACTGGGATCATAATTCAGGCCGGGCATTAGATACCAAGCAGGCCAGGCCGATACAGGCCGACGTGCGTGCCGGCGTCCGAAGGGCGGCGGCGAAAAATTTGGGCTGTTTGAAGCCCAATTTGGGCTGTTTGAAGCCAGATTTGGACCGTCTGAAGCCCGATTTGGGCCAGTTGAAGCCAGATTTGGGCCAGTTGAAGCCAGATTTGGGCCGGTTGAAGCCAGATTTGGGCCGCTTGAAGCCCAATTTGGGCCGTTTGAAGCCCAATTTGGGCCGAGTCCAATTTTACAATGAGATGCACCTTGAATAAAGTAATAAAACCACTAGTAAACCAGTAGGCGGCGCCTGGCCTGCTGTTCAGTGAGTGGCCTGACTCAGGGCACCAAAAAATTTTTTTTTGTGCCCTCAGTCATGTGATGCCCTACGCAGTCTGCGTACTCTGCGTAATGGGTTGGAGCGGGCCTGAGTTATAGTATAACTACGGGGTACAAGGAGTGAATTTAGACTTTAACTAGAGGGTAACAAGATCTGTAGTTATAGTATAAGTACAGTGTGGTACCCCGTAGTTATACTATAAGTACAGAATTGGTCCCCTGCTTCAGAATACAGCCCGTGACCCCGTAGTTACCCTGTAAGTACAGTGTGGTACCCTGTAATTAGCCTATAAGTACAGATCTTGTTACCCTGTAGTTACAGGCTATATTCACTCCTTGTACCCCGTAGTTATACTATAAGTACAGTGTGGTACCCCGTAGTTATACTATAAGTACATATCTTGTTACCCTCTAGTTAAAGTCTAAATTCACTCCTTGTACCCCGTAGTTATACTATAACTACAGTACTACACTCCTTGTACCCCGTAGTTATCTAAAGCGTTACCAGATTTTCATTAGCATGTCGATTAATTTGTGCATACGCGCACTTAATCACGACCATAGGCGAAGTTTGAACTTTTAAGTTTGGGGGTGCAGAAAAAAATCTAGAGGAATATTAATAATAAAGTATAACGGACAGGTTTTTTGATTGAGTTTGGCATCAGTGGGCATAACCCATAAGAGAGCGAGCCTCATATCCCCCGCATTGTGTAGCAACAACCCCGGAAGTAACTCCAGAGTCCAGAGTAACCTTATGAATAAATTGTCAGAAAATGGTGAAAAATGTCGATTGTTTACCAAAGCCCAAGATGACCTCCTCAAATGTCTTGTTTTGTCCACAACCAAAAAGATATTAAGTTTACTGGTATTGGAAGATGGAATCAGAGAATTTTGCCTTCACCCCCTCTTAAAAAAATTACTCTAACCGATTATCAAAATAGTTGGTGATTAATTTAATAGTTGACAACTAATAGATGAATGGTTGCAGCTCTATTGCTAAGAGCCTTCTCATTGCACAGCAGCTCTCCAGCATCTGTTTCTCTCTCGTCAGATAAGCCGTTCCTGGTCTTCTTCTTCAACCGCCTGCGTTTTAATCAGAGTGGGCGGTACGAGGAGCACTTCCCCTTCCTGTCCCTGTGCGGGAGGGAGAGGAACTTTGTGCGCTGTGACGACCGACCCCTGGTCTTCACCCACCTGCTGCAGGCGCCTGCCGGGCAGCAAGGAGCGCCGGAGCTGCTGTCCTACTGCTGGGGCGGAGAGAAGCTAGCGGTGCCGTTCCGCCCAGAGGCCCTCTACATGCACCCGGCCAGCGGGCGGGTGTACCACCCCTGCTCGCAGCACGGGGGCGGTGTCGGCCTGGTGAGGTCGGCCCTCGCCATCGAGCTCAGCCCCTTCTTCGGTTACCCGCCGGAGCGAGGCCAGTCGGGACAGCCCACGCACTTGGTTTGGGGAGGGCAACAGCACACACTGACCAATGAGCTGGCAGGATGCTTCCCCAGGGAAGAGGAGGGCAGTGGGCAGGAATGAGGGGTGGGCTAATGTGCAGAACAGGTTAAAGGGACACCTCAATATTTGAATTGTTATCCTGTCAAAATGTCGACATCCGATTCACGGCCCATATTGACAACTGCTGTGTTCTATGCTCCCGCTCCCAGTCCCTGTTACTGAACAGCCATTGTTTCTGATCGGAGCCTGGAGTTATTAACCTGACGCTGCCAGATGGATGTAAGTTGGTTCACATTTGTTTCACAACCTAACATAACCGGTGGGATTGTGAATTTGTGGAACAATGCCGCCCCCATCTGGCGGAATCAGGCTATGGAGTTATGCCATGTTTGGAAAGTGGCTGTTTAATCGATTGGATTCTAAAAGGGTTGAAATAAGAGGCTGGAAAGTTGCTCAATGTAAATGTTGTAATGTGCATCCAGTAAAAAAACAACACATTCAGCGGTCCCTTCAGTGTCACAGTCATCTTCCACCCTGATGTCCCTCCAAGTCAACCGACTTGGTCTTATAGAGTTCTTGCATTTAGATCATATTTAATCACACGGAAATCTGTTCAATCAGATGAAACAAATGATCCCAGATGGGGAATGGGCTTATTATAGCAGCAGAGAAAAGGATAAAGAAGACAGCAAATACTTGGTACGCCGAGTATTGGTGATTTTACGTCAAATCATTATAAAACAAAAGAACACGTTGAGAATAGTACAACAGATAAATGCAGCTACAGTGTCTTCATTGGCAGATTAACAGGTTAGCAGATGACTGTCACTGCAGTAGAATTGACACAGCATTTGCAAAATGTCCATGGCTTTACACCAGGGGTGTCAAACTCATTTTAGTCCACGGGCCACATGCGACCCAATTTGGTGTCAAGTGGGCCAGACAATGAAAATCAATAATCAATAACTTATAAATGACAAAACCTCAAAATGTCCCCGTTTATCTTAGTGTAAAGAATTACAGGTACAACATGTAGGGTTATCTCAGATACCATCAAGCACATTATCGACTGTCTGTACTGTGCATTACAATCAGGGGTGTAGTGGAGGGTCAACGCAAGTAAACAATTGACCCACCCCTTTGAAATGAGGCAGATAGTTTACTCACCTGTTCAGATCAACTGTATCAATCAATGAGAGTCAATCAATGGGTAAACTATTCACCTTGGATAGTTTACCCACCTGTGCAATTCTCTATAGTCAAGCAAAGGTAATGAAAATAGCTGACTATTTAGTGATACAGATAACATGAATAGGCTACTTAATATGTAACTTGCTCCTGAAACCTGCTACCTCTTAGCCTTCAACAAGTGCATCACATTGGATTGAAGGACTTCTCAGTGCAATTTTCACACTTTGCAAAGTCATCCTTTGGGCCGCATTGGACCCTTTGGGGGGCCGGATCTGGCCCCCGGGCCGCATGTTTGACACCCCTGCTTTACACATTCAATTTGCAGAGTGGATATTGTGTGTATTGCTAGCTGTACATATTGTGATATACAGATGGTATAAAATGTGTACAGAAGGTGAAAATATATTTACACACACATTATGCTTTTGAAGGAGTCAAATCCTGTTTTGAGTAAATGAGACTGGCGACTTGTTCCCTGTTTTGTTGTCATTTCCCCAACCTGAAATATTTCTTGTGAAATTTTACAGTAGATTGCACAATCTCCTGCAGCCTGTTGCACCAGCTGAACGTAAGTTCTGTCTTAAGTTAGGGTGTAAAGTCCACACTAACTGCTACGTTCAAACTAGTTAGTTTGACACTAAAGTTGTGTCTTTGTTGAGTTGCACCACGGAGACGTAAGATACATCTTAACTAGTAGTCCTTAAACCTCACACTAGCCAAAATAGTGTCGCAGAAAATGAGGTGTACAGTATCTGTGACCAATCAGTGAAAAGCACGGTGGAAACGGTGTTTATTTACCGTTGTTTAAGTAAGTGGAGTGAAAACAGGACATGTTGCCCACCGCAAATTAGTGCTTTTATATTTCATCAACACTACACTAACCAAATGAGAACGTTATTGAGTAACGTTCGTTTAGGTTCATATTACTGTTAACGTTTATATGTGAGCTCTATCAGTATTGTAGGCTAATTTAGCACCATCATGCCTGCTAAATTGTTGCGGTTATTTTAATTTGTATGCAGTGCTGCAGCTTGTGGGAAACAAAAGCGTGAGTCATCAATATCAAAGGGTGTAATTATTGATCACGGAGAGCGCGTTACCGACGCAAAACAACGATGCGCCACGGTGCCAAGTTGCAATCCGTGCCAATGCTTATTTTACGGAGGACTTTACACCTAGTAAGACGTAGGTGTAAAATTTAAGTTCTAACTTATGCCTACGTTGTAACTATTTCACTTGGTGCAACCCAAATATTTTTAGTAGTGCGTAAACTCGGACTTAGTGAGACTTTACGTTCAAACTAGCTTACGTTTCAACTTACGCACAGCTGGTGCAACCCACTGCTGAACTCTTATCAGAAAATAATTCAGATGAAGCTGTTGCATGCAGCTACAAGCCTGGCTTGACAATATCCGAATCATCTCGCAGTTGAGAACATACTGTATGTTTACTACTTACTTTATTATTATTATTATTATTATTATTGTTGTTGTTGTTGTTGTGTCACTCCTTGGTTTTCATTAGACAGGGATGCAAATAGTAACCTTAAGGTGACGGTCACCTTTTTTAAATCCTAAATGGGATGATTTCTGAGTGGTTTTGTGTCTGTCCTGGTATCTGTCACCTTTTTCACTATCCATGACTTTGCATCCCTGATTGGAATTGATTTGAAGTCTTCGCCAAGGTATGTTGTTTGCACCGGTTTGCACATACTGTACAAGGAAATTAAGTTGGTGTGGTTGGTGCATGATAAATTAGAATAAATATACAAGATATAAACAAATAGGCCTATAATAATATAAGATATACAATTATTTAAAGATATTATATATATTTATATTTATTGTCCATGCTTCTTATTTTTTCTCGAACTCGTAGCGACTGGCGAGGTTTGGCTGCATTTCTATGGGAACGAAAACACTGCGGACCGGAACCACATCCATGACCGGAACACGGGGCGGGACATCCTGCCTGTAGTAATGGGTACTGACAACCATGGTACTGACGCGAGGTTAAGATCAGTGCACGTGTGGCGGGGGCAGAGCCGTATTCTGGAGTGGGGTGTACCAGAGTCAGTTTCCTGTCCATTAGCATTACATTGGGCGAGAAGAGTGAGAGGGCGCCTAAAGAACTGCAAGTCCCAGACATCCCAGCATCAGTTCAGCTGACAGTTGAACCGGGGAGCTCCTCTAGCATGAATAACATGGCAGCGCCGTCCAGCAGCAGCAAGACATGCGAGGCCATGGAGCGCTCTCTCCGGGAGCGGGCCCCCCCGCTGCTGACAGACCTGTACCAGTTCACCATGGCCTACGCCTACTGGCGGGCCGGCAGGCACCAGGAGCCCGCCGTGTTCGAGCTCTTCTTCAGGGACAACCCGTTCGGCGGCGGCTTCTCGCTCTTCTCCGGGCTGCACGACTGTCTGCTGTTCCTGCGCACCTTCGCGTTCACAGACCAAGGTGAGAGGAGGGAGTGCGGGAACGAACGCGTCGACTCGTCGCCAGTCTTTACTATTCAAACGTGAGCCATCAAAGTTGACAATGTGATGCTCTTATTCGTCATCAGATCAGATTTGACATTGGATTTGCTTTTCCTTCTAATTCATGCGCATTCCGTTCTGATTGCGCAAATGCTTTACGCACGCAGCCCCCCCTGCTCTCTATGGATAAGGCAGGAATGTAAACGTGAACTTTGCTGCGACTGCGTTGAACTTTGGCCTACAACACTAGTATGACTAATATAATATTCTGCTATAGTCACCCCAGGAACCAGACAACAGGGCAAACCCAGCAAAACCCTTCTCACATTGGTCTGCTATATGCAGACTTGAACTTTGACATTTGTCACTCACTGGCCTGAAACGCATTCGATTGGCCAGTGCTCATCATGGAATTACAAGCAACCTACTTGGAAGCATGCTTGGAAGTTGCAATAGGCAACAAAATCTCGAGAAAACCATTTCAACAAATGTAGCTCAGCCTTTAGCCTTATATAGTCCTGAGAAAATCAACAAATATAGCTTTTGAGCTTGCGGGAATGACATTCCCAGAGTGTAAAATATCCCAAACCTTTCTACACTTTGGTGTTGATGATGCCATTCATACGTGTGAAAGGACATGGCAGCAGGATATGTGTCCCACCTTGGTCGTCATTTAGATCTCCAGGAAGCGGTCAGATGTTAGTTGTTGGTTGCCTCTAATGGCATTAGCTATAAGGAGGTTATTACATTCAGCTGCATGGCTCTCTCAGGCATGTGAGGGAGAAAGGGCACACGAAAGAGCCACACGTGCTTGTGTAAGTGCACAACACATGTGTGGGATGACTTTGTGAAAGGTGTTTTCTAGGGATGTCACAATATATCGTCCCACGATATATCGCGATATCAAAACGTGACAATATGTATCGTTGAGAGGAAATCTCATATCGCGAAAAAAAGAAGCTGAACATGGAGGCACTGATCTGCATCTGATTGCATGCTCGCTCTCCTTTTCATTGCTTTGTTTGAACAGACGAGGGACGTTACACAGACACGGAGGATGAAAATGGTGAAATTACTCAAATTAGCCTGGAGGATGCCCCCTCAACTTACAAATCGATCGCAAAAAAATATTGTTAAAATATATCCTATCGTTATCATGAACCCAATATCGTGTATTGTATCGTATCGTGAACTGAGTGTATGACACCCCTAGTGTTTTCATATTTTTGAGGCAGTTTTTAGTACTTCCCATGCCTTCTGTAGGGGAGTGATATATATTAATTGTTGGTGCATGTCATTGAGGGTGTATGTGTTTTCTTTCTGTGGATCCAGATGTGGAGTACCTTCGCTCGGTCCTGCCCTCAGCCACTGACCCTGCCTTCTTCCAGTTCCTGCGAGGCCTGGATTGTTCTGGCGTCACTCTCAGCTCCGTGCCCGAGGGCACTGTGGTCTTTGCCAGGGTGAGCCGCAGCAGCAGCAGCAGGGGGTCCAGGGTCATCATGGTGTGTGGCTGCAGGTCACAGGGTGTAACTCGTTTCTGGCATGTCTGCAGGTACCTCTGATGGAGGTGACAGGACCTCTGGCTGTGGTGCAACTGCTGGAGACCAGTCTACTGTGTCTGGTCAACTATGCCAGGTAGTGGCACACACACACACACACACACACACGGACGCATAGTCGATGTGACTATTCACACCCGGGTGTAAATAACTCATGTGACTATTTACACCCCAATTCAGAAAATGATTAGGATTTTAAATGGAACTAAATGTTTCACAGGGCCTAAAATTTATTTGGCAAATAAATGTGCTTCATGAAGGAATTACTCCAGGACAACTGGAAATTATTATTTTCTTCTTCTTCTTCTTCTTCCACTTCCTTTTTAATATTATATACATAATCACATTATTTTACATCATTTTATTTTATTCAGCAGGACTAAGCCGAGAAAACAGGTACAGGACATACAGTATAGGGACAAGTTTAATCCAGAACAATCTCAAGAAAGTTCCAGATCCAATCCATTTTAAGCTGTGTCAGAGAGCCTACTATAATACACCACTCGTGTAAGATTTCCTATGAAACTGGTAGCCAGCCCTAATTGCGATTTGTGCTCTCTCAATACACCTGGTACGTTTAAACACACGATATGGGAACGCCCAGAGGGATTGACACGCCCATACCGCTCGAACCAATCCTTCTTTTACTCAATGATGATTCGCACATTGTGTTGAGTGAGAGACAATGCAAGTTATGGCTCGCGGGGTTAACTGCAGCTAAAAAGCTGATAGTACAGCGTTGGTTACCGCCACACAAACTGTACATTAAGAAATGGTTGGGTTACTTTCAGGAGGGGTGATAAGAATGTATTTGTAAATGATATGATGGAGATTGTTGTTGACCTGCAATTAAAAATAATTGATCGTAAAAAAAAAAACGAAAGTTCCAGATCCAGAAACATTATTTTTGTAGAATATCCCCAGCAAAAATGTTTGCGTAGAACGACCGTCTTCTGCACGTCAAACCAATACACATGGAGTCTATATCTGAAACGGAAATCCCAGCGACGTCAATACTGTCCCTCCCCACAACGTCGAAATATTCCGCTCCCACCACAACGGCTAGAGTCAGATATTCTG
Source organism: Poromitra crassiceps (assembly GCF_964638095.1). Lineage (NCBI taxonomy): Eukaryota > Metazoa > Chordata > Actinopteri > Beryciformes > Melamphaidae > Poromitra > Poromitra crassiceps. The sequence continues at coordinate 3,769,985 of NC_139632.1, read as the reverse complement.
CTAAAATATTTGCACAGTGTGCATTCAGCAGCATTACATATAGTCCAGATGGAACTATTTTTGCTATATAAAAAAAAAACTAGAAAAGTTCACTCGGTAGAGTGCAGATCTCCGCCAGGCCCTGCTACACCTAACCATGGCCAAACCGACACCCAACCGCGAAGAATTCACAATAGACTACTTGCACAACTCCACTACTTCCTGAAATGAGTAGGGCATCTTGGTTTCCTGTCCTACACTATTGGATGAACTGATTAATGTCAGGTGTGCCTGACTGCTGCAGTCACAACAACAGTGATCAGGCACACCTGACATTAATCAGTTCATCCAATAGTGTAGGACAGGAAACCAAGATGCCCTACTCATTTCAGGAAGTAGTGGAGTTGTGCATGTAGTCTATTACACATATTTCAAGATTGAAAAATGACAATACATTGTTCAAGTGCAGTGATCAAGATAAAATCACTCACAAATCGACTTATAGAAAATAAAAGTCATAGGAAAACAGAAAAGTGGATAATATTAAAAGTGACATGTGCAGGAACAAAAGAAGCAGATCAACTATTATAAATAGGTCATTACATCTTACAAACACAAACATTTTCTGTTCTCAAATATTAGGCTTCTGCAAGGCAATCACGTTTTTTAGCAGCACCTAAACAATGTGGTTGCTAAGTGACATGTGATGTGACGGGTATGAGTGGTGATTTCTGCCCTCACAGGTTTGTGTGTATATTGGGTATTATTTGACAACTTCTTCTAACGTGAGTCAGCCAGTTATAGCTGCTGGGCACCCATGTTGCTTCTCTCCGTCTGTGTTTGTGTTTGCTAGTCTGGTCTGCAGCAACGCAGCCCGGTTCCGCCTGGCGGCCGGGCCCAGGAGGAAGCTGCTGGAGATGGGTCTGAGGAGGGCTCAGGGACCGGACGGAGGCCTCACCGCCTCGCGCTACACACACATCGGAGGTGAACGCTGTGTTTACACTTTCTCCCAAGTTCACATTCTGTACAGTCCCCGTGGCACATTTGTGGTTTTGTAAAAAAAAATACAGCTAGCTAGATAAAAAAAATGATTTCTAAAGACAGAACAAATATCAACTATATATTCGGTTATTTGACAGGG
>NC_139632.1:3758865-3763865 GCF_964638095.1 Poromitra crassiceps | reverse complement strand
GCGGGCCCGCCAGGCCAACGACGCCCCCGCCAGGCCAGATTTTTTTTTTTTTTTAATTTCCCCCCCTGCTCTCCCCAAAATTTCAATAAACCTTCATGCCATATTATTACAATACAACAATACTGGTGTGGACAGTAATAGAAGATGCCAAATCATTCAAAACAATAAGCATTTTGCTTTTAGGAGTATTGTGCCAGCGTGCGGCGCTGTTCCAAAACGTGTCAACGCGTGTCGTTGCCTGGGGAAACGCACATCCCATAATACAACTGTTCGCATCGCATCCCATAATAGTATGATGATACTTGGGATGCCATTGCGAACATAGATGCGAACAGGTTAGCTAAAAAAAAATTGCGTCGCCAGCGAGGGCCCCCACCATTGCGGTCGGGGTACGTTTCAAAATCCTTCCAGGCCTGAACAATTTTCTAGGGGGAAACACTGCACTGCAATACTTGAAATCAAGATTTCCATTCCTACAGTCTGTGGCCCTCTCTCCCCACTAGGTGGCGTTGTCAGAGAAGCTCCATAACCTGGTCACAGAGATCCGGAGGGGCAGCTGCAACGCCAGCCACTTTCTGTTAGCCAACTAAGAAAGAACTACTCAATTCTCCTGTTGTCGTCTCCATGTCGGTTGGTTGACACTTTTCCCACCAAGTGCCTTACAGTAGCACAAGCTCATACATTTGCATGGCAGCAGTGAAACCCTACTCCTGGCAGTGTTAGCGCCATGCGCTAATCCATACAGGACCTCCACAGCTGTGCTGAGTGAAACAACTGACTGAAACAAATCAAAATATCTGTCAAACCGATGGTCAAACCTCTAGCCATGTGGTTTTAACAGCCAAGTCAAGTAGATGAGCAAGTTAAATGATGGAGAACATCACAACATAGCAAGCTATTGATTGGTCTTGGTCTTTATTCCCGTGATATTGTTAGGAATTCTATGCCAACTTAACCTTTAAGCCATGATAAGCTAAGATGATAAGCTAAAGCAGAGGTTCTCAAATGTCTTTCAGCCAACGACCTCTTACAAGATAGAAAATATACCGGGGACCCCCTCATTCTGATTTGTGATTTTGGGCTAAGCTTAATTGTTTCCACGGTAACGTGCTTGACTTTTAAATTGATACGTTTGTTAGATTAGAATGTAATCCATGAACCATTTTAGATTTAAAGCATACAATATTTTCATTTAACTATGAAGCTTTTGCAACAACAACAAAAATAAGGTTTTATTTTTATTTTCCTGAAAACGTTTTGCGGACCCCCTGGCAAAGTGCCACGGACCCCCATCTGAGAACTACTGAGCTAAAGAGTGCAAGTGATCAAGTGAAGAATGGACCTCCGTATCTGACAGGGACCATAAAGTACATCCCAACCTCTCGCTGTATTTGTGTTCTGTCTTGTATCCTGCAGACTAGGGATGTCACAATACTAGAATTTCTACTTTGATACCGATACCCAGGAAAATATCAATACTCGATACCATTTTCGATACCACGGGAAGGGGGGATGACAACACATCAAGAAGCATAAAATTAAAGTTAGACAGATGGACGGACAGACGCACACTTCTCCATAATCTAGACCTGATCAAACTTTGAATTTAGACAGCAGATTAGCCCTGCTCTAGCCATCACAACACGTTTAGCTTGTTGAAGCAACAGATACCCACCAATGATAGGGAGGGAAAAATCTGTGATTTTTCATTAAAAGAAAGCACTGGTGGTATCAAAACTGTTGTAAATGAGTATTGTATCCATTTCAAATTTTTAGTATTGATATTTTCGATATTATATCGATACCTGTTGCAAATGAGTAATTGTATCCGATTCAAATTTTCAGTATTGATACTTTTCTATACTATCGCCTTTTCAGTATCCTTGTTTTTCTCCTTTTCCACTCTCTGTGCATAGGGGTCATTTTGAACGTGTTTTATTCACTTCTGCCAGTTGGAAGCCTTCTGTATCTCCACCAATTTGTGCCTAGAACCAATATGACATCACACTAAATAACGTTGATTGAATTTGGACATGGTTTGTAAGTCTGGCCAGTGTGTTTGGTATTATTTTGTGTCTTTCATGTGTTGTTTTCAGCTGATGTTATTAAATTAGCTCACATAATGTGCCATGTTACAAAGTTGCTGCTGTCTGTCATGTGCTGTCCTGTTCATGCTTTGCACTTCATACAGACCTCACGATGAAAACAAATAAGATAAGTCAGAACATACATGACACACGGGTAGCGCTTGCTGTGTTGTGTTTGCTCATGTTCTGTGTGTGTGTGTGACTTGAAATTTGGACTTGAAATATGAAAAGCCTTGCTACTGGATCTCCTATCTCGCCCCCTCTTTTCTCTCCCCACCTCCCTGCCCCCTTCTCCACTCACAAGACACAGGGGAAAGGGTTTCCTTGAATTGTGATTGGCTGCCTGCTGGCCAGTAGTAGTAGTAGCAATGGAGATCCACCCAGCAGACATATGGACCTGATTAAGCATAGCAAGGTTGTGATGTCATCTCCGAGCGCCTCGTCCCACACTGCAGTGGACGACACCAAGGGGTGAATCTCACAAGCCTCCACTTGAGTCCTTATATCCTCCTGTCAGTGCCTCAGAGCACATAGATGGTGATGCAGATTAGGGATGGGCATTTCTAGCAAAATCACTATTCGAAATTCGCTGGCCAAAGTCGACTTTTAATCGAAATTCGAAAAAAAACAAAAAATTGTGTGAGTGAAATGTTGCATTGTCTACCCTGATTCTAAGTCTAAGGCTTTATTAATTAATAGAAAAAGCTTCTGCTGTGGATTTTTAGCTCAAACAAGCATTGCACCACTGAAGTAAAGAACATGTTACATGACATTGACATTTTCGAAAATAAAAAAGTTTTGACAATCATGAGTGGTTCATTAAATATTTAGTAGGCTCAGGTCTGAGTGCCAAGGGGGTGCCAAAGTCACCCCCTCTCCCTCCTCATGGGATTTCATCCGCTATTCATTTTTCCATAAACCTTGCTTAAAATGCTTATAAAAATTGTTTTACTTGCTCAAACCAAGCGTTTCGACTATACTTAGAATCAGGGGAGACAATGCAACATTTCACTCACAAAAAAAAAAAATACATTTTTTATTTTATTTTCAAATTTCGACTTTCAATAATAAAAGTCGACCTTGATAATAACGATTATTCGGAAATTCGATGCCCATCCCTAATGCAGATGTGTCCTAAGGCACATGACTTTATGTTCTTCCTCTTACCATTATGTGTTTGTGTTATGTTCTGCGTAACTGTCCACATTTGTCTTATTGTTGTCAACATGATTCAGGGGCTACACACAACATAACTGGCTTTCATTATATTTAATTGTTGTCTGTAGGGAAAACACATGGCCACCTCCAGAGAGGGTGAACTGCAGCTGCAACAATGCCAACAGTGAGTGTCCAACTGTCTTGCTAGGTTAGCGACAGTGTTGGGCAGTAACTTAATACTTTCCCAGTACCTATAGTAGCGTCAGGGATTACAATTTCCAAAACAGTATATTAACATTACTACTCCTCTGTTGCTGCATGACTTTCTCCAGCGCTGGCAGAGGGCCAAAACAAAGTGTATAGGACGAATCAGCGTGACGTCACTTGCCACCCAGAAATGTGGAACCCCGCTGCAGTTAATAGTATGAGTTGTGCCAAACAAACGTTAATATCTCAAAAACTATACATCACATCGCTTATATTTTGACATTCTGAGTGAGAGCAGAAGTAGCTCAAGAGTTTGATGTATAATATATGCATGTCGTGTTAAAGTTGTGTGAACTGTCGCAGTTTTTAAAATGTAAACAGTCAGCCGGCTAGAGTCAGACACTCACGCCTCGCGCCACTGGGGTAGCCTAGGTAAACCCAGCCACCACGTGACCTGCTCTCTCAGTTCCCAGTCACTATCTACTACATAGTGACTGAGAACAGGTCTGAGAGCAGGTCACGTGGGGGATGGGTTTACCCAGGCTACCACTGGGGCTCCATAGGGTTCCATTGCCGTTGCCACCCAGTGACACGGTTTGTTTACCAAAAGTTGTATGCCACTACGAGGGATCAGCCGAGCAGCATTTTGGTAAATGACCCGTGGCTGACTCTGTTTACATTTCAAAAACTGCGACAGTTCACACAACTTTAACACAACATGCATATATTATACATCAAACTCTTGAGCTAATTCTGCTCTCACTCAGAATGTCAAAATATAAGCTATGTGATGTATACTTTTTGAGATATTAACGTTTGTTTGACACAACTCATACTATTAACTGCCGGGGGGTTCTGCATTTCTGGGTGGAAAGTGACGTCAGGCTGATTCGTCCTATTGTAATGTAACGAGTAATAATGGATACTTTTGATACCAAGTAATAAAGTAATTTTATTGCTTTTTAAATTAGTAATAAGCAACCAATTACACTTCTGGGTAACTTGCCCAGCAGCACTGGTTGGCTAGTAGGTTGTTATTGTTGCAGATCATGACTGGCTGACTTGTGAGTCTCTCAGTGACACGTGACTCACCCACCTGGCCTGACCTCCTTGACCTGACCGTCACCCACCTGGCCTTCAAGGCATGAAAGCAAGCTGCACTGCTGTGTGTCATGGCTGCACTTCCCCTGGAGGCCCGTGGAGGGCGCCATTTACTCGTCTCCTTTCCCTTCCCTGTCTCAGACTCAGCTGCGGCTCCTCCACTCCCCTCATCTTCCCTCAGGATACTACAGCAGCACGGAGCTCTCGAGAAGAGAGAGAGAGAAACTCTTTTCCGGTCTGCTTCTCTGCAGCCCTGATTTCCTCTGAAGACCTCTGGCTCTGGCTGGAGCTGCTGAGGGGAGGACGCGCAGGCAGCTGAAGTGAGGAGATTTGCTGCTCGAGTCGAGACATTTAAGGGGCAATTTATTGAAGTGTCAAGCCGGCGCTGCCTGCCCTCTCTCTACTTTAGAGTGTTCTCTTTTATTCCGAGTAGGACCATGCGTGCTG
>NC_139632.1:3743865-3753865 GCF_964638095.1 Poromitra crassiceps | reverse complement strand
CCTGCTCTGGCTAGCCGGACATGATCCAGACTTCATGTTTAGAAGAGGCTTGTGTGTGTGTGTGTGTGTGTGTCTGTGTCTGTGTGTGTGTGTGTGTGTGTGTGTGTGCGTGTGTGTGTGTGTGTGTGTGTGTGTGTGTGTGTGTGTGTGTGTGTGTGTGTGTGTGTGTGTGTGTGTGTGTGTGTGTGTGTTCGTGTGTGTGTGTGTGTGTGTGTGTGTGTGTGTGTGCGTGTGTGCGTGTGTGTGTGTGTGTTCGTGTGTGTGTGTGTGTGTGTGTGCGTGTGCGTGCGTAGGCTATTGTCTGGGCCCTGGATTGTGTGGCCTGAGGGTGGAGACGTGTTACCATGTCTTCCTGCCTTCACACTTGGCATGATAGGGTTTCCTTCTGTCGGCCATGTGTTCTTCTAGCTCTGTCAAGGAAAATCAGCACATCTCCTTTTGACTCTTCCTCCCCAACGGAATAGAAAGAAGTGTCATTTTGAAGATGGGTTTCGTCCAGCTGAACGCTGTTCTGGGATCAGTTTAGATTTGGTGTAGTAGACACTTTGCTCCTGCAGCTTCCTCCCTCTCCTCCACCTCCACTCTGTCTGTTTTCTCTTCTCCTCTTCTCCAGCTGCCCCATCCCCCTTTCAGTGCAAGCTCAGTGATGTATGTGTGTGTGTGTGTGTGTGTGTGTGTGTGTGTGTGTGTGTGTGTGTGTGTGTGTGTGTGTGTGTGTGTGTGTGTGTGTGTGTGTGTGTGTGTGTGTGTGTGTACAGCACGTGTGTGTGTGGGGAGACTTAATAGCCGCTCCACACATGTAGCTCTCATTTCTGCTCGGGAAGCCGTGTCAATTATTTATCTATGATCATAAAGCACATAAGCCACGCCTCTTCCTAATCCGCGGGGCAACACGTATGTGTCCCGGTGCCAAGAGAGAGCAGGGCTAACCACCTAGCCACCGCCCACTCACACACGCATACAGATCCGCCATACTACCCGCTCATATAGCCCTGCCCTATATCCTACTAACCACACCGCTTCCATACACACATTACCCACAACCCCCCTTTACAAACAGCCTCCCTCTGGACAAGCCCACCAGTACATTCCAGGAACTCAGTGGGACCCCGCGCACTCTTCCCCCTCGCTCACTATATCTCCCACAGCTCTCAATGTCTCTCTCTCTCTCGCTCACTATATCTCCCACAGCTCTCAATGTCTCTCTCTCTCTTCCCTCTCGCTCACTATATCTCCCACAGCTCTCAATGTCTCTCTCTCTTCCCTCTCGCTCACTATATCTCCCACAGCTCTCAATGTCTCTCTCTCTCTTCCCTCTCGCTCACTATATCTCCCACAGCTCTCAATGTCTCTCTCTCTCTCGCTCACTATATCTCCCACAGCTCTCAATGTCTCTCTCTCTCTCGCTCACTATATCTCCCACAGCTCTCAATGTCTCTCTCTCTTCCCTCTCGCTCACTATATCTCCCACAGCTCTCAATGTCTCTCTCTCTTCCCTCTCGCTCACTATATCTCCCACAGCTCTCAATGTCTCTCTCTCTCTTCCCTCTCGCTCACTATATCTCCCACAGCTCTCAATGTCTCTCTCTCTCTTCCCTCTCGCTCACTATATCTCCCACAGCTCTCAATGTCTCTCTCTCTCTCGCTCACTATATCTCCCACAGCTCTCAATGTCTCTCTCTCTCGCTCACTATATGTCCCACAGCTCTCAATGTCTCTCTCTCTTCCCTCTCGCTCACTATATCTCCCACAGCTCTCAATGTCTCTCTCTCTCTCTTCTCTCTCGCTCACTATATCTCCCACAGCTCTCAATGTCTCTCTCTCTCTCGCTCACTATATCTCCCACAGCTCTCAATGTCTCTCTCTCTCGCTCACTATATGTCCCACAGCTCTCAATGTCTCTCTCTCTTCCCTCTCGCTCACTATATCTCCCACAGCTCTCAATGTCTCTCTCTCTCTCTTCTCTCTCGCTCACTATATCTCCCACAGCTCTCAATGTCTCTCTCTCTCTCGCTCACTATATCTCCCACAGCTCTCAAAGTCTCTCTCTCTCTCGCTCACTATATCTCCCATAGCTCTCAATGTCTCTCTTCTCTCTCGCTCACTATATCTCCCATAGCTCTCAATGTCTCTCTCTCTCTTCCCTCTCGCTCACTATATCTCCCATAGCTCTCAATGTCTCTCTCTCTCTTCCCTCTCGCTCACTATATCTCCCACAGCTCTCAATGTCTCTCTCTCTCTTCCCTCTCGCTCACTATATCTCCCACATCTCTCAATGTCTCTCTCTCTCTTCCCTCTCGCTCACTATATCTCCCACAGCTCTCAATAGTCTCTCTCTCTCTTCCCTCTCGCTCACTATATCTCCCACAGCTCTCAATAGTCTCTCTCTCTCTTCCCTCTCGCTCACTATATCTCCCACAGCTCTCAATGTCTCTCTCTCTCTTCCCTCTCGCTCACTATATCTCCCACAGCTCTCAATGTCTCTCTCTCTCTTCCCTCTCGCTCACTATATCTCCCACAGCTCTCAATAGTCTCTCTCTCTCTTCCCTCTCGCTCACTATATCTCCCACAGCTCTCAATAGTCTCTCTCTCTCTTCCCTCTCGCTCACTATATCTCCCACAGCTCTCAATGTCTCTCTCTCTCTTCCCCCTCGCTCACTATATCTCCCACAGCTCTCAATGTCTCTCTCTCTCTTCCCTCTCGCTCACTATATCTCCCACAGCTCTCAATGTCTCTCTCTCTCTTCCCTCTCGCTCACTATATCTCCCACAGCTCTCAATGTCTCTCTCTCTTCCCCCTCGCTCACTATATCTCCCACAGCTCTCAATGTCTCTCTCTCTCTCTTCCCCCTCGCTCACTATATCTCCCACAGCTCTCAATGTCTCTCTCTCTTCCCTCTCGCTCACTATATCTCCCACAGCTCTCAATGTCTCTCTCTCTTCCCCCTCGCTCACTATATCTCCCACAGCTCTCAATGTCTCTCTCTCTCTTCCCCCTCGCTCACTATATCTCCCACAGCTCTCAATGTCTCTCTCTCTCTCGCTCACTATATCTCCCACAGCTCTCAATGTCTCTCTCTCTCGCTCACTATATCTCCCACAGCTCTCAATGTCTCTCTCTCTCTCTCGCTCTCCCACAGCTCTCAATGTCTCTCTCTCTCGCTCACTATATCTCCCACAGCTCTCAATGTCTCTCTCTCTTGCTCACTATATCTCCCACAGCTCTCAATGTCTCTCTCTCTCGCTCACTATATCTCCCACAGCTCTCAATGTCTCTCTCTCTCGCTCACTATATCTCCCACAGCTCTCAATGTCTCTCTCTTCTCTCTCGCTCACTATATCTCCCACAGCTCTCAATGTCTCTCTCTCTCGCTCACTATATCTCCCACAGCTCTCAATGTCTCTCTCTCTCTCGCTCACTATATCTCCCACAGCTCTCAATAGTCTCTCTCTCTCTTCCCTCTCGCTCACTATATCTCCCACAGCTCTCAATGTCTCTCTCTCTCTTCCCCCTCGCTCACTATATCTCCTACAGCTCTCAATAGTCTCTCTCTCTCTTCCCTCTCGCTCACTATATCTCCCACAGCTCTCAATAGTCTCTCTCTCTCTTCCCTCTCGCTCACTATATCTCCCACAGCTCTCAATGTCTCTCTCTCTCTCGCTCACTATATCTCCCACAGCTCTCAATGTCTCTCTCTCTCTTCTCTCTCGCTCACTATATCTCCCACAGCTCTCAATAGTCTCTCTCTCTCCTTCAACTCCCCCTTCTTCCCCCTCTCGCCTCCAGTGTTCCCTTCCCTCTCTCCATTTACCACCACAAGCTCTTTCGCTTTCTCTATTTCAAGGTTATTGTTATCGTATGTTCTGACCAGAGTCGTATATAGAGAAGAGTTGCGACATCTCCATTCACTCCAATGGACCAGTTTTTTTTACTCTCAAGAGTTGCAGGAAGTAAGGTCTTGGATTAAGCAGCACTGTCGAATTGCAGCAAAATGGACAGTTTGTGTTGTACTTTGATTTTTTTTTTTTTTTTATCAAATTGTACATTATCAGTTTTATTTTAGTATTCAAAAGTAGCGCGAGACCCCTTCCTGGCTGTTCATTGGCTAATGAGTCGCGCATTTTGGTCCTCCGCTGACACCACTCTCTCTCTAGATTGCTCTGGTACTGACTACTCTTTGTCTGTTGTTCTCCAAAACTGTCATATCTGTCTGGCTCCCCCTTCTCTCTCTCTCTCTCTCTCTCTCTCTCTCTCGACCTTGTGTTTGCTTACTTCCCTCCTCTCACCTCCCCCATCCCTCCTTCTCTTCCTCCCTTTGTTTTGATTGCCCTCTACACTTCTCTTCCTCCTCTCTCTGCTGTTTGCGTTCAAGTTTCTTCATCTGAACTTTTGCAACATGACTACACACAAACGCCCACACACACACACACACACACACACACACACTCACACACACACTCACACACTCACACACACACACACTCACACACACACACACACACACACACACACTCACACACACACACACACACACACACACACTCACTCACACACACACACACACACACACACACTCAGGAGTCCGTGTTATTCTTTGAGATGAGCAAACAGTGAAGATATTAAATCCCGAGGCACAGGAAGTGCAAGGTTATCAGGGAGTGTCTGACTTCCTGCCTCCGATTGAAGGACTGAGTGCAGGAAAACAAAGGAACAAACAACATCTTCTGCAGGAAAAAGCAACGGAGACGTGTGTCCAAACAAGGCGCTCGCTGGAAGGATGCCCGAGAGGCACGGTGGCACAGTGGTCAGCACTGTCGCCTCACAGCCTCATGGGTTTCCAACCCCCGGAACCATCCCAGGTTCTTTCTGTGTGCAGTTTGCATGTTGTCCCCGTGTTCACGTGGGTTTGCTCCAGGTACTCCGATTTCCTCCACACCATCAAAGACATGTATGTTGGGGTTAATTGATTTCCTCCACACCATCAAAGACGTGTATGTTGGGGTTAATTGATTTCCTCCACACCATCAAAGACATGTATGTTGGGGTTAATTGATTTCCTCCACACCATCAAAGACATGTATGTTAGGGTTAATTGATTTCCTCCACACAATCAAAGACGTGTATGTTGGGGTTAATTGATTTCCTCCACACCATCAAAGACGTGTATGTTGGGGTTAATTGATTTCCTCCACACCATCAAAGACGTGTATGTTGGGGTTAATTGATTTCCTCCACACCATCAAAGACATGTATGTTGGGGTTAATTGATTTCCTCCACACCATCAAAGACATGTATGTTAGGGTTAATTGATTTCCTCCACACCATCAAAGACATGTATGTTGGGGTTAATTGATTTCCTCCACACCATCAAAGACGTGTATGTTAGGGTTAATTGATTTCCTCCACACCATCAAAGACATGTATGTTAGGGTTAATTGATTTCCTCCACACCATCAAAGACATGTATGTTAGGGTTAATTGATTTCCTCCACACCATCAAAGACATGTATGTTGGGGTTAATTGATTTCCTCCACACCATCAAAGACATGTATGTTGGGGTTAATTGATTTCCCCCACACCATCAAAGACATGTATGTTGGGGTTAATTGATTTCCTCCACACCATCAAAGACATGTATGTTGGGGTTAATTGATTTCCCCCACACCATCAAAGACATGTATGTTAGGGTTAATTGATTTCCTCCACACAATCAAAGACATGTGTGTTGGGGTTAATTGATTTCCTCCACACCATCAAAGACATGTATGTTGGGGTTAATTGATTTCCTCCACACCATCAAAGACGTGTATGTTAGGGTTAATTGATTTCCTCCACACCATCAAAGACATGTATGTTAGGGTTAATTGATTTCCTCCACACAATCAAAGACGTGTATGTTGGGGTTAATTGATTTCCTCCACACCATCAAAGACATGTATGTTGGGGTTAATTGATTTCCTCCACACAATCAAAGACATGTATGTTGGGGTTAATTGATTTCCTCCACACCATCAAAGACATGTATGTTGGGGTTAATTGATTTCCTCCACACCATCAAAGACATGTATGTTAGGGTTAATTGATTTCCTCCACACCATCAAAGACATGTATGTTAGGGTTAATTGATTTCCTCCACACCATCAAAGACGTGTATGTTGGGGTTAATTGATTTCCTCCACACCATCAAAGACATGTATGTTAGGGTTAATTGATTTCCTCCACACCATCAAAGACATGTATGTTAGGGTTAATTGATTTCCTCCACACCATCAAAGACATGTATGTTAGGGTTAATTGATTTCCTCCACACCATCAAAGACATGTATGTTAGGGTTAATTGATTTCCTCCACACCATCAAAGACATGTATGTTGGGGTTAATTGATTTCCTCCACACCATCAAAGACATGTATGTTGGGGTTAATTGATTTCCCCCACACCATCAAAGACATGTATGTTGGGGTTAATTGATTTCCTCCACACCATCAAAGACATGTATGTTGGGGTTAATTGATTTCCCCCACACCATCAAAGACATGTATGTTAGGGTTAATTGATTTCCTCCACACAATCAAAGACATGTGTGTTGGGGTTAATTGATTTCCTCCACACCATCAAAGACATGTATGTTGGGGTTAATTGATTTCCTCCACACCATCAAAGACGTGTATGTTAGGGTTAATTGATTTCCTCCACACCATCAAAGACATGTATGTTAGGGTTAATTGATTTCCTCCACACAATCAAAGACGTGTATGTTGGGGTTAATTGATTTCCTCCACACCATCAAAGACATGTATGTTGGGGTTAATTGATTTCCTCCACACAATCAAAGACATGTATGTTGGGGTTAATTGATTTCCTCCACACCATCAAAGACATGTATGTTGGGGTTAATTGATTTCCTCCACACCATCAAAGACATGTATGTTAGGGTTAATTGATTTCCTCCACACCATCAAAGACATGTATGTTAGGGTTAATTGATTTCCTCCACACCATCAAAGACGTGTATGTTGGGGTTAATTGATTTCCTCCACACCATCAAAGACATGTATGTTAGGGTTAATTGATTTCCTCCACACCATCAAAGACATGTATGTTAGGGTTAATTGATTTCCTCCACACCATCAAAGACATGTATGTTAGGGTTAATTGATTTCCTCCACACCATCAAAGACGTGTATGTTGGGGTTAATTGATTTCCTCCACACCATCAAAGACATGTATGTTAGGGTTAATTGATTTCCTCCACACCATCAAAGACATGTATGTTGGGGTTAATTGATTTCCTCCACACCATCAAAGACATGTATGTTGGGGTTATTTGGGGGCGTGAGGCTAGTAGCAACCCCACCCTGTAAAACCCACTTGCTAACAGAAACCATAATGGCATTCTTCCTTTGTATGAAGGAGACTTGCCCGGTGGCCGTCGGCGTTGTGTGCTGGATGCAGCCCTATGCTCTACTTCAAAGCCAGTGTTTCCCCTACCATTCGACGCCCCCACCAGACCACATTTTGTTTGTTTTTCTGCTCTCCCCAAAATTTCAATAAACCTTGATGGCATATTATTACAATACAACAATACTGGTGTTGACAGTGTTGACAGTAATAGAAGATGCCAAATCATTCAAAACAATAAGCATTTTGCTTTTAGGAGCATCGTGCCAGCATGCAGCGCTGTTCCAAAATGTGTGTCGTTGCCTGGGAAACGCACATCCCATAATACAACTGTTCGCATCGCATCCCATAATAGTATGATGATACTTGGGATGCCATTGCGAACATAGATGTGAACAGGTTATCGTGCATTCCTTTATAACTGGGAACTGGTAATCTTACGGTTCAAAGGTCATGACCTGGGACGGTGACGTCACCACCAGAGCTGGTATTTCCCATTCCAAACTGGTAGGAGCCTCAGCAGCCCCGACCTCAAAAGTCCAAGATGGCTGCGCCGCGCAACAACAGTTCAATCGTAGTAATATTGTTTATTAGCACTTCTATCTTGTTTGTGTCTCATTAAATCAGCTGTTCACACAGCACAGCCTAACTTCTATCTGTGTGGACATGTTGCTGCAGTGTTTGTATGCGCAAAATGCCTTGTTATCAATTGTTATTGCTAACTATGGCTAGCCTGGCTAGCAACTGGATCTGACCAGTGAACAGTGAACCTCCCAGCTCCAGTTTTCTGCAAATGGAACGCTAACAAAACAGATGTGGCGTCATTTAGCCTCCACATCCCAGTTATTTTGCGATAAAGGAACGCACGGTTAGCTAAAAGTTTAGCGTCGCCAGCGAGCGCCCCCCACCGTTGCGGTCGGGGGGTACATTTCGAAATCCCTCCAAATGCCCTGAACATTTTTCTAGGGGAAACACTGTTCTCATCTCTCCCCTTCCTTCAAAAAATCTCCAAATAGACATCGGCCATCTGGTACAGATTGATGTCACGACCAGCTGTGCCCAGAAGAACGCTTTGTTTCAAATCCCTCGGACCCGTACTGTAATTATCAGCGGTTGGTGGTTGGGGTCAGCAGTCCACAGAACTTGCGGTGCAGCTCTGTGGTGCCGTGTGGACCGTGATGGCCGGGCAGCCCTGTGAGCTGACGGCCCGTGACCAAGCCCAGGAGAAAGAAACAGTTTGTTCACGTGTCTCAGTGCTGCTACTGAGATCATCACACCGTGACAGAACATCCATGATGGAGTCAGCGTGTGGACACACCTCCTCTGTGTGCTGTCTGTTCTGCCACGGTGTGGACACACCTCCTGTGTGTGCTGTCTGTTCTGCCACGGTGTGGACACACCTCCTGTGTGTGCTGTCTGTTCTGTCACGGTGTGGACACACCTCCTGTGTGTGCTGTCTGTTCTGCCACGGTGTGGACACACCTCCTGTGTGTGCTGTCTGTTCTGTCACGGTGTGGACACACCTCCTGTGTGTGCTGTCTGTTCTGCCACGGTGTGGACACACCTCCTGTGTGTGCTGTCTGTTCTGCCACGGTGTGGACACACCTCCTGTGTGTGCTGTCTGTTCTGTCACGGTGTGGACACACCTCCTGTGTGTGCTGACTGTTCTGCCACGGTGTGGACACACCTCCTGTGTGTGCTGTCTGTTCTGCCACGGTGTGGACACACCTCCTGTGTGTGCTGTCTGTTCTGCCACGGTGTGGACACACCTCCTGTGTGTGCTGTCTGTTCTGCCACGGTGTGGACACACCTCCTGTGTGTGCTGTCTGTTCTGCCACGGTGTGGACACACCTCCTGTGTGTGCTGTCTGTTCTGCCACGTGTGGACACACCTCCTGTGTGTGCTGTCTGTTCTGCCACGGTGTGGACACACCTCCTGTGTGTGCTGTCTGTTCTGCCACGGTGTGGACACACCTCCTGTGTGTGCTGTCTGTTCTGCCACGGTGTGGACACACCTCCTGTGTGTGCTGTCTGTTCTGCCACGGTGTGGACACACCTCCTGTGTGTGCTGTCTGTTCTGCCACGGTGTGGACACACCTCCTGTGTGTGTGCTGTCTGTTCTGCCACGGTGTGGACACACCTCCTGTGTGTGCTGTCTGTTCTGCCACGGTGTGGACACACCTCCTGTGTGTGCTGTCTGTTCTGCCACAGTGTGGACACACCTCCTGTGTGTGCTGTCTGTTCTGCCACGGTGTGGACACACCTCCTGTGTGTGCTGTCTGTTCTGCCACGGTGTGGACACACCTCCTGTGTGTGCTGTCTGTTCTGCCACGGTGTGGACACACCTCCTGTGTGTGCTGTCTGTTCTGCCACGGTGTGGACACACCTCCTGTGTGTGCTGTCTGTTCTGCCACGGTATGGACACACCTCCTGTGTGTGCTGTCTGTTCTGCCACGGTGTGGACACACCTCCTGTGTGTGCTGTCTGTTCTGCCACAGTGTGGACACACCTCCTGTGTGTGCTGTCTGTTCTGCCACGGTGTGGACACACCTCCTGTGTGTGCTGTCTGTTCTGCCACGGTGTGGACACACCTCCTGT
>NC_139632.1:3701365-3738865 GCF_964638095.1 Poromitra crassiceps | reverse complement strand
GCAGGAGGGTGAAAGGTTTGAGGGGGTACTCAGCAGGAGGGTGAAGGTTTGAGGGGGTACTCAGCAGGAGGGTGAAGGTTTGAGGAGGTACTCAGCAGGAGGGTGAAGGTTTGAGGGGGTACTCAGCAGGAGGGTGAAGGTTTGAGGGGGTACTCAGCAGGAGGGTGAAGGTTTGAGGAGGTACTCAGCAGGAGGGTGAAGGTTTGAGGGGGTACTCAGCAGGAGGGTGAAGGTTTGAGGGGGTACTCAGCAGGAGGGTGAAGGTTTAAGGGGGTACTCAGCAGGAGGTTGAAGGTTTGACCTGATTCTTTCTCCCTGCCTCATGGCTCCTCTGTCTGCAGCCTTCAGTGAGGAGGAGGTGAACATGTGGATCGCTGGTCTCAACTGGCTGATGCTGGACACCCAGAGAGCTCCTGCACCACAGCAGATAGACAGGTGTGTGTTTCTGTGTGCATTTGCTCACACGTGTTCATGCACGTTCATGCACTAAATCCCAGTAAATGCCCATTTTATTCTCTCCTTCCATTCATCACTAGAGGAAAATCCCTATTTTAGGGCTTTGTTGAAATGACAGTCATGTTTATTTGAGTAACTTGGGGACATTAGTAACTAAATCGGCGTGTCATTGCAGTAAACGAATGCAATGATACATAATAACAATCATATATGTATGCATGTGTGTTTGTTATGTACTTACACTGACTGCGCTTGACTGCTTATTCCTCATATTTGGGATAAAGTGATATCTCACGGCAACGAAAGAGCAGCAAGTTGGACGGAAAAGGAGTTGGTGGTAGGAAGAGAGAGAAGACAAATATTTGTTTTGGGATGAAAATATGGACTGCAGATGAATGTGTGGAGGCAGCAGTTTGGCTTCACATGGTGTGTGTGCAGGAGAACAGAGAGAGAGGCTGTGAGTGAGCGTGACGATGTGTAGGAGAAAGAGCCAGGTTAAGAAGAGTGCTATATGTTTAGAAACCGCTATAGGAAATGAAAACCCCCAATTGTCTCTTGTTTATGAAGTTTGTATAAACTGTTTGAGCGTTTTGATTCATCGTCTGACTTGGTTTTTTCTTCTTCTACCGGATACAGCCCGGCCCTTGACTTAAACGTAGACTCTGTCAATAATACCCCCCAAACTTGCTCTTTCATTCTTGTGTTTGTCCATCTCTCCATCCCTCCTCCCTCTGTAGGTGGCTGAGGAAGCAGTTTGAAGTCATGGACAGGAACCACGAGGGCAGGTGGGTTAACTCGCCAAGCAACGCGTCAACAACACCCGATCACAACCTTTTACAGCGTCAGGTGATGGATGTTCTGTAGCAGCAGGTGGAATGGAAGGTGAAACCAGTTCCAGATGTTATCAAAGAGGGCGCTACACCCTGCGAGGGATCTGCCATGACCCTAACATCCACATCCTCGCTCAAAATACCCCCCCCCCCCCCGCCCCGTGCACAAACACACAAGCATCTCTTTCAGTCTCACACACACACACACACACACACACACACACACACACACACACACACACACACACACACACACCTCATGCATGCACGTACGGCCAGGCCCCTATTTGGGTGGAAGCAGTTCCAGCACAAACAGCCTGCTGCCACCTGATAAGGAGCAGGAAGTGATGCGATGGGCTGGGAGAGGGCAACTTCCTGTCTCAGTGGAAATAGTAACAGTAGCTAAAATCCATGCAGAGTAAGATGGAGGAGGCAGAGAGAGATGTTTGAGACATGCTAATGCCGGGGGTCTTCATCACGTAACGCACACGTAGACTTCCTGACTTGTAACGTTCCCTCCTGGGTCTTTCTGTCTGGACTTGTAACGTTCCCTCCTGGGTCTTTCTGTCTGGACTTGTAACGTTCCCTCCTGGGTATTTCTGTCTGGACTTGTAACGTTCCCTCCTGGGTCTTTCTGTCTGGACTTGTAACGTTCCCTCCTGGGTATTTCTGTCTGGACTTGTAACGTTCCCTCCTGGGTCTTTCTGTCTGGACTTGTAACGTTCCCTCCTGGGTATTTATGTCTGGACTTGTAACGTTCCCTCCTGGGTATTTCTGTCTGGACTTGTAACGTTCCCTCCTGGGTCTTTCTGTCTGGACTTGTAACGTTCCCTCCTGGGTATTTCTGTCTGGACTTGTAACGTTCCCTCCTGGGTCTTTCTGTCTGGACTTGTAACGTTCCCTCCTGGGTATTTCTGTCTGGACTTGCAACGTTCCCTCCTGGGTCTTTCTGTCTGGACTTGTAACGTTCCCTCCTGGGTATTTCTGTCTGGACTTGTAACGTTCCCTCCTGGGTCTTTCTGTCTGGACTTGTAACGTTCCCTCCTGGGTCTTTCTGTCTGGTCTTGTAACGTTCCCTCCTGGGTCTTTCTGTCTGGACTTGTAACGTTCCCTCCTGGGTCTTTCTGTCTGGACTTGTAACGTTCCCTCCTGGGTCTTTCTGTCTGTCTGCTCTCCTGCTTCCCTCCTGATGGTTGTGTGTGTGTGTTTTGTTAATCAGCAGAGTGATTGTCCATGTGACATTCCTCTCCAAAAGACGGTAAAGACATTAGCATCAGAAACATAAAGCCAAAGAAAAACACACCTTCATGAAGAAGGTAAACCATGCCGTGCCAAAACATTCTCATGTCCAGTTTGAATATAGGATAGAAATGATAGCTTACCAGAGTGTGTCAACGATGGATAGAAGGGAGGGGAATAGTATAAACATGGAATACACAGCCAGGCTCCCATCGCTGTCCTCTCCCTCTGGTGGAAGAGATGTCCCCTGCTGTCCTCTCCCTCTGGTGGAAGAGATGTCCCCTGCTCTCCAGGCTCCCATCGCTGTCCTCTCCCTCTGCTGGAAGAGATGTCCCCTGCTCTCCAGGCTCCCATCGCTGTCCTCTCCCTCTGGTGGAAGAGATGTCCCCTGCTCTCCAGGCTCCCATCACTGTCCTCTCCCTCTGCTGGAAGAGATGTCCCCTGCTCTCCAGGCTCCCATCGCTGTCCTCTCCCTCTGGTGGAAGAGATGTCCCCTGCTCTCCAGGCTCCCATCACTGTCCTCTCCCTCTGCTGGAAGAGATGTCCCCTGCTCTCCAGGCTCCCATCGCTGTCCTCTCCCTCTGGTGGAAGAGATGTCCCCTGCTCTCCAGGCTCCATCACTGTCCTCTCCCTCTGGTGGAAGAGATGTCCCCTGCTCTCCAGGCTCCCATCGCTGTCCTCTCCCTCTGGTGGAAGAGATGTCCCCTGCTCTCCAGGCTCCATCGCTGTCCTCTCCCTCTGGTGGAAGAGATGTCCCCTGCTCTCCAGGCTCCATCGCTGTCCTCTCCCTCTGGTGGAAGAGATGTCCCCTGCTCTCCAGGCATCCCCGTCGAGCCTAAACCATGAGAAACGTACAGAAGTCCTCCTGCCATTCTGTCTGGAAAAGTAAAAGCCCAACACTGACATAATAGCTTGAGCCAAACTGCACAGTGCCATCTGCTGGTGAAAAGAGGTGCAAATTCACACACAAGCCATCTTTATGCCAACTCCCCATACTGAGTCTTTATGGGAGGCTCTCTAAAGATGCAGTTGAAATATTGTATATCTTTTAGGATTATCCAGCACTGCCACTTGTGTTCCAATAGACTGTCTTTAATGTAATGCCCTCCCCTCTCTCCCTGCCTCCTCTCCTCTCTCCCTGCCTCCTCTCCTCTGTCCTTCCCTCTCTCCCTGCCTCCTCTCCTCTCTCCCTGCCTCCTCTCCTCTCTCCCTGCCTCGTCTTCTCTCTAGCATCACAGTGAAGGACGTGAAAACTCTGCTCCCTCAGGTCAACTACAGAGTCCCAAACATGCGCTTTCTCAAAGACAAGCTACAGGTGAGAGCACACTGGCGAGAGAAAGAATCCATACTGTTTCCATGCTATAAGAAATTGCAGATTGCAAATTCGGAAAATGCAACTGGAATATGCTGTTTACATGATCAAATTCTGAATATTGTCATTTTCCGAATAACAGTGGAATATTGTGTGCATGTAAACGTAGTCAACGAGGATAGTTCTGATCGTGGTTCAGTCGCAGGGGAGGGCAATTTTTTTTGCTTTTTTTCTACCATCAAAGTACACACGTCTTTGCTCTTTGCGGCCAACATTTCATCAAAGGTAAGCTCAAGTAACGTTAACGGGGTATTAATCATTATTGTAACGTTACTCGAGCTTACCTTTGATGAAATGTTGGCCGCAAAGAGCAAAGACGTGTGTACTTTGATGGTAGAAAAAAAAGCTATTTTTTTTGCCCTCTCCAGCGACTGAACCACGTCGCACAAATCCACAACCTCCTCCTTTCTTTCTCCTACGGGATTCTGTAAAACACAAGCCAGGCGTGTCTCCTCGTCGGTTTAGTGCAACCGATAGCACAACAGGTAGGCTATCCGGCACTTTGGCTGAACAAACAGCGTGAGTCGACTCGCAGGCAACGGAATCAACAAGTTTTTTTTTGACCGTCAGGTGGGCGTTCCCGGCAGCACGTAACGCCCCTTGAAAGCTATGAATATTGGTAAATGACAGATAACCGTCACCTTGGAGTGATCTGACTGTATTGCTCTTTACACAGGAGGTGGAGGCCAGGAGCGACCTCTCGTACCCTAACTTTGCACAGCTCTACAGAACACTGATGTTTGACGCACAGAGGAGTGTGAGTATTGCTTCTGTGTTTGCACCACGCACCCACCGTTGACTGTATGAAGTATGGACGGCACGTCTACTCTCCACTCCCTACCACTATGCAAAACTGAAGCCAAAATATCCTGTTTCCGCGAGCTGCCATCTTGCTTCTGTGATGTGATTTCTAGCCCGAGTCGGCGCAGTAGAGTCAACAACGAGATGACGGCCCTTAAGTCGTCTGCCGTCTGACCGAGGTTTGAAAGTGGCTGTCACAGCTGTCAATCACCCCCTTTTTATATTGTCAAATAATGAATTCAAAACAAACTTGCCGGGGGAAAAAAAGCGCACTTGAACATACATCTGCGTGATAAGAACTACATAAAATGACATAAACCATCTTTGGGTCAAATGTATTTGACGTAGTACAGCTCACGTCCCATTCACTACCATACTTATACTGCAGCCAGCCAGCAGAGGGCGATGGAGATGTTTTGGCTTCACTTTTGGATGACGTCCGTATTCTATACAGTCAGTGGCGCACACACAGCACACTGCGCTCACTATGTACTTTGCTGTTGATGCTTCACCTGGCTCCCTCCCTCCTGTCCGTCACCTGGCTCCTCCCCTCTCTCCGTCACCTGGCTCCTCCCCTCCTGTCCGTCACCTGGCTCCTCCCCTCTGTCCTCCAGATCATTGAGCAGCTGGAACTCTCCTTCCCTCTCCGGTGAGTCCCTGCACCTCCTCTTCCTCTACTACCTTCATGTTCCTTCATGTTGTCCTTCTACCTCCCTACCTTCTCTTTCAAACAGATCTCCTCACTTTATCAGTGTCCTCAAGAAACGTTTTGCATTAAAAAAAAAAAGTAAAACATCAGGAACCTGAGTGTCTCCATGCGCACAACTGAGACCATGTCCATCAGCCACAACTGAAAGGAAGGAGGAGAGGGAGACTTCCACGCCTTCAGAATGAGTCTCTTGGCGACAGTCAAGGGACTGTCAGGGACTGTAGGGAGGACCAGTGAGGATTCCGAGCGGCCGATGATGGCCAGTTCAACCTCCGGCCAGTCAAATACTTTGGCCCAGAATCTGGATAGCAAAGGGCAAAACCAAAAAGCATGGGACAGTGTGCCCTCTGACACCTGACACCTATCACATAGTGGTGAGACAGAAGGGTAGATCCTGTGCAACTTATGTTTAGAATAATGAAGACGGTGAACAACTTTAAATTGAATGAGCTGGTTCCTGCTGTTAATTGAGCAGAGTTGGACCACAGATAGACTCCTGTCCCATATGACTTCAGATAACTCAACACCAAGTTCCTCCTGCCACACCTCTCTAACCCTCTCACAGGGGGGGCCCTGATGTGGCCGTCGAACAAAGATACACATCTAGAAATAAGATGCCTGGAGTGAGAGGGGCTTAACAAAACATTTTAAAAAAGCATGCTCTTCTGGGAGAACTTCAAAGTCACGAATCTTAGATCGGACGTAATGTCTAATTTGTATGTATCTGTACAAATGTGCGGCAAATCAAATGTCCTCTTTAAAACATCAAAACATGCAAATTGGCCATCAATGTACGGTCTTTGATGGAGACCAGCCCCTTCTCACTCCAGGCGTGTCTCCTCGCACTCTTATTCTAAATGTCCACATTTTTCTCTCTCTCTCTGCTCATCTTATTCACTTTGCTTTCACTTTCACTCCTCTGCCATCCAGTTCTCCTCTTTCTGACTGAAAATCATCCTCTTTTTAGGAATGTTGACAGACCAGAACTTTGTCAGATCTCTCTCTACGACTTCCAGAAGTTTTTGCAAATGGACCAGAAGGTACCGAACAAATCCAACCCCCCTCTCTACAACACAGATAACACTCTCTAAATGACTTGCTGTGCTCATCTCTGTATTTCATTCTTTCATTCTCAGGAGTCCTGGGCGTCCGATTTGAGTCGGGTCAGAGAGTTCCTTACGGGGTACCTGAAGGGTGGACCGCAGCCTGAGCCAATGCTACAACTGGATGAGGTGACACACACTCGCACACACACACACACACACACACGCACGCACACACAAACACACACACACACACACACACACACACACACACACACACACACACACACAACTGTGGCAATAAATGCTGATCTTTTCACTCACTCTCTCCTCCTAGTTCCTGACCTTCTTGTTCTCGAAAGAGAATTCTGTGTGTGACCCTCGACCTTCACCCGTTGTTCCTGATGACATGAAAAAACCTCTGTCCCAGTACTGGATCTCCTCCTCACACAACACGTAGGTCTCTCTCTCTCTCTCTCTCTCTCTCTCTCTGTCTCTCTCTCTCTCTCATCTCTCACTCTCTCTCTCTCTCTCTCTCTCTCACTCTCTTCTCTCTCTCTCTCTCTCTCTCTCTCTCTGTCTCTCTCTCTCTCTCTCTCACTCTCTCTCTCTCTCTGTCTCTCTCTCTCTCTCTCTCTCTCTCACTCTCTCTCTCTCTCTCTCTCTCACTCTCTCTCTCTCTCTCTCTCTCTCACTCTCTCTCTCTCTCTCTCTCTGTCTCTCTCTCTCTCTCTCTCTCTCTCTCTCTCTGTCTCTCTCTCTCTCTCTCTCTCTCTCTCTCAAAACACAGAATTCAGAAAAATTCCAAAAGGAAAAAAAAAAACAGAATTTGGGATTTGTTCCTTTTTTCCCGTTGTACCGACTTCGTACCGAACCGTGACCCCGAAACCGAGGTACGTACCGAACCGTGACTTTTTTGTACCGTGACACCCCTAAGTAGGAGTAATACGATTGTTTCTGCTGGTGTATTTGATCTGAGTCAGTGATCACTGTCCGCCCGGTGGCCTGTATCAGGAGCACATGCTTAAAGAGATCACAATCTCAAATTGTTGTTAAGAGAACAAGCCTTGGTAAATTATGTTTATCATAGTGATAGTCATCTTACATCTTTTCTTTGTTTATGACATTTGACTCAAAGTCATTGTAAAGGAGGTCTGCCTCAATGATACTCTCAAGTATAAAGGTTGAATGATGAGAGATAAGATAAGATCAACTTTATTGTCCCAGGAGGGAAATTTGTCTTGGGCAAAAGTGCTTGTACCAACATAGGTGTAACAGACACAGAACAGACACGGTCACAGTCACAGCATTGCACTAAAACACAGGAAAGAGTGCCAACTAAGGCACAAGATTGCACAGCCCTATTGCACAGTATGTTTAAATCATCCAATCCCTTAGTAAGGGAAGAATAAAATAAGCAATAAAACCATAAAAAGCATTAAAATAATAATAATAATAAAAAAATCGGCAGCAGATTAGATTAAAAAATAAAAGAGTAAAAGAATAAACCATTAAAAATAGGATTAAGAATGAATGAATGAATGAATGAGAACCGCCGCTCTAATGAACTCATGTTCTCGTCTTCTCAGCTACCTGACAGGTGACCAGTTTTCCAGTGAGTCGTCTCTAGAAGCCTACGCCCGCTGTCTGAGGATGGGCTGTCGCTGCATCGAACGTAAGCGTTTGGACCGGAGTTTCATTTGCAAAGATTTTGGATTCAGCTGAATTCTGTGTTCTCTGCATCTTTAGTGGACTGCTGGGATGGACCTGATGACCTGCCAATCATCTACCATGGCCACACCTTAACCTCCAAGATCAAATTCCTGGATGTGCTGCACACTATCAAAGAACACGCTTTTGTCACATCTGAGTAAGTGGACTGTGAGGGTATTGCACCTGATCATTAGAGTATCACGTTATGTTACTACAACTGTGTGCCCAAATCCATGAGCGTACAGCGAGCGACGCTCACACCTGGGGTGATGAACGGCCCTCTTATCGTTCTTTTTCTCGCTCTCTTCTTACCTCGATAATTGCCCATTGTGTTTACATGCGTGTTGTCATTTACATTGGAATAAAATCGGTTTTTAATTTAATTGTATATTTATTTTATTTTAGAGCAAGATAAAATATGTCTGCTCTTGTTGAAGCTTGGGCTAAAAAGCCCCTGAATTTTACATTCATCCTTTAAAATTAAGATGTGTTTAAAAAGCTATTGTGTGTTACGTTTTCAGTGCTGTGCCTTTTCTCTGGGTAAACAAGAGGTGAGCTTGAAATGAACTGAGCTGCTAATTTTTTGGGACTGTGAGCTATAGCTCAAATATGAGCTATGAACGTGAACTAGTTCATTTTAATCTGCGTGAGCTGAACTTTGAGCTAGCTCTTGTGAAGTGTGAGCTTGCACAACACTGGTGTGTGTGTGTGTGTGTGTGTGTGCGTGCGTGCGTGCGCGCGTGCGTGCGTGTGTAGGTACCCTGTGATCCTGTCTATAGAGGACCACTGCAGTGTGGTGCAACAGAGGAACATGGCCACCCACTTTAAGAAGGTGTTTGGAGATCTGCTGCTCACCAAGCCCGTCGACAACAACGCAGAGGAGCTGCCCTCGCCGCAACAGCTCCGCAGGAAGATCCTCATCAAGGTTCACGCACACAAACACACACACACACACACACACACACACGTAGCCTAGCTTAGCTCTGTGCTTATTTAACAATACACAGGCAGGCGAAAAAGCTCTCGCATGATCTCAGTGTTCAATGAGCAGAACAGGGTGTAGTTACGTTTCTCAATGTGTCACAGCACAAGAAGCTGGTGGAAGGTACTCTGTATGAAGAGGTGACGTCAGCCAGCTACTCTGAAAATGACATCAGCAACTCCCTGAGGAACGGCATCCTTTACCTCGAAGACCCCATTGACCATGTGAGTGTGCATGTATGTGGCAGAGATGCTCACAAGTCAATTTTTGCAAGTCCAAGTCAAGTCTCAAGTCTTTGAGCTCAAGTCCAAGTCAAGTCTTTGAGCTCAAGTCCAAGTCAAGTCTCAAGTCTTTGAGGGGCAAGTCCAAGTCAAGTCTCAAGTCTTTGAGCTCAAGTCCAAGTCAAGTCTCAAGTCTTTGAGCTCAAGTCCAAGTCAAGTCTCAAGTCTTTGAGGGGCAAGTCCAAGTCAAGTCTCAAGTCTTTGGTCGCAAGTCCAAGTCAAGTCTCAAGTCTCTTATGGATGAGCGTTCTATCATCTTCTGCATGCCATCCAGTCTGCTTAGAACACTGCAGCTAAAACTAAGGAATTCAAAGCATGTACTGTATTATCCTCACTCCTTTATCTATTAGAATACAGCATCAGCATTGATTGGATGACATCAGTATAGAGTTCCTTAATGTTAATGCACCAAAAAAATAAAAAAATAAATAAAGATTGTTCACAAGTCCCAAAACTCAAGTCCAAGTCAAGTCTCAAGTCTTTGAGGACAAGTCTCAAGTCAAGTCTCAAGTCACTGTGAGTGAGACTTAAGTGCGACCCAAGTCCAAGTCTCAAGTCCAAGTCCCCATCTCTGGTATGTGGTGATGGAAAATGACAATGAAGTACATGTAGCATGTATTAAAGCAACTACGAGCAAGATTTTCAATTGTTATTAAACAGTCTAAATTGAATATCGATGCCTCGCATCTTACCTCTAATAGTAGATGAGACCCACGCAGAGTGAATCGGCGAGTGCCGTCTTGCTGATTATAGTCTGTGTGTGCAGGCCGGGGCAGATCAGGAAGTGAAACGACGTTTACGGCAGCCACTTCAGCCATAACCACAAGATTACAAAATTACTTTCAAACAAACTGTTCAAATATAACGAGAGATGTTCGCGAGAGTATAAAGCCCTTTGAAGTAGCGAGGAAAGCCGTCCTTCTTGTTTTGGGTCTGTTGCTAGGCAGAGCGAAACGGTTTACGGCAGCTGTAAACCGTTGCTAGGCAGACCAAAACGGTTTACGGCCGTAGCAACAGACCCAAAACAGCTTTCCTCGCTACTTTCTGCTCTCGTGAACATCTCTCGTTATATTCTAACAGTTTGTTTGAAAGTAATTTTGTGGTTATGGCCGAAGTGGCTGCCGTAAACCATTTAATTTCACTTCCTGATCTGCCCGGCCCGCACAGACTATAATCATCAAGACGGCACTCACCGATTCACTCGGCGTTGGTCTCAGCTACTATTAGAGGTAAGATGTGAGGCATCAATATTAAATTTAGACTGTTTAATAACAATGGAAAATCTTGCTCGTAGTTGCTTTAAGTACAACATGTAGTATGTTATAGCGCATTTCGACATGCATAGTACCGTGTAGTGTCGCCTTTACTCTACTCGCTTTTGGGAGTACCTGCTTGTTTTCCACCACAAATAGTACCCCCTCAATGTACCCGCCCCCACAGCTGGTTGTCATAGTGACGCAGAGACAAATTGTGTGTGCACGTACGTGGTGCTGGAGAATTACAATGAATGTAGTACGTTACTGAGACCTTCTGTGTGTGTGTGTGTGTGTGTGTGTGTGTGTGTGTGTGTGTGTGTGTGTGTGCGTGCGTGCGTGTGTGGGCGCGCGTGTGCATCTTACAGACATGGACTCCACACTATTTTGTCCTGACCAGTAATAAGATCTACTACTCAGAGGAGACGTCTCGCTACCAGACGACTGATGAAGAAGAGGAGGATGAAGGAAAAGAGGTAACAATGCTGATGATGGTCGTCACGATGAAGCTTGTGGTTGTGATGATGAGGATGTGTTGCTCCGAATTGTGTTGCTAGGCAACAGTTTGGAAGCTAGCTTAGTTATTACTTACTTTACTTTACTTTACTTTACTTTACTTTACTTTACTTTATTGTTTTTATTTGCACAGGACAATGCACATTAATAAAACAGTTAAACACGTACAGAATCATCCATATGTGACAACGGTAAAAGTGCTGCGGTTAGCCAAAGCTAATTTTCACCCGCAGTCCTCGGAACATAAACAACTAAAAACTACAGGATAAATACAGAATACGGGAAAAAAACAATATTATAAAAATGCACAAGGGGTAACAAAGAACATACACAAGGGATAACAATACATACACAGAATAAAAGCAATACACACAAACAGATAAGATAATAAAATGATAAAAATTGTACTAGCAAACACTACAACCGGAAGTAAGCTGGGGGCAATTTAGAATGTTTATGTTGTGGATTTAAAACCGTCTGTTGATGATGTCAAGATGAAGCTAATGATGAGAGGCAGTAATGATGATGTCATGATAAGATGAGGGTGATGATGATGGTACGAGAGGTACAGCTTTGACATTCCTTATTGTATTCCTTGTTCTTCTTATTTTGGAAAACTTCATCCTAAAACACTTCAACACTGTTAATAAACAGCTATTGGTGATGTACCTTACAATTCTGGGCCCATGTTCTGTTTACACTGAAAGCGGGCAAAAAAAATGGACCAGAAAACCCTTGTGCCATCAAAAACTTTATTTCTACCTAAATAAATATATGACACATAGTTTAACTCATTGAGTGCCAATGACGACTTTAGTCGTCAATTCATTTAGTGACGTAGAGTGCCATTGACGACTAAAGTCGTCAATTGCGTTTTTTGACGGGGGGATGTCGATCTAAGCCTCTTACATTGCGTCTTACAATATGGGAGCTATTGAATGTGTCTAACCTATTTTACAGAACCCTTAGGTGGTGACAGTGCTCTCCAGATTACAGAAATGTCAGGAATACAGCCTGAAAAAGCCGTGATCAAAGCGAAACCGCTCATGCTGCAGCCCAGAGCCATGTAGATTGCTCTGGCTGCTGCTTGACGGTGCCTGCCAACAGCAATCAATCCGCGCACAACTGAGCTCCTCTGCCTCTGTCTGTCTGTCTGCATATAGTTTCTCCACACGATTACCCACCAGAAAGGCAGCACCCGACCCCGAAGGGCCAAACCTTTACCTGCAGTCCCGTTTGGCATTTCCTTGTCGCGCTGTGAGCTGTCGCAGCGCTGTCGCGCTGTGAGCTGCTGTGAGCCGCACCGCCCGCAAAAACGGAGGCTCCGAAAATAGACTGGGTGCGTGTGGGGAGGAGTTTGCAGCTCAGGGGGGGAGAGGGGGGTGGGGCACGCAGGCTCCACAGAACTACACCAGGTCACTACATCAGAAAATATTAGCTAGAGTCAGTGAATGTGCTTGAAATGCTGCATTTCACAAAAGGCGGAATATCTCAGCTTCTAGATAGAAATGCATGTTTTTGCTGTTTTTGACCTATCTTCTCCGGCTGATAACTAAAGAACGGAAAATGGTATCAATAAACTTTTTTTTGCTGATGATACAATAGAGTCTCCTTGTTCTTTTTGCGTGTTCGGTGTTTACATAGTAATATCACACAATATTCTGTGGGCCTCGAGAAATCACTGAAAACGCTCTGAAACTCTGGCACTGGGAGCGTCCGTTCTCCAAAAGTGGCTGGCACTCAATGAGTTAATGATGTGCTCACCTTTTACAATGGGTATTTCTGTATGTTTTCAAATTTTATTTTCCTGTGCCAACAGGTTAAGACAGATAATTTAACATAACATTAGTATTAAACATTCATTCAGTATTAAGAATGAAAAAAGAAAAAAAAAACAGACAAAAAAATGAATAGACTAGGTCAGGGTACTCAAGTATAAACCATTTTCAATGGTTTTAAATTGGGGGAATGGGGGGAATCCGTTTTCGTTTTCTCGTTTTTCTGTTTTAAACTTTAAAACGGAGAGAGAGAGAAAAGCAACGGGGATTTTTTTTTTTTTTTTTTTTTTTTGCTTAATTCATGGCGGGCCACTTAGTTTGGCCACGCCTAACATACACAGTTTTCCACTCTCCTCTCCCTCTTTCCTCCACTACAGCAGGAGTGCAACAACAACGAGCAGCACTGTGCGGAGCGCTGGTTCCACGGGAAGCTGGGCGGGGGGCGCGACGGGCGCCAGGTGGCCGAGAAGCTGCTGCAGGAGTACTGTGAGGGTGGGGCTAAAGAGGGCACCTTCCTGGTTCGGGAGAGCGAGACCTTCGTTGGAGACTACACCCTCTCCTTCTGGTCAGTTGTGCCATGCAGGCAGTGCCCTGCTCTACACGAATCTCAGATGCCTGCTTTTGTGGTTCCATTTTCCCAAATGGAGAAGAGAAGGGGGAGAAATCAAGAAGAGAGTAGAGAGGAAATCGGAGAAGAACTAAAATTAGAAACAAAATGATACAAGAATCTAGCTGCAGAATGAAGGAGAGGAAGTTCAAGAAGTCACAGATTCAGCCGCTTGTCTGTCTGTCTCCTCTCAAGCCTCTCAAAGCCTTCTGAGTGGTGAAAAATCGAGGTATCGACTCAATCCTGTCTCACCCATCCAGGCGTTCTGGCCGTGTTCAGCACTGCAGGATCCACTCGCGCCAGGAGTCCGGCTCCACCCGCTTCTACCTGACCGACAACCTGGTGTTTGACAGCCTGTACCGCCTCATCTGCCACTACAGAGACACGCCCCTCCGCTGCAACGAGTTCGAGATGAGGCTGGGCAGCCCCGTGCCACAGCCCAACGCACACGAGAGCCGAGAGTGAGTGAGCGTGCAAAGATGAGTGTGAAAAAGATGAGTGTGCAAAAATGAGTGAGCAAAGATGAGTGTGCAAAGATGAGTGTGCAAAGATGAGTGTGAAAAAGATGAGTGTGCAAACATGAGTGTGCAAACATGAGTGTGCAAACATGAGTGTGCAAAGATGAGTGTGCAAACATGAGTGTGCAAACATGAGTGTGCAAAGATGAGTGTGCAAAGATGAGTGTGCAAAGATGAGTGTGCAAAGATGAGTGTGCAAAGATGAGTGTGCAAACATGAGTGTGCAAAGATGAGTGTGCAAACATGAGTGTGCAAACATGAGTGTGCAAAGATGAGTGTGCAAACATGAGTGTGCAAAGATGAGTGTGCAAACATGAGTGTGCAAACATGAGTGTGCAAAGATGAGTGAGCAAACATGAGTGTGCAAACATGAGTGAGCAAAGATGAGTGTGCAAAGATGAGTGTGCAAAGATGAGTGTGCAAAGATCAGTGAGTGTGCAAAGATGAGTGAGCAAAGATGAGTGTGCAAACATGAGTGTGCAAAGATGAGTGAGCAAAGATGAGTGTGCAAAGATGAGTGTGCAAAGATGAGTGAGCAAATTGTGGCTTTGTCATGATTGAATGGATGAATGAGTTTAGAAAGATACCAAATCAGGTGAGTGAGAGGAAAGTGAAAATGACCTTTGTTGTTATATAAGTTTGTTATAGAATAGTTTTCTGTTGTCCAGGTGGTTCCATTCCAGTCTGTCCCGTGTCCAGGCTGAGCACATGTTGATGCGCGTGCCCAGAGATGGAGCTTTCTTGGTGCGGAAACGCAGCGAGGTCAACTCCTACGCCATCTCCTTCAGGTTAGAGGAGGCACACACACTAACAACATCTCCTTCAGGTTAGAGGAGGCACACACACTGACAACATCTCCTTCAGGTTAGAGGAGGCACACACACTAACAACATCTCCTTCAGGTTAGAGGAGGCACACACACTGACAACATCTCCTTCAGGTTAGAGGAGGCACACACACTGACAACATCTCTTTCAGGTTAGAGGAGGCACACACACTGACAACATCTCTTTCAGGTTAGAGGAGGCACACACACTGACAACATCTCCTTCAGGTTAGAGGAGGCACACACACTGACAACATCTCCTTCAGGTTAGAGGAGGCACACACACTGACAACATCTCCTTCAGGTTAGAGGAGGCACACACACTGACAACATCTCTTTCAGGTTAGAGGAGGCACACACACTGACAACATCTCCTTCAGGTTAGAGGAGGCACACACACTGACAACATCTCCTTCAGGTTAGAGGAGGCACACACACTGACAACATCTCTTTCAGGTTAGAGGAGGCACACACACTGACAACATCTCTTTCAGGTTAGAGGAGGCACACACACTAACAACATCTCTTTCAGGTTAGAGGAGGCACACACACTAACAACATCTCTTTCAGGTTAGAGGAGGCACACACACTGACAACATCTCTTTCAGGTTAGAGGAGGCACACACACTGACAACATCTCTTTCAGGTTAGAGGAGGCACACACACTGACA
This sequence comes from Poromitra crassiceps, assembly GCF_964638095.1. Taxonomy (NCBI): domain Eukaryota; kingdom Metazoa; phylum Chordata; class Actinopteri; order Beryciformes; family Melamphaidae; genus Poromitra; species Poromitra crassiceps. The sequence goes on along the minus strand of NC_139632.1, from coordinate 3,723,270 downwards.
ACATCTCTTTCAGGTTAGAGGAGGCACACACACTGACAACATCTCCTTCAGGTTAGAGGAGGCACACACACTGACAACATCTCTTTCAGGTTAGAGGAGGCACACACACTGACAACATCTCTTTCAGGTTAGAGGAGGCACACACACTGACAACATCTCCTTCAGGTTAGAGGAGGCACACACACTGACAACATCTCCTTCAGGTAAGAGGAGGCACACACACTGACAACATCTCCTTCAGGTTAGAGGAGGCACACACACTAACAACATCTCCTTCAGGTTAGAGGAGGCACACACACTGACAACATCTCTTTCAGGTTAGAGGAGGCACACACACTAACAACATCTCTTTCAGGTTAGAGGAGGCACACACACTAACAACATCTCCTTCAGGTTAGAGGAGGCACACACACTGACAACATCTCCTTCAGGTTAGAGGAGGCACACACACTGACAACATCTCCTTCAGGTTAGAGGAGGCACACACACTGACAACAGCATTCACTCAGTATTTAAAAATAAAGTCGGGTTAGGATTGAGGTTGGACTAAACGCCTGTGTTTCTCGACCCCTGGCCCAATGTGTAAGACGCAAAATACACACATAACACACATTTCCCCCTCCTTTTTTGTCATGTTATGTTATGTTTTATGTTTCTTTTATGTTTTGCTTTCTCTCATTTATTTGGGAAGGTGGTCCTCTGATTTTCTTTTTCAACATTCAGAAGTGGGCTTTAAGTTAGAAAAGGTTGAGAACCCCTGGGCTATGGTCAGGGTTAGGGTTACCATAGCAAATAGGCTTGTCACTTTGCTGAACTTTTTCTTGTCACCTGATAGCTGAATCTGAATTAATTTTGGACTATCCAAATAAAGTGGTACCAAGTTTAATTGGTAGTATCTCATATTTAAGTATCTCATATTTAATATTTTTGACAGCTATTCTTTCAAATTTATTGGTAGCATTTCACAATTCAGATCATTATTTTCTTCCAAAGTGAACAAAGTTACTTTTTTCTAATCTGTCTGATTGAAAATCTGCTTCTGAATTCAGTTTTTGTAAACTATGTCATTGATCCTTCCTGACAATCTCTCACTCACTCACTCACTCACTCACTCACTCACTCACTCACTCACTCACTCTCTCTCTCTCTCTCTCTCTCTCTCTCTCTCTCTCTCTCTCTCTCTCTCTCTCTCTCTCTCTCTCTCTCTCTCTCTCTCTCTCTCTGCAGGGTGGAGGGTAAGATCAAACACTGTCGTATCCAGCAGGAAGGGGGTCTCTTCATGCTGGGTAGTTCGGCAGAGTTTGAGAGCCTGGTGGATCTGGTCAGTTATTATGAGAAACACCCTCTCTACCGCAAGATGAAGCTCCGCTACCCCATCAACGAGGACACCCTGGACCGCATGGGCACCACGGTTAGTCAAGCCTCCTTGTGCCACTCAAACATCAAGTCAAGCAGTGGTCAAGCAGAACACTGCGGTTGGATGGGAACCTCCCCATCACTGATTGATTTGATTTGTTTCAACCTTCTTAATCCAGTTTAACACTTAATTCAAATACAAAAATGCAAAGCTGCAAAAAAATTTCATTTATCAAAACGGCAGCAATAAATAGATCTAGAAGTCACTTTGATCATTTGATTTGTGTTTCTCAGGAGCTGGATTATGGGGCGTTGTATGAAGTTCGCACTCCTCATTTCTATGTTGAGGCCAATAAGATGCCAACAGCACGGGTAAGTGAGCTTGTTCAGACACACTGAAACATTTTCAAAAAAGATGAAAGGGCACATCTCAACTTACAAAGTCAAGGAGGACAAAATACATTTCACTATCTTTATTTGGCTCACATCACACACACAAAAACGCTTTGTGTGTGTGTGTACAGTGTGTGTGTGCGTGTGTGTGTGTGTGTGTGTGTGTGTGTGTGTGTGTGTGTGTGTGTGTGTGTGTGTGTGTGTGTGTGTGTGTGTGTGTGTGTGTGTGTGTGTGTGTGATGTGATGTGATGTGATGTGAGCCAAAGAAAGTGAAATGTGAGTATTTTGTCCTCCTTGACTTTGTAAGTTGAGATGTGCCCTTTCATCTTTTTTGGAACATGTTTTGGATTTTGGGTTCAGCACTCTAAACACTCAACTGAACACGAGGACACTGATGACCTGATGAAGACGCACTGACGTCGAAACGTTGTCTTTTTACTCTGCACTTTAAATAAAAGGCATTCTATGGCAGGAGTTGCTCCAGATTTCTTCCTTTTGTGAGAGTACAGTGGGGGGTTGGGTGTTCCAAGTCACTGACCAAACACTCTATTTCAGTGATTGCTGTCAGAATATAGATCCATTTAACACTTATTTTAACACAAAAACATCGCTGAATGCACCTTTAATTATGATCATATTTCTCTATTATTCCCCACATTGTACATTTTTTAACTACAGTTTGAATTTAGTTTCCCCGACACTGTGGAGTAGCTTGCCGTTTTATGCAGGCAACGTTGCGGTGTAAACAGGGCCTTATGCCTCTCATCCTGTGTGCTGGCCCGCACGGACGAGTTCCTGCAGTGGTCGGGGCTGGAGGTGAAGCAGGCCAAGTGTGCTGTGTTTCACGAGCGTCGCTCGGGTGGAAACCGCTGGTATAGGGCCAAGAGAGACACACCCCCATCCTTCCTTGTAATGGGCCAACCCATCAGAGTCTACTCCCGCCACGAGACCTACCCATACCTCGGCCACAGGTTCAACATCGCTGGTGAGTGGGGGGAACAGGTTGAGGAACTCACAGCAGAGTTCCTCCACCGTTTACATCTGGTCGACCTGTCCCCCCTCCCTGTTCTCATGAAACTCCAGGCTGTGAGAGAGGTGGCCCTGGCAAAAGTGCAACATCTGTTTGCCAACGTACACATCCCCCTCAAGAGACTGAGAGAGATGACCAACACAACCGTGGAGCTGGTCAGGAAGTGGGTGGGTCTCAACTCTCACTCCACACGCGGCATCATCTTTCTCCCATGTGGGGAGGGCGGGCTGGGGGTCCCCAATGTGGAGTGGACCTACACAGCCACCAGACTAGCCCACCTGCTCCACATGTTGAACAATGATGATGCCACAGTCCGAGAAATGGCCAGGGCTTCTCTCCTGCTGGACCTACGGAGGAGAAAAGTTCCCCTGGCCACTGCAGATCAGAACAACTTCCTGGGCTTCAGGAGAAAAGAGTCTGGGAAACTGGACTCAAAGGACAAGGGCTTTGGGGTCTGGTCTGATTGGCCAGACCTCAATGACCTTTGCAACCGGTCTGGAGTCCAGCTGAAATGGATAAAACTCACCACACAGACTGAAGTCCCTGTCTCCGATGAACTGGTCACAGACCCCTGTGTAGCTGTTGAGGCCACCATCACCACACAACAGGGAGAAACCAGCAGACTGACCACAGAGTCAGCTAGGAGAGTCCTGATTAATGCAAAGCAGGCTGAGGTCAGGCAGCACTGGTGTGGACTTAGACTGCAGGGGAAACTAGCGTGTCTAGGATTTGCTGACCATTCAGTCTCACACTCAGTTCTTAAGAACGCTGCGGTTGGTGAGGACATTCTAAAGTTTGCCATCAAAGCGAGACTGCAAGTGCTACCCACGAAATATAATCTGTCTACCTGGTACCACCCACACTCACAATCCATTTTGTTTGAACCATCCAGATTCACAGCACCATCTAGAATCCACAGCACACATAACGAATGGATGTCATGCATACAAACAACTGTACATAGCTCGCCATGACCGTATTGTAAATATTGTGTCTGATGCAGTCCATAACATCATGCCTGCTAGTGCAGTACTGTATAAGCACAGTAGAGTGGTACCAGAGTGGTTTGGGTCTGCCTGTGATGTCTTTGCTAATATCCCCAATACACCCGACGCTGTTTTTGTTGACACCAGCCATAAGCAGGTGCTGATGCTAGAGGTAGGCTGTGTCTTCGACCTGTACATGGACCAGGCATTCCAAGACAAATATATAAAATACCAACCACTACTCGAGACCATCACGAGCCTAGGTTATACCTGTAGATACAGTGTGCTTATATTTGGAAGCCTGGGACATGTACATAAATGCACCATGAGAGGCCTGCAGATTGCTGGCCTGACAAGAGCAAGAGCCAAACAAACTGTCAAATATTGCTCTGTCTCAGCAATTATTGGCAGTCTAGCAGTGTGGAGAAGGAGGTGCTATGTGTATCCATAAGTGCTCAGTACTAATTGACCCTGATATATTTGTTTCCCTGTTTATGAAATGTAATTTGTGGAACCAAATAAAGTATTTAAAATGTGTGTGTGTGTGTGTGTGTGTGTGTGTGTGTGTGTGTGTGTGTGTGTGTGTGTGTGTGTGTGTGTGTGTGTGTGTGTGTGTGTGTGTGTGTGTGTGTGTGTGATGTGATGTGATGTGATGTGAGCCAAAGAAAGTGAAATGTGAGTATTTTGTCCTCCTTGACTTTGTAAGTTGAGATGTGCCCTTTCATCTTTTTTGGAACATGTTTTGGATTTTGGGTTCAGCACTCTAAACACTCAACTGAACACGAGGTCACTGATGACCCGATGAAGACGCACTGACGTCGAAACGTTGTCTTTTTACTCTGCACTTTAAATAAAAGGCATTCTATGGCAGGAGTTGCTCCAGATTTCTTCCTTTTGTGAGAGTACAGTGGGGGGTTGGGTGTTCCAAGTCACTGACCAAACACTCTATTTCAGTGATTGCTGTCAGAATATAGATCCATTTAACACTTATTTTAACACAAAAACATCGCTGAATGCACCTTTAATTATGATCATATTTCTCTATTATTCCCCACATTGTACATTTTTTAACTACAGTTTGAATTTAGTTTCCCCGACACTGTGGAGTAGCTTGCCGTTTTATGCAGGCAACGTTGCGGTGTAAACAGGGCCTTATGCCTCTCATCATGTGTGCTGCAGTGCACGGTGAAGGCCTTGTATGACTATCGCGCTCAGAGGGACGATGAGCTGTGCTTCCCCAAACAGGCGCTCATCCTCAATGTGGACAAGCAGGAGGGAGGCTGGTGAGTGCGTTTTAATTACTTTATATTTTTTGAGTGAAATGGATTGTTCCATCTAAAACGCCTTCAATCTATAATGCTCTAATGGATTGTATGTGTGATTTTTCGACGTGTCTGTTAACACAGTCTAGTCTCCTTCGGTATCACCTACCTTGTCATTTCTCTGTTTGGCATCCCTGTAGGTGGCGAGGCGACTATGGAGGCAAGAAACAGCTGTGGTTCCCTGCCAACTATGTGGAGGAGGTGCCCAGCTCTCCCACCAGAGAGCCGGTTGAAGCAGTAAGTTAATGATACACGTGTGAATCATCATCTCAACGGATCATCTACTTTCTCGATCACTGATCAGTTTTCTTTTGGCTTTTCATTGATCTTGCCTTGGCACAGTCCACAGAGAACAGCCCTCTGGGCACCTTCCTCAAGGGCTTCATAGATGTACCCACCTGCCATGTCGGTGAGTCTGGAAAACGAACATCTTTCAGTGGCAGATGAGGGTATTACAGTATACAGCATGAAGTTATGTCAGTGGATCAGGTACAGCTATAGAGAGCCAAAGTGGAACGTCACTTCCTGCTTCAGCACTGTACCGTAGATTTTCATCCACCGTTTATTTTCCCATAGACATTTCGTAAAATGCTTATAAAAAGAGTTGTACTTGTTCAAACGGCTCAGATATATTTAGAAACAGGAGAGATCGCATACCATTTCCCTCGTCGGACCAAACCAGGTTTAAAGAAAATATTTTTTCAATGTTGTTTTTTTAAGTTTTGGTCCCAGTGAAATGTTCTATGGTCTCTCCAATTCTAAATATAGCTGAACCGTTTGGTTTGACCAAGTAAAACTATTTTTATAAGCATTTTACGAAATGTCTATGGGAAAATAAATTGCTGAAGCAGGAAGTGACGTTCACTTTGCCTCTCTATATAAAGAGGCTTCCTGTGGCTGGTGTAGACACGCCCCTTTTCGATCTGTGATACAGTGGCACATCATGTGACACATCATGTGACACATCATGTAAATGTGAACATCAAGCATACAGTAAATAATACTTGTATAATACTTGTAATAAGTCTTGTGGCTGTGTGACATAGCTGAGGACATGGCTATGCTTCTACCATTCTGCTTTTTACAGCATAGTTTGACTGCTCTCTTGATCCATGTTTAACGTTTATCAGCCGATTATGATCGTCAGTTCCAAAATTGTCAAAAACTGTCTAGCCGGTAGACTAGTGTCTGGTCCGTTAGACAGCAACAACAGATCAACACGATAACTTACAGCAACTCTCCTCCCTCCCTCCTTCCCTCCCTCCCTCCCTCCCTCCCACCCTCCCTCCCTCCCTCCCTCTCTCCCTCCCTCCCTCCCTCCTTCCCTCTCTCCATCCCTCTCATCCATCCCTCCATCCCTCCTCCTTCCCTCTCTCCATCCCTCCCTCCCTCCTCCTTCCCTCTCTCCCTCCCTCCCTCCCTCCCTCCTTCCCTCTCTCCATCCCTCCCTCCCTCCCTCCTTCCCTCTCTCCATCCCTCCCTCCCTCCCTCCTTCCCTCTCTCCCTCCCTCCCTCCCTCCCTCCTTCCCTCTCTCCATCCCTCCCTCCCTCCCTCCCTCCTTCCCTCTCTCCATCCCTCCCTCCCTCCTTCCCTCCCTCCCTCCCTCCCTCCCTCCTTCCCTCTCTCCATCCCTCCCTCCCTCCCTCCCTCCTTCCCTCTCTCCATCCCTCCCTCCCTCCCTCCCTCCCTCCTTCCCTCTCTCCCTCCCTCCCTCCCTCCCTCCTTCCCTCTCTCCATCCCTCCCTCCCTCCCTCCTTCCCTCTCTCCATCCCTCCCTCCTTCCCTCCCTCCCTCCCTCCCTCCCTCCTTCCCTCTCTCCATCCCTCCCTCCCTCCCTCCTTCCCTCTCTCCATCCCTCCCTCCCTCCCTCCCTCCTTCCCTCTCTCCATCCCTCCCTCCCTCCTTCCCTCCCTCCCTCCCTCCTTCCCTCTCTCCATCCCTCCCTCCCTCCCTCCCTCCTTCCCTCTCTCCATCCCTCCCTCCCTCCCTCCCTCCCTCCTTCCCTCTCTCCCTCCCTCCCTCCCTCCCTCCTTCCCTCTCTCCATCCCTCCCTCCCTCCCTCCTTCCCTCTCTCCATCCCTCCCTCCCTCCTTCCCTCCCTCCCTCCCTCCCTCCCTCCCTCCTTCCCTCTCTCCATCCCTCCCTCCCTCCCTCCTTCCCTCTCTCCATCCCTCCCTCCCTCCTTCCCTCCCTCCCTCCCTCCTTCCCTCTCTCCCTCCCCTCCCTCCCTCCCTCCTTCCCTCTCTCCATCCCTCCCTCCCTCCCTCCCTCCTTCCCTCTCTCCATCCCTCCCTCCCTCCTTCCCTCCCTCCCTCCCTCCCTCCCTCCTTCCCTCTCTCCATCCCTCCCTCCCTCCCTCCTTCCCTCTCTCCATCCCTCCCTCCTTCCCTCCCTCCCTCCCTCCCTCCCTCCCTCCTCCCTCTCTCCATCCCTCCCTCCCTCCCTCCTTCCCTCTCTCCATCCCTCCCTCCTTCCCTCTCTCCATCCCTCCCTCCCTCCTTCCCTCTCTCCATCCCTCCCTCCCTCCCTCCTTCCTCTCTCCATCCCTCCCTCCTTCCCTCTCTCCATCCCTCCCTCCCTCCTTCCCTCTCTCCATCCCTCCCTCCTTCCCTCTCTCCATCCCTCCCTCCCTCCCTCCCTCCTTCCCTCTCTCCATCCCTCCCTCCCTCCTTCCCTCCCTCCCTCCCTCCCTCCCTCCTTCCCTCTCTCCATCCCTCCCTCCCTCCCTCCTTCCCTCTCTCCATCCCTCCCTCCTTCCCTCCCTCCCTCCCTCCCTCCCTCCTTCCCTCTCTCCATCCCTCCCTCCCTCCCTCCTTCCCTCTCTCCATCCCTCCCTCCTTCCCTCTCTCCATCCCTCCCTCCCTCCTTCCCTCTCTCCATCCCTCCCTCCCTCCCTCCAGTGGTTTTAAAGGATGGGAAGAGTTCACGGCCTTATGTGTTCACGGTGCACTCGCAGCAGCTGTCCTCTGACCCGCTCCAGGCGCTGGACGTGGCCGCCGACAGCCTGGAGGACCTCGCCAGCTGGGTCGGCAAGATCCAAGAGGCCGCACAGAACGCTGATGCACGGGTCAGTGCTCAACACACACACACACCCGCCCGCGCCCTCCAGGGGAGGCGCGCCTCACACTTTGAAAACCACTGACGTAGACAGTTAGTGCACATAGTTCAGTATAGAGGTGCTGTGCTGATGCTGTAGCTGGCTTACCTCCATAACAGATGCAGGAGGAGAAGCAGATGGAGAGGAGGAAGAAGATCGCGGTGGAGCTGTCTGAACTGGTGGTTTACTGCCGGCCCGTCCCCTTCAACGAGGAGAGTAAGGACCCGACATCCCTCTGGTCTTCTCCTATGATGACCTAAAGCCATCGTGACCCTCACATAATAATGAAGAAATAAGATCTCTAGCATGATTTCAGCTGCCTTCTGACTTCACCATGGCACGCCTACTTAACTTCTCTCTGCAATCTTCTCTCCAACTTCCTGCTGTCTCCAGAGATCGGGACGGAGAGGACGTGTTACCGGGACATGTCCTCCTTCCCGGAGACCAAGGCGGAGAAGTTTGCGACGCGCGCCAGAGGGAAGCGCTTCCTGCAGTACAACCGCCGTCAGCTTTCCAGAGTTTATCCCCGAGGACAGAGGCTGGACTCGTCCAACTACGACCCTCTGCCCATGTGGCTCTGCGGCTCCCAGCTGGTCGCTCTCAACTTCCAGACCCCCGGTCTGTCTGTGTGCGTGTGTGTGTGTGTGTGTGTGTGTGTGTGTGTGTGTGTCTGTGTGTGTGTGTGTGTGTGTGTGTCTGTGTGTGTGTGTGTGTGTGTGTGTGTGTGTGTGTGTGTGTGTGTGTGTGTGTGTGTGTGTGTGTGCGTTCGTGTGTGTGTTCATAACTCTGAGATAAGTGGATATTGGATATTGTTGTATAATTATTCAGTGCAAGATAATATAATGCACTTACTACAAAATACATATATCCCCTCTCACCTGTAGTGCTATTTATCCATCCATGTCGTTTTGTGTTAGTTGGCTGAGTTTTGGAGATATCGGCCGCAGAGTTTCCGTCTTCTCTCCAATACAATGGAACTGGATGGCACTCGGCTTGTGGTGCTCAAAGTGCCAAAGAAACACTTTTGATAAACTCAACAGCAATGTCTCTTTCCAGAAATCATGACCCCTTTACTCAAGATAATCCACAGAACTTGTTATGAGCAGTTTCAGGGAGGAACAATTTTCTTTTGACCGAACTACACCCGCTAGCTGCTAGCTAGTTCCTACATGAGACCGCAAAAGAAAATAGTTCCTACATGAAACTGATGTGATGTCAATGTGTGTTGTTTGTGTGAATGTAGATAAGCCCATGCAGCTGAACCAGGCCTTCTTCATGCTGGGAGGCGGGAGCGGCTACGTGCCCCAGCCTGACATCATGAGGGACGACGCCTTGGACCCTTTCGACAAGGACACCTTGCGTGTGGAGCCAATCACCATCCAGCTACAGGTCACATTCACTACTGATCACCATCCAGCTACAGGTCACATTCACTACCAATCACCATCCAGCTACAGGTCACATTCACTACTGATCACCATCCAGCTACAGGTCACATTCACTACTGATCACCATCCAGCTACAGGTCACATTCACTACTGATCACCATCCAGCTACAGGTCACATTCACTACTGATCACCATCCAGCTACAGGTCACATTCACTACTGATCACCATCCAGCTACAGGTCACATTCACTACCAATCACCATCCAGCTACAGGTCACATTCACTACCAATCACCATCCAGCTACAGGTCACATTCACTACCGATCACCATCCAGCTACAGGTCACATTCACTACCAATCACCATCCAGCTACAGGTCACATTCACTACTGATCACCATATTGACATACAGTATGTCCGTTTGCAAGATGTGCGTCTATATTTCTCATTCTCTCCCCACCTCCTCCCTCCCCCTGCTCTCTTCTCCCCCACACCCCCCCCCCCTTCCCCTCTCCTGCTCTCTCCTCTTGCTCCTTCCCCACCTCCTATACCCTCCAACATCTCCCATTCCCTCCCCACCCCATCACTCTCTCACATTCCCCCTGCTCTTCCCCCTTCTCCTGCTCTCTCCTCTGCTCTCTCTTCATTTCTATATTTTCTATATTATCAATTGTTCAAATGTTATCTTTATTCTGTATATTCTTGTTACTGTTGTGTCAGCTAGAATCAGCTAGACATACTTTCTGTGAAGCCCTCTGAGACATGCTTGTGAATTAGGGCTATATAAATAAACTTGACTTGACTTGACTTGACATTCACTACTGATCACCATCCAGCTACAGGTCACATTCACTACCAATCACCATCCAGCTACAGGTCACATTCACTACTGATCACCATCCAGCTACAGGTCACATTCACTACTGATCACCATCCAGCTACAGGTCACATTCACTACCAATCACCATCCAGCTACAGGTCACATTCACTACCGATCACCATCCAGCTACAGGTCACATTCACTACTGATCAGCATCCAGCTACAGGTCACATTCACTACTGATCAGCATCCAGCTACAGGTCACATTCACTACCGATCACCATCCAGCTACAGGTCACATTCACTACTGATCACCATCCAGCTACAGGTCACATTCACTACCAATCACCATCCAGCTACAGGTCACATTCACTACTGATCACCATCCAGCTACAGGTCACATTCACTACTGATCACCATCCAGCTACAGGTTACATTCACTACTCGGGTGGCTACTTTACATTGTTGGATAGGGGAGCGAGAAGGTTGCCTTAATTGGGTGACATATTCTGACTTGTGGAGAGCAGAGAGCGCTCTGGTGGGATAAAAAAAAAAAAAGCCTGGAATTGAACTATGGTAGAGTTACACTCAACCTCTGTTTCTATTTCAGGTGCTGGGAGCCCGTCATCTGCCTAAGAACGGTCGCAGCATCGTCTGTCCCTTTGTGGACGTGGAGATCTGCGGGGCCGACTACGACGCCTGCAAGAGCAAGACAGATGTTGTTGGTACGTCGCTCGCTGACCAGTGGCCATGATGGTGCAAAGCCTCTGCCCCCTCTTCCTTCCATTGAGATGCATGATCTTGCGTGTGATGATGCATGATCTTGCGTGTGATGATACATGATCTTGCGTGTGATGATGCATGATCTTGTGTGTGATGATGCATGATCTTGCGTGTGATGATGCATGATCTTGCGTGTGATGATACATGATCTTGCGTGTGATGATACATGATCTTGCGTGTGATGATACATGATCTTGCGTGTGATGATACATGATCTTGCGTGTGATGATGCATGATCTTGCGTGTGATGATGCATGATCTTGCGTGTGATGATACATGATCTTGCGTGTGATGATACATGATCTTGCGTGTGATGATACATGATCTTGCGTGTGATGATACATGATCTTGCGTGTGATGATGCATGATCTTGTGTGTGATGATGCATGATCTTGCGTGTGATGATGCATGATCTTGCGTGTGATGATACATGATCTTGCGTGTGATGATGCATGATCTTGCGTGTGATGATACATGATCTTGCGTGTGATGATACATGATCTTGCGTGTGATGATGCATGATCTTGCGTGTGATGATGCATGATCTTGCGTGTGATGATACATGATCTTGCGTGTGATGATACATGATCTTGCGTGTGATGATACATGATCTTGCGTGTGATGATACATGATCTTGCGTGTGATGATACATGATCTTGCGTGTGATGATACATGATCTTGCGTGTGATGATGCATGATCTTGCGTGTGATGATACATGATCTTGCGTGTGATGATGCATGATCTTGCGTGTGATGATGCATGATCTTGCGTGTGATGATGCATGATCTTGCGTGTGATGATGCATGATCTTGCGTGTGATGATGCATGATCTTGCGTGTGATGATACATGATCTTGCATGTGATGATGCATGATCTTGCGTGTGATGATGCATGATCTTGCGTGTGCGCTGGGATTTCATCATCATTTGTATGAAGAGTGATTTCACTGCCTAATGATCATTTCTTCCTTCCCCTCCCAGCTGACAATGGTCTGAATCCTGTGTGGGTGCAGAAACAGTTTGTGTTTGACATCCACAACTACTCCTTCTCCTTTCTGCGCTTCACCGTCTACGAGGAAGACATGTTCAGTGATCCAAACTTCCTGGCCCAGGCTACCTACCCTGTCCGCTCACTCCGAACAGGTGTGTGTAATAATTATTATTATTATGATGATAGAAAAAAAATGCAATTCCAGCGCGAGCCGCCAGTTGCCCACCCCTGCTCTAAAAAGAGCAACCAGTGTATTTTCATTTTATTCCAAATTATTATATCTTTGTATTTGTATAGAACTTTTCATAGACATAGAAGAGGGTTATACAAGAAAAAGGTACTACCAAAAACAAAGAAACGGGAGAAACACCATTACATAATAAGCACATTTGTAGAAATATGTCTGACCTCTTTACTTTATTGACTTTGTATCTAATCTTGTTGCACAGATTTGTAAAAACCACCCCGGTATGAAGGCACAGTTGGCTTTTTTGTGAGCGTTTCTGATTGTGTTCCTGTCTCTGTCATCATAATGTATTGATTTTGTCATACGTTCTAGGCTATAGGAGTGTCCCTCTGAAGAACAGCTACAGTGAGGAGCTGGAGTTGGCCTCACTTCTGGTCCACATTGAGATCGTCAATGCAAAGGTACCCAAAGCTAACCGCTTCCAGTTTCCCACATCTTCATTTCCCTCGCTTGCTGGGCCTTTTTCTATTGGATATGTCGTCCCACCTGACCACTTCTGTGTGCTGCATTCTTGCCCACCTGTCACCTGTCATGATTGTAGGAGGAGGACGATGAGAACCTGTACACGTCCATCCAGCGGCTGCGGGATCGGACCAGTGAGCTGTCCAACCAGGTGTCGGTTCTGGAGCGGTCTGGCTCGGCGGACCTCGGCTACCAGCAGAGTCTGGAGGAGCTCAGGGCAGCTCAGGACCAGCTCAGCGAACTCGTGGAGGTTCGCAACCGCAGGTGATTCACACACACACACACACACACACACACACACACACACACACACACACAGATAAAGCAAGATGAGGACACACATGTTTACTTTACGTCTGTTCGAATTTTGTGCACTTCAGCTTCACACTTTGGCAGCTCCAAGTGGAAGTGGGGATAATGTTTAGAATTTGTTAACGTTTGAAGGATCTCATTAAGCAGAAATCATGTAGCTGTGCATGCTTTAGACCTAGGTGGTGGTGGTGGTGGGTGGGGGGAGTATTTTCTGCAGGTTCAACCATTGCTTTCTCTTGATGGAGCACACATATCGAAAGATAAGATCCCATTGCGTACAAACTGATGTCGTTTATGCAATCCTTTCAGGCTGATGGAGAAGAAGAAGAGGGAGAGGCTGAGGCAGCAGGTGGCAGCGAAGCGCAACTAAACCTCCTGTCCAGCAGAGGGCACTAACTCCATCACTGCCCAACACTCCCCACCACCACCACCACCAGTGCTGTGCAGTAAGCGTCTGGAAAACTGCTCTCTACTGCAACGGAATGCAATCAAAGTATACCATAACTGGAATAAACAAGCTATACATATAGAAGCATCTCATGGACTAAAAAAGAAAAACTCTGAAAGCTTAAGCTACTAAAAAAACAATCGTATACTTAGTAAGTAACAAGGGAGAAGAAAACTCAGGTTACATGAATGGATGGAACTGGTAAATCTGTATTTGGATGGGAAAGGGAACAGAGCGCACACGTAGCCAAAAGGAAATATCTCTGTGCCTTAGATGTTTTGAAACACAGCGTTTTGTCTGTCCAATGTCTTTGCACTAGTGCATTCGTTTAGCAGATGGTCAAAGCAAACCGATACATCCGGTCAGACTCGGCATCTCAATGTGCAGCATACTTTCTCAACAACTGGAATAGTGTGGGAAGGACCACAGACGCAGAGGCGCTGGAGGAAGAATCCACTGTTTCGGCTTCGGCCAACACGGAACAATATGAACCACTGCTCATGAAATGGGCTTAACGCAATTTTAGAAGAGAGAGTCTTTTCGGGGTGAACACAGGAACTCTGCCCTCCAAGGTGGTAGGGCTCCTGTTGTAGACCTCGCTGTTCTACCTGGAGGAGCACAAACTGGATCAACTGTGTCGAACAAATCCTCACCGAAACCACACCCAGAAGGTCTTTCAATAATGTCAAAACCACACCCAGAAGTTCTTTCAATATGTCAAAACCACACCCAGAAGGTCTTTCAATATGTCAAAAGGGCTCAAAATATTCTACCTTCAAAGAGGCAAGGCAACAGTGAGAGGGGGAGGAAGAGCTTGTTCCTCACAGCGCTCCCTGGATGTCACCTAAAAAGGGGCTCAGGTGTGTTCCTCTTGATCAGACACACGTGACAAACGAGGGCTATCACTGAAACTAGCAAAGCACTCTTACCTGCCAGTTCAGTATCACACCGATCGATATCATGCCTCACATCGGAACCAGTTTCAGTTTCCATGTTCTGGCTCTAATCAACGGAGATGGCACAACTGATCCTGGATCTGCTCAAAGCAGCTTCTACGCACTGCATGGCTTCATCATTATCTAATAACGCCCTGCCTGTTTTTCACCTCTTTTCTCTGTAGCTTTTTCACCTTCCCATCAGTTTCCTGTCTCATTTCTCATTGTATATAACTTGTTTTATTTATCACACAGGTGTAGATCCTGTTATAATAGAAGAAAGATGATGGACTTCAGATTGATTATACTATAAGTTTATGTAGAAATTAATATTGTGTACCTGGAACTCCCTTTAAATGTCCCCATAGACACAAACACCCCCCCTCTTTCCCGCTACACGACAAACGCACTGGGTAGGGACTTCTATGCAAAGGTCGCCTTCTTGGCCCAGCCAATATGTAGGCCTACTGTAGGAGGCTGTTTGACTCAAGTTGTGTTTCTCTCTGTATTATGCTAACTGTGCTATGCTAACTGTCCACTATTATTACTCTGCCATTACAAACCCTGTGCAAGTTTCCACTTCAAATAAAAACTCTTTCATGTATGCCTGTCCGCAATGTCACTTTGAAATGCATACGCGAGAAAAGCAGCGACGAGCAATGACTACGATATTAGTAGGTAAGTACGGTAGGCCTACGTAGTGAGGAGAGGAGGATAAGTGGCCTACGTAGTGAGGAGAGGAGGATCAGTGGCCTACGTAGTGAGGAGAGGAGGATCAGTGGCCTACGTAGTGAGGAGAGGAGGATCAGTGGCCTACGTAGTGAGGAGAGGAGGATCAGTGGCCTACGTAGTGAGGAGAGGAGGATCAGTGGCCTACGTAGTGAGGAGAGGAGGAGCAGTGGCCTACGTAGTGAGGAGAGGAGGATCAGTGGCCTACGTAGTGAGGAGAGGAGGATAAGTCAGTGGCCTACGTAGTGAGGAGAGGAGGATCAGTGGCCTACGTAGTGAGGAGAGGAGGATAAGTGGCCTACGTAGAGAGGAGAGGAGGATCAGTGGCCTACGTAGTGACGAGAGGAGGATCAGTGGCCTACGTAGTGAGGAGAGGAGGATCAGTGGCCTACGTAGTGAGGAGAGGAGGATCAGTGGCCTATGTAGTGAGGAGAGGAGGATCAGTGGCCTACGTAGTGAGGAGAGGAGGATAAGTGGCCTACATAGTGAGGAGAGGAGGATAAGTCAGTGGCCTACGTAGTGAGGAGAGGAGGATCAGTGGCCTACGTAGTGAGGAGAGGAGGATAAGTCAGTGGCCTACGTAGTGAGGAGAGGAGGATCAGTGGCCTACGTAGTGAGGAGAGGAGGATAAGTAGGCCTACGTAGTGAGGAGAGGAGGATCAGTGGAGGGGACCTAGAAGGGAGGAAGGAGAGAAAAGGCCACTGTATAAAGCGCAACTAGGGTTTCATGTCTCTATCTGCACATTGTTTTGTTGTTTTCGTTTTTTGTCCATTTGTTTTTAAAAATGAACCCATGATGAGTTCCATTTGAAGGCAGCATAGCAAATTGGGGACATCTTCTGGTTGTGAAATAAACATTCAATTAATGTGCAACAGCTCTGCTGGACATTCCTGCAGTCAGCATGCCAGCTGCACGCTCATCTGTGGCGTGTTGTGTGTGTGATCAAACTGCACATTTTAGTGTGGCTGTTTATTATGAGCAGACTTAAAGGAACACTCCGCCCATTTTCAACCAGCTTTGTATCATTAGAACATCAGCAGTATATCAGAAAACTGTAAACGGTTTTGAAGTCTGTCATCTAGTTTGACAGTTATTGAGAGTTGATTTGAGTTAATGAGTTATTAATTTGAGTTAGTGTGGACCAGTGATGTCATTGGTCCACACTTTAACACTCAATAACTGTCAAATTAAATGACAGACTTCAAAACCGTTTACAGTTTTCTGATATACTACTGATGTTCTAATGATACAAAGCTGGTTGAAAATGGGCGGAGTGTTCCTTTAAGGCACACCTGTGCAATAATAATCATGCTGTTTAATCAGCATAATGATATGCCACACACCTGTCAGGTGGCACGATTAATTTGGTAAGTGTGCTCGCTAAACACGGATTTAATAAACAAATATGTGAACCAAATTTGAGAGAAATAAGCCTTTTGTGTGCAGAGCAAAAGTCTTAAATCTTTTATATCAACTTGTGAAAAATGGGAGCAAAAATAAAAGTCTTGCATTTCTATTTTTGTTCAGTATACTTTGCACTTGACTAAACGTTGTAAAATCATCAAATCATAATAATTAATTAGTCACTCGAAATTGTACAAGGTGATCAGAAACATAATTTTAAAGATCTGCCGAGGTCAATCTTATGTTGAGATCTGAACAAAATACAGTAATTTTGCTTGTCAACCTGACTCTTGAGAAATGATTCATTGATCATACCTTTATTTCCTCCTTGCTGGAGAGTACTGTAAAACACTCTTCATTTATGTAATAAAACAGCTGCATATGGCCCAGAGAGGCATCACTTCACCTTCTGAGTGGCATCGTCCTTTAATTAGCTTACGACTAAGCCTTTCCTCATTCACTTTAACCTTCACACCTGACGTGCCCTGTCAGCTAACATTAGGCTTAACACTGTGACACATACACAGACTTCATGTCATGTCATGTCACATGGTGACAGGTAGTTCCTCCTTCAGGTAGTTCCTCCTTCAGGTAGTTCCTCCTTCAGGTAGCTCCTCCTTCAGGTAGTCCAACCGATCACAGAAGAGGGGCGTATGAAAATATAATTTTGTTTGCTGTGGTTTACTGACAAATGTGTTGCAGTTTCTGTCTCCCTCTAGTGGCTCGAATTGTTTCATGCACTGCAGCTTTGATGCAGTTTGACTGATTATTACTATTATGGAATTGATCAGTGCTACACTGCCTATGGGATGGCCTTAACCTGAATTGATTCTAAGTAGACATTTTAAGTCGATTTCACGAAATATGTTTTATGTTATTATCATCATAGGGTTTCCACTGAGAAACAGGTCAACATAATATTGTTGCTTGAATTCCCTTTTTTCTCTGTATTTTGCCCAATGACTCGGCCCTTCACTGTTAACTTGTTTCTATTGCAGCAGCACATCGGTATGTTACGCCCATCAGAGGAGGAACAGAGGTGAGCCCATATAGGTGACGCTATACTGTAAGTGTAAACTTTACAGTGTAAAGGCTCCAAGCGCCACCTTTGCATTGTGAAATTGTAAACTTTCAGATTTAACGTTTACCCCCACAATGGTTTAAGGGCTCAAATGGCTTTACTTGGCTTTGCCCTCTTTGCCCTCATAGCTACTGTTCTCAAACTGGTGCTTTGCTGCTCACAGCTATGAACCAATAACAGACACAACAACAAATTCATCTGCAGCTTCAATCCACAAATATTGCTAACGGTCTAAAAATCAAATGGCGCTCTGCTGTTCTCAGCAGAGGGTATTCAACAAACATGGCGTCAACTCTGCAACGTTAGCCAGCTCTATCGTCCTTATACACATCATAGATTGAAAGAGCGTGGTGGCCAGTAAGGGCATTGTGGCCAGGGTGAATGGAGGCCATAAACACTTGAGGGCAGTGTTCGATCCCCAGTCATGGTCACAGTGTTTCCATGGTCTACATTTCAACAATGAGTCACATTTAAAGTTTTTGTTATTTAAGCCTAATCCCAAACCATAACCATAACCATAACCATAACCATAACCTTAACCATAACCTTAACCAAGTTGTTTTACTTTGGTTCTGTTTAGGCAATTAGTATTGTAAGCTGGAACTCCCTGGCCACTCCCTCTGGACTGTGAACTTTGACCACAATGAAAGGACGGTGTGTGTGTGTGTGTGTGTGTGTGTGTGTGTGTGTGTGTGTGTGTGTGTGTGTGTGTGTGTGTGTGTGTGTGCGTGCGTGTGTGTGTGCGTGTGCGTGTGCGTGTGTGTGTGTGTGTGTTCCTTACTAGTCCAGTCTAGCTGAGGGCAGTCCAGATGGTGTGTTGTGCTGAGGCGAACTGATCCAGGACATTCAGGATGTATCTAACAGGACCTCTGTTGTGTCTGCTGCTGTCTGCCATTAGCTGCTCTGCTCACAAAGGTGAGGCATTATTCTATTTCTATTCTATTCTATTCTATTCTATTCTATTCTATTCTATTCTATTCTGTGTGTTGCACCCGGAAGTCTGTTGAAGCCGTTTGTTTACCATCATCCTGATCCTTCATATAGGCACCTACACTGTTGCTATGGCAGCCATTCGAAGCAGAAGTAGAATTCTCCCTTTACTGGTCGAAATACAATAATATAGACTTTGAGAGACAGGCCGTTGAAGTTGTCCAACAGTACATAAGTATCTGGGGACAATAATTGACGTCAAGTTAAACTTTGAACCGAGGAGTGGAGCAAGATCCCTAACGAAATCAAGTCTGCAAATTCTCTGAACCTGAAAAAATTCTTGCTGAGTAAGCTTTTGAACTTTTCTGAACTTTTGAACTTGAACTTGTTGAATCAATCATTAAATCAATCAATCATTCAATCAATCAATCAGTTTGCGAGGCATATTGTGTTTTTACTTTCGGTTTTAACCCCAACCCAAACCATAACCGTAACCAAGTTGCTTTAGTTGTCTAAACCTAACCAAGTTGTTGGTTAACATAACATAACCAAAGTTGTTACTCTACTTATCTTAAGACCAAAATTGTTTGTAATTAACAGATTGTAGGTTTTTTTTTTTGCCGTTTTGTTTCAAATGAATATTGATATAAAGTATGATGCAGACATTTTATTCTGGCGATTGCCCCTCGGCGAATATAATGATGACCTTGACCTTGACAGAAGTAATGCTACTAATACAGAAATAAAATAAATTCAGACTCTTCACAGAATAGATCAAAGAAAAAATAAGTTACCCTACTGTATCATTTAGCCATTTCATACTGTACATATATCATGTGATTTTTTAAATGTGTGTGTGTGTGTGTGTGGGTGTGTGTGTGTGTGTGTGTGTGTGTGTGTGTGTGTGTGTGTGTGTGTGTGTGTGTGTGTGTGTGTGTGTGTGTGTGTGTGTGTGTGTGTGTGCGCGCGTGTGTGCGTGCGTGTGTGTGTAGGTCTCAGGGCAGCAGCATCCCAGGCGGTGACTCTCCAGCCTTGGCTGGTCGGTCTGACAGCTGTCGTCGGCTTCCTCTTCATCCTCTTCATCATCCTCATCGTTCACCGACTGCTCAGGAAGGACAGGTCAGCACGCACACGCACGCACGCACACACACACACACACACACACACACACACACACACACACACACACACACACACACACACGGACCGCTGGCCTGTTAGCATAGCACCCAAGTGTGCATGGGTTTAGCCTGGTTTAGGTTTCCAGTTTAGTTTTGTAATTTTCCTTGTCATTTTATAGTTCTCTTGATTCGTTATCCTTTTCTTCCCAAAACATTTGGAGTATTTCTGAATCTACTTTTTGCAACAACTTGTGACAAAAACACCTGGTTTCTCCACAATCAATCTTCTGTGCTGAACTTGAAGCCTGTCTCAACCTGAGCCTTCCTCTTCTTCCTGCTCGCCATCCTACTCCTACTGCTACTCCTAACACATTCATACTGTAGGCCTACTGTGCAATCAGGCTTCCCATAGATCACCAGTGGACAGTTACAGTAGCTGCATTTTCAGCGCAGAAAAGGTGCTAAGGTCTTGCAGCTGCCAGGAAAGGGAAACACGCAGCCTAATTTCCATTGAAGTCAACAAGAAAAAGAAGCCAACCCTAGACTGGCCTGGTGAACCAAAAGCCATCTTCTCTGGTTAGAAATAGGAAGTCCACTAACAGGTGCGCTTGTTTTATTCTGTTGCAGAAAGGAAGTGGAGGATGGTGTTTACGAGAACCAGGCTCTCGAAGTGGACGAGGGTGATGATGATGTCAAACTAACCAGCCTATAGAAACACAGCAGCTCCATCAAACTCATAACAAGCCAACTCAAAACTGACCCGGAGAACACCACACTGCACCACACACACACACATCACCGCTTCCCATCACAATTTCAAACAAATTCAAGTTGTGAACGGTCTAGGAATGTTCTTCTGATTGCAGAACCAGAATCACATTAAATTCACTTTTAATACAAGAAGTGTATATTTTCTTCAAATTGGAGGTCTTGAACGTGAGACTTTGGACAGACGAGTCATTGTTTTTAGCAAATGAACAGCTCTGATTCTGAATGTGAACTGACTAAAGCACTGCCATGTCCTCCCCAATAGTCCATTGTTTTACTTTCCTGCCGCCACTAGAGGGTTCGGTAACATTACGGTCACGAGATACACAACAATATTATACTGTCCAATGAAAAATATACACTGACTTTACAATACTGTTAGTTGCAATGTTATTTTACAGGCAGGAACAGTCATACATTTACTTATATATTTTTAAGTTAGTTGTCCTTATAGGAAGGGTCTTTGTGTGAATGGGCTTCATGCTACTAACTTACTCTGAGTGTGTCCACTACTAACTTACTCTGAGTGTGTCCACTACTAACTTACTCTGAGTGTGTCCACTACTAACTTACTCTGAGTGTGTCCACTACTAACTTACTCTGAGTGTGTCCACTACTAACTTACTCTGAGTGTGTCCACTACTAACTTACTCTGAGTGTGTCCACTACTAACTTACTCTGAGTGTGTCCACTACTAACTTACTCTGAGTGTGTCCACTACTAACTGGATGGGATATCAGAATAGAAAATTACCTGTGTAATGGAAGGAGGGAAGGATGTTTAGCTGAATATTAAACAAGTGCAACTGACCAAAATGTTTTCAGTGTTTTCATTCATCATTACCCTGCTGTCAGATCAATAACTCACATCTCAAAAAAAAGTTCGTGGTGGACAGATATTTCACAAATCACATTTCAGAAAGTCCTTCAGCTCTCTTCAGCTGTAATGAAACGGAATCATCATGCCAAGCATGTTACTATTTATTCATCAAATGTGTTTCTATTGCTATACTCATATTGTTTCTTTATCAACATAAAAAGTTATGATTCGAGTGAGTGTAAAACAGGCTGTTCTGCTGCTCTGTCTAGTCAGTGTGAGGTCCGTCATGGGGGTTTTGGGCAATTTTGTGTGTGTGTGTGTGTGTGTGTGAGAGAGAGAGAGAGAGATGGTGTGTGTGTGTGTGTGTGTGTGTCTTCTGTCCTGTAATTTTCTCTCTCCACCTCCTGTTGTTCCTCCCGACCGATGCTGTGATTGGCCGAGGGCTGCTGTGTTTAAGCCTGATTGGCTGGATGTTTACACC
>NC_139632.1:3671365-3696365 GCF_964638095.1 Poromitra crassiceps | reverse complement strand
GTGTTCAGGGATCTACAGGAGCTGTAGGGACACAAAGCGACCACAGGGATACAAACCGGGCTAAAGCTGGGAGCTGACCCCTCTGCTGTGCGTTGCCACGTAAATTACCTGTTTGGTTGAAGAGACGATCGCTTGGCTTCTTGGCGGCTCCCTCCCCATTGTCATGGCGACGCCGGCGATGCCAGGGTGTTGCGGCGAGGCCGACAGCTCGGTGAAGTGGCAGCTGTGTTATGATGTCACCGCCAAGACATGGTGGATGGTGAGTTTGACCTCTGACCTATACCTACACTTAAAACAAGACGTCTGATCTTGTCTGTCTCATGTTGTCTGATATTGTCCTTCAATCAAATCCACTCTGATATGATAGTTATTATGATGCAGTTTGATTGATTGTTATTAGAGAATGTATTCCAGAATGAATCAATACTACATTGGTTGTTTATGGGAAGGGCCAGATGACACATTATTATTATTATTACCTTCGTCAACGGCCACAAGTTGGAGATTATATTTTCGGCATGATCACCCCCGTTTGTCTGTCTGTCTGTCTGTCTGTCTGTCTGTCTGTCTGTCTGTCTGTCTGTCTGTCTGTCTGTCCTCCGTCCGTCCTTCCGTCCGTTTAGCTGTTTGTCCGCAGGATATCCCGGATTTGCATGAAACTTGGTAGAAAGGCAGGTAATCGGCCAAACTTAGAAATGGTTCACTTTCCATGCCCACTCTCCAAAAGGGGTGTGGCAATGGGTGTGTCCAATCACAAAACGGCGCCTAATTTCCAAACGGATTCACGTAACACCACCTTGTAGAAAGGTTGATCATGGGCCAAGGAAGAACTGATTCACTTTCCACGCCCACTGTCCAAAGGGGGCGTGGACAATCACGAAAGGCACCTAACGTCCATTTTCACATTGTGACCATGCATTTTTTTAATATACTACACACTCACCCTCCTACAGACAGAGCGTTAAGTCAGTAGAGCTCGTTTTGAGGGACAAGTTTAAAACGTGAAAACCATAATGCGTATCAGCGTGTACTCATAGCCAGCAAAACGACACCTAAGTTATGCCTTTGAATGACATCATATTTTTGTTATTTTGGACTAGTCAGTTTGGTTGGTGTTCAGTGGTGAAAGCGAAGCGGCCGCTTGTTTTGACGTTCAAAACAGTTCAGAAGTAACATCACATCAATAGCTGCTTCTGATAGAGTGATCCTAGAATAAGAATGTGAAGTGTGTGTGTGTGTGTCTGAGCAGAATTGTGTTCGGGCCACAGCTATGCCATTTCACGTGCGATCGCGCTGAATCCTTCAGCGAGTGTAAAGAGCACCCCCTGCTGGTGACCTAACAGAGGCGGATTTTTGAATTAGGTCATTAGGGCCACCTATAATGGGCATAAATGGCTAATTAGTGGCCAAAATGACTCACGGTAGGTTCAGCACCATGGAGAGCTCCAGAGCGGAGGAACCTCGCAGGTGCTCCAGAATGGAGGAGCCCACAGGTAAGCGGAGCCAATCAGCCAATTGAAGTGGACTATGAAAACCCTCTGGGGAGAGAGAGGAGAGGCGTCATGCCAAGTACTACTACAAGTATTACTCTGCTACTGTAGTAATATGAAATACTATGTGCATGCGGATCTGAAGAGAAGAGTGGCTATGTCAGAGTAGAATAGTAATACTAGTAATACTAGTAATAGATTCTGGTCCAGAACAAACAAAACATATAAACATAGTTTTTACCCTTGATGTCCCCATGATATTGACTGTCTAAATTAAAATCAGTTAAAAATATTTTCCAAAACTAGAAATCATTGCAATAAGGCTACTCTGTGAGATCACAGAATAACACGATAATTCTATTTTTAGTTTGACTTTTTTCTTTTGCTGAGAAAGCCCATTTATATAGCAGAAAAGCTGAATTTATCAACGTTTTCTGGTAAAGAACAGACTAAACCTATTGCTGACAGAAGACTCAATGGCTTCCTGCAAGTCCAATCACAGCCAGTTTAGATGTAAACAACTCACTGGGTGGTAAATGATGTGGAGAGGAGAGGGGGGGGGGGGAGTATAACACTGAGTAGGAGGCCAGTAATCATCTTTATAATGAGGGGGCAGGGGGGGCAGAGAAGGAGAGCCACTGAGATAAACAGCAAGAGAGAGAGAGAGAGAGAGAGAGAGAGAGAGAGAGAGAGAGAGAGAGAGGGGAGGGGGGATGAAGAGGGAGTAAGGAAGAGAGACAAGAAGGTGGAGAAAGATGAGAGAGGGAGAGAGATGGATGGTTGGATGGATGGACTTCTTTAAGAAGTGGTTCTTGAACTTTTTCAAGTCAAGGACCCCTAAACTGACACCAATTACGGTGGGGCACGGTGGCGCAGTCGGTAGCGCTTTCGCCTCACAGCTAGAAGGTCCTGAGTTCGATTCTCGCCTGGGACGCTGTGGGCGCTGGAGTTGTGTCCCCCCCATATCTTCAGTGCCTATACTGCCCAGGTGGGTTATCTCATCGAAAGGGCCTTTCTGTGTGGAGTTTGCATGTTCTCCCCGTGCTCCCCAGGGGGTTCCTCCGTACATAGCCCCCCCACTAAAAACATGCAGAAGATCGTCATCCGACCAGTGACGACAACATCTGAAGTTGGTCCCCGGGCCCTGGAAAGAAAAAGCGACCACTGCTCCTGGCCTGCCCCCCGGAGGAAAGGACAAGCCAGGATGGGTCAAATGCAGAGGACAAATTTCACCGGCCACCGTCAGCATGAGTGTGTGTTTGTGGCCGCATGCATGTATTGGTGTGTGTGACTGTGTGACAATAAAAGACGGGCTTGTCCGTCACTAACTGTTTAAAATTAGACCACCAACCCCCTTTTGATAAGATCTTGTTCCACAGTCCCCCATCTGATATGAGTTTTGCTTTTTGGTGTTTTATTACAGAAAACCATGAACAAGATAGACATACATTCTGTCATTGTGTTCATTATGGATGGAATTATAGTTCAAATCAATGAATAAATGAATGAATTAATTGAATAAATGAATGAATTATTCCCCTTTGTGGCTAGGCTAGGGGCTGCATGCCTGGAACCCCCTCAAGGATCCCTGGCCCTGGGAGTCCCCAGACCCCATTTTGCCAACCACTGCTTATATCTAGTATCCTCCGTCACACACTCGCCACATTAAGACTACATTTCCCATAACCCCTGTTGCTTCCCCTCCCCGAAGAGAGTAAACATTTCCCCCCTCCTCCTCCTCCAGCTACTGCAGATCAGAAACTCTGAAACTTCTAGCTCTGTTGGCAGTGCACTAGAAGAACAGCGCCCTCTTCCTGTTTTGTGTCGTCAACAATCCAGTAGAATACTTCATGATAAAACCATTTGAAATCAATATTGTTTAATGATGAACATATTTAGTCTAGGCTTTTCTGCAACAGAGAATGTCTGTGTGAAGTCTGAGCCAGAGTCGTATTAGGCAGACTGATATAATCTGGATTCCCAGATTGTGTTGAAACATTCTTCGTTGTTTCTGATGTTCTTGATTGTGATGATGTGACTGCAGGCATCTGCATCACCTGTAGCCTCTCCTGCTCTGCTCTGCTCTGCTCTGCTCCTTCTGCAGCATGCAGCACATTGAAACAGACTGCTGACTCTATGGAATCATACACTGAGATAGCAGCTACTCTTTGCTTCAGTGATGTGCTTTCCCAGGGGCTTTATATTATGATTATGATTATTATTATTGTTGTTGCTGTTGTTGTTGTTGTTATTATTATTATTAGGCATTAAGGGATGTAGTACTGCACACAGCAACCACCGTTTAACAGTTGTAGTTACAGATTCGGATTGTGTATGTGTGTGTGTGTGTGTGTGTGTGTGTGTGTGTGTGTGTGTGTGCAGTGTGTGTGCATGCATGTGTGTGTGTGAGTGAGAGAGAGAGTGCGAGTGAGTGTGTGCTTGCATGGGTGCATGCGAGTGCATGCTCCTCCAGGGGGAGTCACTATGCAGATTTAAGGAGGCTGAGTCAGCAACTGCTCCTTTTGTTCTAGGACACACACGCACACACACACACACACACACACACACACACACGCACACACACACACACACACACACACGCACACGCACACGCACACGCACACGCACATACACACACACACACACAGATGTGTAAAAATCAGATACTGTCCTGTGACTGTCTATTGTTTAGTTTAGTTTAGTTTATTTCGATCAGAAGGAAAATATTCACAGAATAAAAAAACAGAAAAAAAAGAGGATAAGGCTGACCGAAAGGGTTTAGGGCTGAAGCTAACTAGCTTGTTAAATGCCCTTACCCTTATACCTTTACGTCATATGTAAACATATGCAGTACATATGCATACACATGGATACATACATGCATTAATTTACACACACATATAGCACATGCTCCTACTTATACTGTATCACTCCTGTGTATGCCCTGTGTTAGATTATGTTTCTGGTATTTGGGGCGGTAAACGTTTTCTGTTAAGCGAGCGTATCCAGAACCGGGCAATTCGCTTTTTTTTGGGTCTTCATAAATATGCTCCTCTTCCAGCAGTTAGTGGAGAAATGGGGTGGGACCCTTGTGTGATCAGATGGAAAACCAGTATGGTGAACCTCTGGAACAGATTGCTGGACCTACCATCCAATAGGGTTGCTAGTCAGATTTTCCTCTGGGACTTGTCTGTTGAAGGGGAGTGGGTCTCAGATATGTATGACTTGTTTCAGGAGTGTGGTTTTGGAGAATATTACTCTCAAAGAATGTGTATAAATGTAGAGTCGTTTAAATCTCAGATCCGCGCTAACTGGTTACAATCTTGGACTGAAGAACTATGGCAGAAGCCAAAATTAAGAACTTACTGTTTATTTAAAAATGAATTTAAATGTGAAAAATATGTGATGTTTAATTTACCTAAAAGTAAGAGGTCCTTATGTGCTCAGTTACGATGTGGTATTCTGCCTTTACATATTGAAACAGGCAGATACAGAGGGACGGCGGAGGAGGATAGGATTTGTGAATATTGTGAGCTGAAGGAAGTGGAGAATGAATTTCATTTTATTTTGTACTGCCCCTTGTATCATGACTTACGAGATATACTATTTAAAAAAGTTCACTCCCCTGAGTTAAACCTGTTAGATTTTGAAGAAGGTGCCATACTTGAATTTCTTTTTGATAACATCTTTGCTTTTTCCGAATATATCTCTCATGCGTGGGATAGGAGGAAAAAGATGACATATGATAGATAATTCATATATTTTACTTAATACACATTGTAGTTAAATCTGTGTTTTGCTGCTGATGCCGCGTGCTGCCGTGTGTGTGTTTGTACGGTTTTGTATTGTTCAAGCACCGTAATAGATATGGAAATAACTGTATGTTGATGTGTCTGATAATCCCATGTGGGATGGGTCATGTAAATTGTCCTGACACGTAAATAAAATTTTCATTCATTCATTCATTCATTCATTCATTCATTCATTCATTCATTCATTCATATACATACATGCCCATACACACATAGGCTACCTACCACCTATACATATAATTACACATACACAGCTAATACCAAACATACTACAAGAAATACAAGTGTCCCATAAGTGCTGATTATGTACCATCACGTCTATACTTCTATTCATTCTGTAGTAGGCTACTCTAATTAGTCTAATACACTCTACTCGTACTGTACTATATTATATCCTTTGTAATAAACCACATTCTGAAGCGATCTATAGTGCAAGCCTATGTGCTGCTACTCTGTAGGCTACAACTGTTTAGAGTGATTCCCCCTCCCCATAGACACATCAACCCTGAGGCTTGGTCCAATTTTCAATAGTATTGAAGATAGTTCACGAATATCACAATTTTGAAAATGTACTTTCAGAGGCTGTAGGGGGCTCAGCTGGCTAAATAACGCTCCAAAGTTAGCCTAGATTTTTTCTCAAGGGAAAAACCATTACCAATACTACTACTACTACTACTACTACTACTACTAATATGATTATGATTATGATTATTATAAATACAGTGTTTTGTGAATTATCTTAATAACTGTATTAGTTCATTTTGAATCAATAGCCTTAAGGCGTTATTTCGCCTTTCTGATGATGCATGATCAGCCAATTTTATTTTATGGGGAAAAAGGAGTTGGTACCTGCAGTGCGAAGTGGTTCCTGGGAAATGTGGTTTGGTACATATAGTGGTTCCTGGGAAATGTGGTTTGGTACATATAGTGGTTCCTGGGAAATGTGGTTTGGTACATATAGTGGTTCCTGGGAAATGTGGTTTGGTACATATAGTGGTTCCTGGGAAATGTGGTTTGGTACATATAGTGGTTCCTGGGAAATGTGGTTTGGTACATATAGTGGTTCCTGGGAAATGTGGTTTGGTACATATAGTGGTTCCTGGGAAATGTGGTTTGGTACATATAGTGGTTCCTGGGAAATGTGGTTTGGTACATATAGTGGTTCCTGGGAAATGCGGTTTGGTACATATAGTGGTTCCTGGGAAATGTGGTTTGGTACATATAGTGGTACTTGGTCTGAAAGGTTTGGGAACCCCTGCTTTAGACGGCATGTAAGCATGTCTAAAGTTTCACCGTCAGCATCTGAACTCTATGCAAGCTCAACTAAATGCAAGAATGGAAGTTTGTTGTGACATCTGATGCTGGTGGCAATAATATAACATGAGAATGATCTCTTGAATCCTTATTTTTGCCATTATATAACCAAGCTGGAGTTACACGTTTTTCATCTAACATCTGTGAATTATTTTTAGGTCAATAAATCAGACAAATGACAAAAAGTCTCAGCTGCAGTGAAATACCGTAGTAGATATAGAGCGAAGCCAAAGGTGTGGAGAATGTACTCCGGAATCTGTCCTGGGTCTTCGGTAGTTGTTTTTAATGGCTCACCCTGCCATCCACAGCTACAGTAATGGCCCAAAGTGGGGAATTACAGCCAGTTTGGCCTTGGTAAGCAGCTGCTCAGAATAGCTGGCACCCACATAGCTGTTGGAAACCAAAGAGTGGACCAATGTGGACACTTTTTTCCACACGCTTCTCGCCCCCCTCCCGCCCCCCCTCCCGCCCACCTTCACTATCATGTGACTGCTGTTGTGAAGGTTCTGTCGTTTCTGACCCGTCTGCCATTGGAAGAAATGATGGCATGTGATGTGTAGGCTACTTTTCATGATCTAAATCTGAATTAAATTAATTTGTCTGCACTGGAGATAGCAGACATAACAGGTTGTATTCCAAGGGTTTACAAACTTTTTGCGCATTCTATTCTAGATTAACCCTAATGTGGGTGTGTTACAAAAGGGCCTAAACACTAATTGTAATGAAATCCTGTCTCGTAAATATCAATATCTAGGAATTATTATTATTATGGCCGCAATTCGACCTATTCTACGATTAGCCCCACGTTAGCACCTAGTAACATTACAGTCTGTCCCTCAAGCCATGCATTTAATGTGTCATAGCCTCACTTGACTATGTGTATGTGAGTGTATGTGAGTTAAAAAAATGTAGGGGTCAGATCGTCAGATCGACTTCAAACTCGGGAAGTGTGCTTAGGGGAACCCGACGAAGTGCAGTGCTGAATTTCGTGCAATTTGGACACCCGCATAGTCATAGCGCCACCTACTGGCAACACAAAAAGCGATTTATCTCGTGAACCGTTCGTCTGATCGACTCCAACCTTGGTGCACTGCTGGGAACCTGACAGAGTGCAGTGCCGAATTTTGTGCAATTTGGCATAGTGCCACTTACTGACAACACAAAAAGCATTTTATCTCGAGAACCGTTCGTCCGATCGATTTCAAACTTGGGGAGTGCGCTGTGGGGAACCCAACAGAGTGCAGTGTCTAATTTCATGCAATTTGACCAATCAGAACATGGCGTATGTCCAGAACTGTTCGTCTGATCAACTTCGAACTTAACAGGTGTGCTGCTGGGGACAAGAGAAAGTCCACTGTTGATTTTTCTTCGGGGGGGGGGGGGGGGGGGGGGGGGGGGGGGGGGGATGGACACTGCCCTAGTATTGCAAATAATGCAAATCAATGCAAATAATAAATGCAATTCGGATCATCGATAATTTGGAGGTTGTGCACAAAGGAAAAGTATATAGAAATGAGCTTGAACCTGTCGTAGGTCACTACCAGGTGTGCAAACAACAGTTGGTGGGCCAGAGGAATGGCCAGAGGAAGGTTCCCTCTAGGGGCCATCTCATGAAGCGTTGATGACAGACATTGGACCCATGCATTGGACTGACTGATAATATCTAACTTGATTATGCTAGGCCTGCCTGAGCTGAATATGCCTTCCTTTGTGATGTGCTTAGCAGAGTGGATCCCCGTCAGTGGCTGGCTGTCATGTGACAATTTGGGGGACTCATCATAATTTAACTGCAGTGTTTTATTTCAACACTTCTGTTGAACTCTGCCTTGTATTGACCCAATTTCTAAAGCTCAATTACGGTCAATTAAATTGCAACGTTTCAGTGAATTTGATCTGAATTCTTTCTTTTTTAATTTGAGCATAAAAATATGTAGGCCTAACTGTTGTTGAGCCATCATTAAAGTCATCATGGTGGTCTCGACTTCAATAGGCTACTGACCTGCTAAAGTCAACTTGATTTACACTGCCAGTTACACAGAGCATCTCTCCGATGCAGCAGTGGAGCTGGGGGCTCTGTGCTGTGCTCAAGGACAGTAGTTGAGGAAAAATTCCCATCCCACACATCTTCCCAAGCAATCCAAGGATTACAAACCAGTGACTGACTTCACAGGCATGGCTCTAAAACCATGGACTGTAGGCTATATAATAGCTCTAAACCTGGCGTATAAACCTCCATATCCATTTATAAGATAAATTTATGCTATAACAGTTTCTATAAATCTAACAAAAATAACAAGACAACTATTTATATTAAGTGTGCACAAAGTCAAGGGACGAGAGAGAGAGAGAGAGAGAAGAAAGGAAAGTGAGATGGTGAGGAGGAGGAAAGGGAGAGAGGAGATGAAATAGCTACAAAGGAAGGAAGGAAAGACGGGGAGGACGAGAGGAAGAAAGGGTGGGAGTTGAGAAAGGTAGATAGAGAGAGAGGAGATAAGGTGAATAGCTCTATTCTCTCTCCTGTCCTGCCGCAACCGACCGACCGACCGACCGGGCGGCGAGGCAAGGGGGCGGGGGGAGGAGGAGGGAGGGCGGTGGGGGCAGACTGTGCCGTGGAGCTGGAGGCTTGGCGCGGGACGTTTCTGGTCTCGAGCACCGCGCTGGATTGACTCCTGCTGGCACGCGCATAAATAACAGAAATGAATATGGAATGATAACGACCGACAGCGCGAGATGGGCTGCAGGCGGTGAGATCAGCTTTAACTTCCCCCGGTGGCGGCTCCGCTTCGACATGGTAGGAGGACTGACAAAACCTGTTCCGGTTACAATAATGTAGTTTAGTGTGTCCGTTCCTTCCTACCGGTGTGTGTGGGTTCGGTGTTTTCCCAAAAAGACGCAATGCGAGGAGGAGCAGAGCGGCAGCTACGCAGTTGAAAGTGGAGCAGAAAGCGGCCCGCTGTTGACGTTAGCTAACCTCTCACAATAATGTCTCTCTGCTCTCTCCCTGTTCCCCCTCTCTCCGTCTTTCCGTTTGAACAGCTCGCAATCTTTGGCCAAAACTATGAAAAATGTGACATACGAATGCTCCTGTGCTTTACTGGCAGGGCTTCACGCCTGGTAGAACATGACATAAGAGCTATTTTGAGTTATCAGGACCCAGCCTTCAATTCGGCATACAACCGACACACGAAGCATCACTTGTTTCAATCAAATCTCAACTTTTAGAATCGGTTCGCCCGTTATTCTCATAGTCGTCTTCCGCCAAAACACACCGCTGAGAGGGGCGGAAGCGAGCAGTGTGAACCGATTGTAAAAGTTGCGATTTCATTGAAATTAAGCGCATCTTTGGTGGATTATATTTATGCCGAATTTGCCAGAAGACTCTGCTAATTAGCGGAAGGTATTACGTCATGACCTAGGAGGTGTGTGTGTTTGTCAGTTAACATGACAAGATTAAAGTGACATACTTTTGAATAGAGTTTGGTGTGAAGGGACTATTGGGGAGGGGGGGCGGCTCCTCGTCCTCTGCCACACAGCCAAACCGTGTCTGTGCCCTGCCCGGGGGCGCGTGAGGACCCGTTAAGGCCGTTAACGTGAGAGTTGTCCGGTTTTCGGCTTTGTGGTGAGCGCGTGCAGCAGCAGACCCGTCTGCCCTGGTTCCGCTCCTTTCGTCACGCGGGACGGCGGAAGGCCAAGTTGAAGTTCAGCTAGCCTCCGTTTCCCTGTGTGTGTGTGCGTGTGTGTGTGTGTGTGTGTGTGTATATGTGTGTGTGTGTGTGTGTGTGTGTGTGTGCCTGCGTGCGCGCGCGTGCACGCGTGTGTTGTCAGTCAGCAGAAAATGGCCGCAGTTGGAGCCAGCGGGCTGAGTTAGAATGGCAGGCCGACAGAGAGGCTCCTGTCCCGGGATACTACTGGAGCAGAGGTCCGTTAGGATAAATACAGAGCTGCAGCTGGCTGAGACAGTCTTCCTGTACTGCAGTCCTATTGGAAACACTCACTCAATATTCCAGTTCACTGAGCCACATATCATAGGTTATATGAGGATACATTCTATTATGTGATGAAGTATAATGTGTGTGTGTGTGTGTGTGTGTGTGTGTGTGTGTGTGTGTGTGTGTGTGTATATATATATATATATATATATATATATATATATATATATATATATATATATATATATATATATATATATATATATAATTTTTAAAATGCTGTATGATAAATACAAAGATCCATGGTTACGGTAAGGATGTCATTTTCAAGTGTAGTTTGTTTGGGACATTTTATGTTTACATTTGTTGTCATCAGTAACACAGCTGACACAGCCAGAAGATCATATAGTGATCTTATAGATCTTATAGAAGATGATAATGGGTTTACTCATTTTTGACGATTATTATAATTATTAGCTGTGGCAACCATGGCCAGCAGCTCTATAAGTCACTCGGTTGGTTGGTTGGTTGGTTGGTCCGCCAAAAAATGTTGGTCCACAAAATCAATCTAAGTGGAGTGGATGACATCACAATGGAGTGGATGACATCACAATGGAGTGGATGACATCACACATGCTGTACATAATCTACCTATCTGGCCGCGGCTATTCCGAATGTGTGCTCGTTATCCTACTACTAACTGGAGAGCTGTCTGTCTGTTTGTGTCTTGAGTTGCAAAGCGCAGCGTTGCTCCGATCGCCTTCAAAATGTGCAGAAACACTTTTCAGGGGTCATGTTGTCACTTGTCATGCCCCACAATCGTCGATTGGTGGCCAGAGCGATGGCGTCATTGTCATCATCGTCGAGTGGTGGCCAGTGGTGACTGATGATGTCATACCCACTGATGATGTCAACGATCATGTCATAGACATTGCAACACCATCAGTGATGTCATATAGATTATTCAGTGTTTCCCAACCAGGGGTACGTGTACCTCTAGGGGGTACAGCTTGTAGGGAGGGGGTACTTGGAAAGATTAGGGACAATTTATTTCTGGCAGGTGTCAACTTACACTACTCTGTGAAGAGGTTACGTTCACACATGTCAACAAACCACGCAAACCAACTAGCTACAGCAGCATCCACCATAGAGATACATGGCTCCAATGTCCAGTTATTGTCACTCCAGATTCAGGTTGAGAAGTTTAGGGAAGTAAAAAAGAGACCAAGCACAAACACTGGCAGTTCAGATAAAATAGGCTGGGAACCACTGTCATATACTAAATTGTGAGGTCATAGATACAGTCGGTCTGCGTGGGAACGCCCACAAAATGTTACTACGGCTGGTGCGCGAGACTAGACGGTGGGGGGACGGGGGAGAAACCATTTATCTCAATGGGCTGACTCACCAAAGGACGGTGCTGCGGCTCTATATGTCTACACTACAGGATTGGGGATTCTAGAGCAGGTAGACGACGTCTGTTCAGATGTGCGTTTACTGCGGTGGTTGAATCCCCGATCCTGTCTGCCTGGGCTGGCCTAGCAGCTAACTAACCTTGCTGAATGGGGAGAACGGGAGGATTTCCCCCGTGCTGACCTATTGACCATGCGTCTATGAGCAGACACTGCCTGAATGTATCAGTGATGTCTTAAATCCTTCACTGCTGAGGCTGCTCACACCGCAGCCAAGGCTGAACCTGCCACAATATCGACCACAAGTGTGACCCTTTTCATACAGGAGGCATTGTTGTTTCCACACATGAGGAAATCGTCCGGAGTAAAGAGTACGATACGATACGATACGATACGATATACTTTATTGTCAGTTCACACTGAAATTTGTCTTGCAAGAGTAGAGAGAGAGCGCAGGCCAGGGGGGTATGATGTAGTGCTGCTGGAATCGCAGTGCAAATGCGAGACAGACTTTTAATTACATTTTTCAATGTAGACTACATCAGAGATATATTTCATAAAGCAATTCTCCACTCCATGGAAAAACCTTCAACACATTATTCAGGCGATGGTACTGTAGGGTTAGAAAAGGTGGGCCAAAAATTGAGTGCCTGTTTTTGCACATCGCCCAAAAGTCGGCTGTCAAATAGTGGTCGCAGTAACGTTAAACGCTGGAAAAGGTGATTTTACAAGTGGCTTTCAAGTCATATCTGACCTGTTTTCAATGTATTTCTCCCCACAAAACGTATCTCTCGGGTATAATATATATATATAGAGTATATAGCCTAATGCAACACTATCATGTTCTTGTTGCATTTTATTCTGGCGATAGGGTTAGAAAACCATGGGCCAAAAAGTGAGCGGCTTTGCACATTGATTGCCCAGAAGTCGGCTCCCAATTGCCAAATAGTGATCACGGTAATGGTTAAATGCTAGAAAATGCAATTTTACAAGTTGCACATAACTACGTCCATTCATGAAATTAAATATGAATGACTGTTGTTGTTGTTATTGTTATTATTATTATTATTATTATTATTATTATTATTATTATTATTATTATAATATTAATATGAAACATTCATTTCATTGTTTATAAAAGTGCCATTTAACAATAGAACAACAGAAGTAATCCGAAAGCCATCACCACGCCCACTCGCTCGCTCTGGACATACTGCTGTAGTATTCAAACATGCGCTGCTCTGTGAGCCACACGGACATACAGTAGTACTATGGTGACATAGTACTATAGTGACATAGTACTATAATGACTGTGACATAGTACTATAGGAACAGGGACATAGTACTATAGTGACATAGTACTATAGGGACAGTGACATAGTACTATAGGAACAGGGACATAGTACTATAGTGACATAGTACTATAGGGACAGTGACATAGTACTATAGGAACAGGGACATAGTACTATAGTGACATAGTACTATAGGGACAGTGACATAGTACCGGTACTATAGGAACAGGGACATAGTACTATATTGACATAGTACTATAGTGACATAGTACTATAGGAACAGGGACATAGTACTTTAGTGACATAGTACTATAGGGACAGTACTATAGTGACATAGTACTATAGGGGCATAGTACTATAGGAACAGGGACATAGTACTATAGTGACATTATGTCCCTATAGTACTATGTCACTATAGTACTATGTCCCTATAGTACTATGTCACTATAGTACTATGTCCCTGTCCCTATAGTACTATGTCACTAAAGTACTATGTCCCTGTTCCTATAGTACTATGTCACTATAGTACTATGTCCTATAATACTATGTCACTATCGTACTGTCCCTATAGTACTATGTCACTATAGTACTATATCACTATCGTACTGTCCCTATAGTACTATGTCACTAGAGTACTATGTCACTATATTACTATATCACTATAGTACTATGTCACTATAGTACTATGTCACTATAGTACTATGTCACTAAAGTACTATGTCCCTGTCCCTATAGTACTATGTCACTATAGTACTATGTCCTATAATACTATGTCACTATCGTACTGTCCCTATAGTACTATGTCACTATAGTACTATATCACTATCGTACTGTCCCTATAGTACTATGTCACTAGAGTACTATGTCACTATATTACTATATCACTATAGTACTATGTCACTATAGTACTATGTCACTATAGTACTATGTCACTATAGTACTATGTCCCTATAGTACTATAGTGACATAGTACTATAATGACTGTGACATAGTACTATAGGAACAGGGACATAGTACTATAGTGACATAGTACTATAGGGACAGTGATGTCACTATATTACTATATCACTATAGTACTATGTCACTATAGTACTATGTCACTATAGTACTATGTCACTATAGTACTATGTCCCTATAGTACTATAGTGACATAGTGCTATAGGGGCTTGGGTGGTTCAAACCCGTTTGCGCGGCCGCGCGCTCACAACAGACAGTTGTGTTCATACATACATACACCTCATCCGATCCGAGTAACATCTGGATATCTTCAGGAATTCACTGCATGTCTGAAAAGGGCGGGACAGTCCCATTACACCCCCTGTCTCTTGGATGGAGGGGGGAACATTATTCCAAATAGTCGGACAGTTCAATACTACGTTGTTTGTCAGCAGAGGAACATAACCAAACAGGACTTAGCCATTTTCACAATCATAGCTAATAGGCTAAATTCGGTATGTCAATAATCAACGAACGAGCAGCAAAAATGTCAACTCTTAGGAGTAGATCATAATATGTAGTAGGGCTGGGCGATATGACGATAAATTTCGTCTGGACGATAGAAAATGTATTTCGTATGATATGATGCTCTATCGTTTATATCGTTGTGTTGCAATCACACTCTTTACAGCAATATTGTCCGTCATTTGGATGACGCTGTGCTTTCTTCATTCTGTTTTCTTTTTACTCACGTCCACAGTCCACACATGCACCAGACTGTGTCAACAAGCCTGTTGTGTCCCTTTATAAGTGGCACAAATCAGCCGGTGAGTAGGCTAAAGAGCAGGAAGATGTTACCTCCACTCCGTCCGCCTAGCCTACCCAGGCATTTGCGCTGTGTTAAGTCCGCGTTTGATCCATATTTGCGTGTGTCCTCCTAACGTTAAACCTGGCAAAACATCTCCTCTCATCATCCCACGGAAATCCTGAGGGCTGACAACAAAACGTCTATCAACTAGTAGTAGGCTAGGGACTATGGTTGAAAATTAACCAAGCTGGCTAAACTGGCGCATTTACAGAAATGTTTATTAATGTGCACTGTCCCTGTAATTTTAAACTCAATAAATGAAAAATATCGTTAGCTTTAGCTTTTAGCTTTCCCTGTGTGAGTTGTGTTAGTTAACGTTGTTCTTCTTCTTCTACCGTTTTATTCTTCTTCTACTGAACATATAGGTATTTTGACATTGACTAAAGAAATACTGCCGCCTAGTGTCCACTTTTAGATATGATTCCAAATTAGTGCTTAAATCAAACACATCAAATGCTAGTGTCCTCTTTGAAAATCGAACTGGTGGCGTGGTTCAGTTTGTGTTTCATTCTACTGCCCTACAACTAATTATTATTATCTGTGTTGTAAAGAATAGCCATGCTTATCTGTATTCTGAATGCATGTATCCTTTGTGAAGTTTGACAACATTTTAACTGGTTCAACTGCTACATAAATAAATGGCCATGTGGTCATTTTATATAAACTATAAATAGAATTTACAGAAAATATGCTATATCGTGATATATATCGGTATCGGGATATGAAATAACTTATATCGGGATATGAGATTTTGGTCATATCGCCCAGCCCTAATATGTAGTAGTCCTTTTCATATACCGTAGTTCACCACTCTGTGTTTTGTGTGGAAGAAGATTAACAGGCGAAGCGATTGATTAAAAAAAAGTAACCAAATAACTGCTGATTTGTGTATTGGATTGTATGCCGAATTGAAGAGTATATATCCTAATATTTTATGAAAATCTGAAGTGATGTGTGAGGTGTGATGTGTGAGGTTTGATGTGTGAGGTTTGCTGATAAGCAAAGTTGATCTTTGTGGAGGAGCTTGGCCTGGCGTCTTATCATACAGAATGTAGAACTAACACCTTACTTGGACTACATTGTGAGGCATCTTAACTTATAAGTGCAATCGATGGCTATTATTATGCACCCCTAAGACATTTTGCGAGGCTATGTATTAAGTCCATCCATAGCATATATAGGCCAGTGGTTCTCAACCTGTGGTACGGGTACCACTGGTGGTACGCGCCGGGGGGGGGGCACCCTCCCTCTCATATGGTGGTCATTTCTGAGGTGGTACTTGGTGTAAAAAGGGTTGAGAAGAAGCGGCTGTGATAGTGTGCATGTTGTATATTATGGGTAGTAGTTTGGGGAGGTAGAGTCCAGCAGCTGCTGCAGCTTTAAGCCTGTTGTTTGGGATGGGCTGTACTCATAACGTCACTCCAGCTCTCTTTCTTTTATTCCTCCTCTCCTCCCTCCTCCTCTCCTTCCTTCTCTAAATGACACAGGCTCCGTTACACCTCCGGCCATATTCTCCTCAAATTATTATAAAGTTCTATCTGTGTTTTTCTCCCCCCCCCACTCCCCCCCTCCTCTGCGGGGGATTTTTTCCTCGCGCTCAACTTTTCTGGCGTGTCATCGTTTCTGGAGTTAACGCAGTGGAGTCATCCGAGGAGACCGGAGCGGAGCTCTCTCTCTCTCATGTGGAGCGGAGCTCTCTCTCTCTCTCCCTCTCTCTCATATGTGGATTTCTCAGAAACCCAGTTAAACGACCCAGGAAATCCACCAGGCACTGGAGATACCGCCGCTGCTGCTGCTGCTGCTGCTGCTGCACAGAAGCAGTGGAGAGAGGAGCTCTGTTTCATTCAGACAAAAAGCACTGAAGAAACTGTGGAAATGTACTTTTTCATCCCAGCGATGTTTGTGCTCAAGTAAACGCCTGGCTGGCTCCAATATGATGTTTTCTCCTCTCTCTCTGTCTCAGGTAAAAACTATTTATGTGTTGCAGTAAAATAATTATTCATGACATTAGTAGAGTCGATTTGACTTTATTAGAGGATAATATAGGGTTGGACTTTCTACACAAAGTTGTAAGATGTCAACAATGAGCATTTGCAGTCGTTGTACACAGTGTGTGGGACAGGCCAGGATGTGAATCATCCTGTAATGAACAGGTAACCAGAGTGAAGAGGTGTAGGTTTGAACCATAGTATCCATGACTTGAAGTAACACAGATTGTGTACGTTGACAGTTGGAACTAAAGGAGTGTTTGACACTGCATGTCAGTTAGCTTGTCTGCTTATTTGCTTGTGTGTGTGTGTGTGTGTGTGTGTGTGTCGTGCGCGCGCACGTGCGTGTGTGTTTTGTGTTGAGAAACATGAAGATGTTATGATATCCAGTATTGTAGTAGTAACATGAACACTAAGAAAACATGGCATTTCACAGAATTTCAACATCCTGAAATTCTAATTCAATCCCCCCTCCATTTTTTTTTCTTTTTTTCTTTTCAAATTCCACTTCCTCAGCTGAATTGGAATCAAGTTAATTCATGAATTGCAATTCCTAGAATACCCATTGCAAACCTTGCAATGGGTATACTACAAGACAGACAGACAGGCAGACAGACAGACAGACAGACAGACAGACAGACAGACAGACAGACAGACAGACAGACAGACAGACAGACACACACACACACACACACACACACGCACGCACACGCACACACACACACACACACACACACACACACACACACACACACACACACACACACACACACACACACACATAACGGTGTGTGTGTGTGTGTGTGTGTGTGTGTGTGTGTGTGACGTGTCTACTAACTGTATTGGACCAGGGCTTCCTGACCTGAATATAGATTGCACCTTGTGGGTTGCCACATTTATTTATAACATACTGCCACTTATGACATCTGCAGACTCACCAGCAATCTGCGTGTGAGCCGCTTTAAGTCCCAAACTGTAGGCAGAAAGTTTAAACAACCATAAGTTTGTTGGTGTTGTTGATTAGGCTTTTCACAGACTAGTCATAGTCGACTAATCGATCATCTGTGGTTTTAGGAATAAACAATTTAAATAAACAAACAAATAAATAAATACATTGAACATAGATTTGTTTCAACAATTTTTTATTTTTTTTTAAATCCTATAAGAATGTGCAGTGTCTGTCTGTGTGTGAACAGAATTGTGTTCGGCCACAGCTATTTTACATGCAATTAATTGCGCGGAATCTTTCAGGAAGTATAAAGAGCACCCCCCTGGGCCCTGCGGGTGACCTAACGAGCCAGATTCAAACTTGGCCATGCTGCACAGCGGCTGCACAGCACAGTGCTGCGCAGCCACTGTGCTGCGCAGCCGCTGTGCTGTGCAGACTCCACCATGCGCATCAGCCCGGGGGGGAGGTGGAGGGTCCACAGTCGGGCTGCAGTTGAGGCGAGATGTTTTTTTTTTTTTTTTTTTCGTCAAACACATACAGTCTGCTCATGTTTGTGTATCTGTTGAGGAGCTGTTTTCCATCAATTATGGGTCTCAGGAACAAACAAGATGCAGAAATGTGTGTCCCCGCTGCTCCGGCCAGCCTGCTAGGCAGCACTAAAATGCAGTAGTCATGAACGCCTGCAGCCTATGAGCCAATATGGCACCTCAGCTTCATGATTTAGGATCGAGTGGAGAGAACCAGGGGACATCAGGGTTCCACCTAACCTTGCAAGCAAGGTTCTCTGGCGAGATTTTGCACTCAGAATGGTATTAATACCAGAAAGGTGTTAGTGAAAATAGAATGTGAAACTAACCCATCCATCTGGCAGCGTAATGTTAGGTTCAACCTAACATGATTCTAAAAGCCAGTACTGATGTTTTTAGACTGAAGCTGCAGATTCTTTATCTTTAAATTTGACTATTTTCATGTCCAAAAACTTACAACACATGCAAAGTATTCAGCATTATCTCTCTCTCTCTCTCTCTCCCACCCCCTCTCTCTCTTTTGTCAAGCCTCTGATTCACAGAACGTGCTGCTAAAATCACTGCTATTACTATTACTACTGTATCAGCCTGGACCCATCAGATCCCATTTTAATAAATGGATAATATTGGGTTGATATATACCTTAGTCTACCCCCACCATGGATAATCTGCAAGAAGGGTGGGGTTGCCAGATATGAGGCCAGAGCTCAGCGTTCATAATATTTACACTCGCTAACTGAATCAGGAATATACCACAACTACATCAAATACCAACCGCACTTCATTATATAACTTGCTTATTTTCCATCCACAGTGAAATACCCCAAATTAAATACATATTTACAGTGCAGAGTGGGTGTCAAAAGTCAACAAACCTTTCAAATATGCCTTGAAGCCAGAA
Source organism: Poromitra crassiceps (assembly GCF_964638095.1). Taxonomy (NCBI): domain Eukaryota; kingdom Metazoa; phylum Chordata; class Actinopteri; order Beryciformes; family Melamphaidae; genus Poromitra; species Poromitra crassiceps. The sequence continues at coordinate 3,676,947 of NC_139632.1, read as the reverse complement.
ATGCAAATCCATTAAATCAGACTTCACTTTCATTTGGAGAATGTATATCAAGCTAAAAACTAAACAACACTAATCATTTGTTAGAAATGTATTCAAATGGAAAATGAAGTCACCTTGCTTTGCCTCATAGCTCAGCTCTGCGGTTGAGTTAACTAATCACATTCCAAAGCACAAAGCTGATGAGTGTTTCTAATTAGATCAATTCAAAGCAGGATTTGACTGAAGCTTTCTGTTCTATATACTTTCTGTGTAATATTCAGGTCAATTGAACTCTAAATTATATAACATAATGATATACCTGTTTTCTCATGTCATGGTTTTTTTTATCAATGAATGATGTGAACAGTCAGAGCCAATGTGCGTCCTGACTCCTGATTGGACGTTAACACAGGGTATCCGCAGGGTCTTGAAAAGTATTAAAAGTTGATACTGATGTAAATCAATTTAGGGAAAATTAAGACCCTTAAAAAGTATTAAAAAGTCTTAATTGCCATGTGAGAGGTATTCAATTGTGTAGCATATGTGCTGATGGTGTTAAATGAGCATATGATATCGTCCCATATCGATCGCAGACCCCAGAATTGAATCGATATGGTATCTCATGGCACACTTTGTGATATCAGAAAATATCGTATCGTTGTCCAAAGAATCTATATCATATTGTACTATCGTGATGAAACTTGTGATTTACACGCCTATCGTTGATGTGACGAAAATGGCGTTGAGGTCTTGAAAAAGTCTTAATTTAACTTGAACATCCCTGGATATACCCTGTGACACAGGTCTTCTCCATCACTTTGTTAACTGGACAGTTGATGTGTACAGGGCAGCTGTTGCCAGCAACTACTTAATGAGGCGACAGACTTTGAGGAGTTTTGAGGCGTCTTGTTTGTTGGTGTCATGACAGGAGGTATAAACGGGGACGAGGCTTTAGCTGGATCAGCTCTCTTCAACTTGACATGGGCCAGAATGAGTGACAGGAGACGGGCCAGAATGAGTGACAGGAGAGGAGAGAGGAGAGGGCAGTATTTCATCAGACTGAAGGCTCTGCTGGTTAATAGAGCCTATCACATCACATCAGTCACATCACATGATTGTTCATTTTTATTGATATTGATACCATTCTCAAGACTGCTTAACGATCCGAGTCTTTATCGACACTATCAATAATTTTGTATTATTTGGTAAAAAGACAAGATTATGTAAATAAATTCTACAGAACTGGTATTGCTTTTATTGCTTAACTGTGAGTCTGTGACTGTTTGATTCCTGAACAGAATGACAAGCCTAGCCTAGTCAGGCTATTTTTTTTTTTAAACTTAATGGCGGTTGGCAGGCAATTCAATTTAATTCTAAAACTTTAATCTTTAATCTTCTGCTGCATACTTTAATCGGTGTATGTTTGTGTACCAGTGATTTGAGGTAAATGACATGACTGTTGTCTCTCAATATATAAAGTTATAGCTATAGGACCTGCTAGTCTTGATAGCAGTATCGATAAACTCAGACCTTATTGATTTTCGGGGTTTTGAGAAATTACCGATCGATATCTATCGATAATGGGTCTCAAATTATGTATATGTATATATTATGTGTATAATGGTATAATGTGTATAATGTATATAATGGGTTGGTCCTCAGGAACCTAAGTCTCTCCATCCGTATAACAGAGGTCATATCCTTCAGCCACAATTGAAAAGAGGGTGAAGAGGGGGACTCCTATTCCTTCAGGATAAGTTTCTTGGCAACAGTTGTCAACAGTTGGCAACAGAGACTGTTGCACAGCTGTAGGGAGGTTCAGAGAAGATGGTGAAAGGCTCTTTAACACATTCACTGCCAGCCGTTTTTTTTTACTGTAGGTAGCTTCTGCCAAGTTTTTTTTTTGAGGATTCTGGCTCATCTTTCAACAGCCGAGGATTATTTTCTGCTAAGATTTTGTGAACACAAAATATCTCAAAAGAACTAATAGAATGTGTGCTTTCTCTGTCTAAAAGAGTTAGTTTGTAGAGTTAGTAGTTATGTAGGCATTAGCACTTGAATACAGCATGGTTTCAGCGTCTGAAAATTTAAGCTGAGAAAAATGCCTTTTTGTGAAATTCGATAGAACAGTCACTTTAACCATTCATTTTTGGCATCAGTAAGACGTCAGACATCTAAACAATAGTTTTGAACAGTAATTTCCTCCATAACAGCAGGAAACCCCCCTCTCCTTCAAACTCCTCCCTCCGTGTGTGTTCTCCTCCTGCCTCCCTGGCTCTGCAGCGGGCGTGTCACAAGCGAGTTGCTGCTGCCTGTCTGCTGGCGGCTGCTCTTTGGGCGAGTCTGGATGGGCTCGCTCGTTTCTTGGGGTTTCGGTTGAGAGCTTTGATGAAGCTTTTGCGATTCTGGTCTTATTTATGCTGCGTGTTTCAAAGTGTGTTCCACCCGTAATCTATTATGCAAATTTGCAATCCCCCACCGCCAGCTCCCTGCGCGAAAGCGAAAGCGTTTTCGCCATCCATTTTCATGAGAATGGCTTCCTCACGCGGCTGTTTTTGCTTGGCTTTCTCTCGTCTGGAGAGCACTGTCGCCACTTAGTGGGTTGGTAAAATAGATTATACACATTCAATACCTCCCATATTTTAATATGAGATGTAAAAGGGGTTGATCGACGTCCCACCGTCAAAAAAAAAAAAATATTTTTTTGGACGAGATATCTCGTCAACGGCAGTCAACCGGGTTTTTTTTAAGACGAGATATCTCGTCAACGGCAGTGAACGTGTTAAAAAGGTCTTGGTATTGACTCCTGCATTATATACCCTGCTTTAGTTCGCATTTGTTGGGTCAAGTGAAATATTGTAGATTCACTTTAGATATTATATATCCATCCATCCATCCACCCACCCACCCATCAATCAATCAATCAATCAATCAATCAATCAATCAATCAATCAATCATTGATTTACTAGTGTATTTGGTGTGTGTAAAGATGACATGCTGGTAAGAAGGAGGACTATGTCATCCTAGCATTGACCTACATCTCAAAAGAATTGAAACTGTGGAAAAACAAAGCCAGACAAATGCAGGTATAAATTCCATGGCAACCGAGGTAAATAACTACCAGTATATCTGCACCACAACAAGTGTTCCATCACCTGTGTGCCAGCCAGGTGTGCATGGAGGCTGTGGCAGTCATTTTCCTTCTGCTTGAGGTGAGGGGGAAGTTAGGTTAATGGAGCTAGCAAAACCGCAGCGTTAACAGTAACATTCTAGAATCTATAAATGGCCTGGTTTTAAAATGATATCAAACAACAGTCATGCATTATACAGTGGTTCCTGCAAACCCCCTCCCACAGTGTCAAGATGACTGCAGGCAGCAGGTAGAAGCTGGATAAAGAATGCTTGTGGAAATGCATGATGACTCATTATTATTTGTTGGGGGCAGCTGTCTGAAGATGTCTCAGGATGTCTCAGCTGTCTGAAGATGTCTCAGGGTGTCTCAGGATGTCTCAGCTGTCTGAAGATGTCTCAGGGTGTCTCAGGATGTCTCAGCTGTCTGAAGATGTCTCAGGATGTCTCAGCTGTCTGAAGATGTCTCAGGGTGTCTCAGGATGTCTCAGCTGTCTGAAGATGTCTCAGGGTGTCTCAGGATGTCTCAGCTGTCTGAAGATGTCTCAGGGTGTCTCAGGGTGTCTCAGGGTGTCTGAAGATGTCTGAAGATGTCTCAGGATGTCTCAGGATGTCTCAGCTGTCTGAAGATGTCTCAGGGTGTCTCAGGGTGTCTCAGGGTGTCTGAAGATGTCTGAAGATGTCTCAGGATGTCTCAGGATGTCTCAGCTGTCTGAAGATGTCTCAGGATGTCTCAGCTGTCTGAAGATGTCTCAGGATGTCTCAGGGTGTCTCAGCTGTCTGAAGATGGTTGAGAAGATGTGTTCACATACTTTGTTGTGCAGTCGCTCCAAAGGCTCCAGTAAACCTCACACCACCATCACCGAGGTGGACTGGTCATCCAGGGCAATAAATTCAATCATCTTCTCTCTCCTTTTTCCTGCTTTTGTGGTGTAATTTATCTTGTTTTTCGTCCTCTAATGTTTGCTGTGCCTGTGTGTGTGTGTGTGTGTGTGTGTGTGTGTGTGTGTGTGTGTGCAGACTTCTCTTGAGCTCTCTGTGAGAACGTGTCCTTCAAATGTTTCAGCAGAGTGCCTTGTTAAATCAGTAGTAAGCTATAGCTAAAGCTATCTTTCTCCCCTCTCTTTATCTATCTATCTATCTATCTATCTATCTATCTATCTATCTATCTATCTATCTATCTATCTATCTATCTGTCTGTCATACAGGACGAGTTTCATCCGTTCATTGAGGCCCTGCTGCCCCAGGTCCGTGCCTTCGCCTACACCTGGTTCAACCTCCAGGCCAGAAAAAGGAAATACTTCAAAAAGCACGAGAAGAGGATGACTAAAGAAGAAGAGAGAGCTGTCAAAGACGAACTCCTCGGCGAGAAAGCAGAGGTGGGATGCATGAGCAGATAGATGGACTGTAGATTGAGGACTTTTACATTTGATTTATTTCACAAATCAAATAGCCAAATGATTTGTCTTATTCAAATTGAATAGTCACACCAGTGTCTTGCAGTGTCGCAATAGGCCTGATATCAGAGGTAGTCTCTTAAAACAGACGGTTGGCTCTCGCAATTTTCGAATGCTTCCACCTAGGGGTGGGGGAGAAAATCGATACAGCATAGTATCGCAATATTTTGTGGGCTATATATCGCATTTTATCGAATGTCAAGTATTGTGATATTTTATTATACAAAATGTTAAGTGCATCATGCAACATTTATGACAGGTTTTTATGACAGTGTTGGTCAGTCTGTCTGTGCGTGACAATCCCATTTTGCTCCAATAAAAATGATTGAAGTGAGATAAACAGACTGGAAACTTTCCCTTTGGGGACATCATTTGCATTTGAAAAAAGGTAATAAATCACAATATATCGCAATACTAGCATATTGCAATACTATCGTATCGTGATTTAAGCATCGTGATAATATCATATCGTGGGGCATCTGGTGATTCCCACCCCTTCTGCCTAAACGTCTGTACTTCGAGCTGGGAAAACTGGGTCAAAACGGAAAGTGAAACTCAGGGAAAATAATGAGCGATGATGATAGGGGGATGTCCTGGATGTCGATCGTATTTCTCCTTCGAACTTCCTCTAGTCTGAAGCCAGTTTTTTCCTCGGATCACGCCCTCTTTTGAACTTGACTTTCATTTTGATGTCAACTAACACCTGTAAAGTTTCATGACTGCATCTTGCACGGTTTTGATGCTATCGTTCTGACAAAATCACACTAAATCAGACAGAGAAACAGATATAAACACCTGGCATAGTAGTCAAGACGGGTTCTGTGGTAGTTCCCCCTACAACAACTACTACACACACACACACGCACACGCACGCACGCACGCACGCACGCACGCACACGCACACACACACACACACACACACACACACACACACACACACACACACTCACAAGGTGAAAACAATACCAGCCCGTTGTCATGGCTGCTAATGACTTATTAACAGTGGAAAATGGTAG
>NC_139632.1:3664105-3671165 GCF_964638095.1 Poromitra crassiceps | reverse complement strand
TTTCAGTCCTAAATATCAAACATGTTTGATATGATCGGGACGGCCCCGATGAGGCTTTGAGCAGATCGGGAGGGTTAAGATTGGATCTGCAAACAGCTCACACTACAAGATAATCGGTGCCGAAAGTCGGGCCCGACCAAGCTTGGCAAGCTGCCAGGCCAGATTTCTCCTCCGATTCTCGGGAGGGGTGAATCGGGCATAAATCGGCCCGAAAATCCTGTAGTGTGAGCCAGCCTTTAGCCATTTTCACAATCATAGCTAATAGGCTAAATTCGGTATGTCAATAATCAACGAACGAGCAGCAAAAATGTCAACTCTTAGGAGTAGATCATAATATGTAGTAGGGCTGGGCGATATGACGATAAATTTCGTCTGGACGATAGAAAATGTATTTCGTATGATATGATGCTCTATCGTTTATATCGTTGTGTTGCAATCACACTCTTTACGGCAATATTGTCCGTCATTTGGATGACGCTGTGCTTTCTTCATTCTGTTTTCTTTTTACTCACGTCCACAGTCCACACATGCACCAGACTGTGTCAACAAGCCTGTTGTGTCCCTTTATAAGTGGCACAAATCAGCCGGTGAGTAGGCTAAAGAGCAGGAAGATGTTACCTCCACTCCGTCCGCCTAGCCTACCCAGGCATTTGCGCTGTGTTAAGTCCGCGTTTGATCCATATTTGCGTGTGTCCTCCTAACGTTAAACCTGGCAAAACATCTCCTCTCATCATCCCACGGAAATCCTGAGGGCTGACAACAAAACGTCTATCAACTAGTAGTAGGCTAGGGACTATGGTTGAAAATTAACCAAGCTGGCTAAACTGGCGCATTTACAGAAATGTTTATTAATGTGCACTGTCCCTGTAATTTTAAACTCAATAAATGAAAAATATCGTTAGCTTTAGCTTTTAGCTTTCCCTGTGTGAGTTGTGTTAGTTAACGTTGTTCTTCTTCTTCTACCGTTTTATTCTTCTTCTACTGAACATATAGGTATTTTGACATTGACTAAAGAAATACTGCCGCCTAGTGTCCACTTTTAGATATGATTCCAAATTAGTGCTTAAATCAAACACATCAAATGCTAGTGTCCTCTTTGAAAATCGAACTGGTGGCGTGGTTCAGTTTGTGTTTCATTCTACTGCCCTACAACTAATTATTATTATCTGTGTTGTAAAGAATAGCCATGCTTATCTGTATTCTGAATGCATGTATCCTTTGTGAAGTTTGACAACATTTTAACTGGTTCAACTGCTACATAAATAAATGGCCATGTGGTCATTTTATATAAACTATAAATAGAATTTACAGAAAATATGCTATATCGTGATATATATCGGTATCGGGATATGAAATAACTTATATCGGGATATGAGATTTTGGTCATATCGCCCAGCCCTAATATGTAGTAGTCCTTTTCATATACCGTAGTTCACCACTCTGTGTTTTGTGTGGAAGAAGATTAACAGGCGAAGCGATTGATTAAAAAAAAGTAACCAAATAACTGCTGATTTGTGTATTGGATTGTATGCCGAATTGAAGAGTATATATCCTAATATTTTATGAAAATCTGAAGTGATGTGTGAGGTTTGATGTGTGAGGTTTGATGTGTGAGGTTTGATGTGTGAGGTTTGATGTGTGAGGTTTGATGTGTGAGGTTTGCTGATAAGCAAAGTTGATCTTTGTGGAGGAGCTTGGCCTGGCGTCTTATCATACAGAATGTAGAACCTAACACCTTACTTGGACTACATTGTGAGGCATCTTAACTTATAAGTGCAATCGATGGCTATTATTATGCACCCCTAAGACATTTTGCGAGGCTATGTATTAAGTCCATCCATAGCATATATAGGCCAGTGGTTCTCAACCTGTGGTACGGGTACCACTGGTGGTACGCGCTGGGGGGGGGCACCCTCCCTCTCATATGGTGGTCATTTCTGAGGTGGTACTTGGTGTAAAAAGGGTTGAGAAGAAGCGGCTGTGATAGTGTGCATGTTGTATATTATGGGTACTAGTTTGGGGAGGTAGAGTCCAGCAGCTGCTGCAGCTTTAAGCCTGTTGTTTGGGATGGGCTGTACTCATAACGTCACTCCAGCTCTCTTTCTTTTATTCCTCCTCTCCTCCCTCCTCCTCTCCTTCCTTCTCTAAATGACACAGGCTCCGTCGTTACACCTCCGGCCATATTCTCCTCAAATTATTATAAAGTTCTATCTGTGTTTTTCTCCCCCCCCCCCCCCACTCCTCTGCGGGGGATTTTTTCCTCGCGCTCAACTTTTCTGGCGTGTCATCGTTTCTGGAGTTAACGCAGTGGAGTCATCCGAGGAGACCGGAGTGGAGCTCTCTCTCTCTCTCTCATGTGGAGCGGAGCTCTCTCTCTCTCTCCCTCTCTCTCATATGTGGATTTCTCAGAAACCCAGTTAAACGACCCAGGAAATCCACCAGGCACTGGAGATACCGCTGCTGCTGCTGCTGCTGCTGCTGCACAGAAGCAGTGGAGAGAGGAGCTCTGTTTCATTCAGACAAAAAGCACTGAAGAAACTGTGGAAATGTACTTTTTCATCCCAGCGATGTTTGTGCTCAAGTAAACGCCTGGCTGGCTCCAATATGATGTTTTCTCCCCTCTCTCTGTCTCAGGTAAAAACTATTTATGTGTTGCAGTAAAATAATTATTCATGACATTAGTAGAGTCGATTTGACTTTATTAGAGGATAATATAGGGTTGGACTTTCTACACAAAGTTGTAAGATGTCAACAATGAGCATTTGCAGTCGTTGTACACAGTGTGTGGGACAGGCCAGGATGTGAATCATCCTGTAATGAACAGGTAACCAGAGTGAAGAGGTGTAGGTTTGAACCATAGTATCCATGACTTGAAGTAACACAGATTGTGTGCGTTGACAGTTGGAACTAAAGGAGTGTTTGACACTGCATGTCAGTTAGCTTGTCTGCTTATTTGCTTGTGTGTGTGTGTGTGTGTGTGTGTCGTGCGCGCGCACGTGCGTGTGTGTTTTGTGTTGAGAAACATGAAGATGTTATGATATCCAGTATTGTAGTAGTAACATGAACACTAAGAAAACATGGCATTTCACAGAATTTCAACATCCTGAAATTCTAATTCAATCCCCCCTCCATTTTTTTTTCTTTTTTTCTTTTCAAATTCCACTTCCTCAGCTGAATTGGAATCAAGTTAATTCATGAATTGCAATTCCTAGAATACCCATTGCAAACCTTGCAATGGGTATACTACAAGACAGACAGACAGGCAGACAGACAGACAGACAGACAGACAGACAGACACACACACACACACACACACACGCACACACACACACACACACACACACACACACACACACACACACACACACACACACACACACACACACACACACATAACGGTGTGTGTGTGTGTGTGTGTGTGTGTGTGTGTGACGTGTCTACTAACTGTATTGGACCAGGGCTTCCTGACCTGAATATAGATTGCACCTTGTGGGTTGCCACATTTATTTATAACATACTGCCACTTATGACATCTGCAGACTCACCAGCAATCTGCGTGTGAGCCGCTTTAAGTCCCAAACTGTAGGCAGAAAGTTTAAACAACCATAAGTTTGTTGGTGTTGTTGATTAGGCTTTTCACAGACTAGTCATAGTCGACTAATCGATCATCTGTGGTTTTAGGAATAAACAATATAAATAAACAAACAAATAAATAAATACATTGAACATAGATTTGTTTCAACATTTTTTTTTTTTTTTTTTTAATCCTATAAGAATGTGCAGTGTCTGTCTGTGTGTGAACAGAATTGTGTTCGGCCACAGCTATTTTACATGCAATTAATTGCGCGGAATCTTTCAGGAAGTATAAAGAGCACCCCCTGGGCCCTGCGGGTGACCTAACGAGCCAGATTCAAACTTGGCCATGCTGCACAGCACAGTGCTGCGCAGCCACTGTGCTGCGCAGCCACTGTGCTGCGCAGCACTGTGCTGTGCAGACTCCACCATGCGCATCAGCCCGGGGGGGAGGTGGAGGGTCCACAGTCGGGCTGCAGTTGAGGCGAGATGTTTTTTTTTTTTTTTTTTTCCGTCAAACACATACAGTCTGCTCATGTTTGTGTATCTGTTGAGGAGCTGTTTTCCATGAATGATGGGTCTCAGGAACAAACAAGATGCAGAAATGTGTGTCCCCGCTGCTCCGGCCAGCCTGCTAGGCAGCACTAAAATGCAGTAGTCATGAACGCCTGCAGCCTATGAGCCAATATGGCACCTCAGCTTCATGATTTAGGATCGAGTGGAGAGAACCAGGGGACATCAGGGTTCCACCTAACCTTGCAAGCAAGGTTCTCTGGCGAGATTTTGCACTCAGAATGGTATTAATACCAGAAAGGTGTTAGTGAAAATAGAATGTGAAACTAACCCATCCATCTGGCAGCGTAATGTTAGGTTCAACCTAACATGATTCTAAAAGCCAGTACTGATGTTTTTAGACTGAAGCTGCAGATTCTTTATCTTTAAATTTGACTATTTTCATGTCCAAAAACTTACAACACATGCAAAGTATTCAGCATTATCTCTCTCTCTCTCTCTCCCCCACCCCCTCTCTCTCTTTTGTCAAGCCTCTGATTCACAGAACGTGCTGCTAAAATCACTGCTACTACTATTACTACTGTATCAGCCTGGACCCATCAGATCCCATTTTAATAAATGGATAATATTGGGTTGATATATACCTTAGTCTACCCCCACCATGGATCATCTGCAAGAAGGGTGGGGTTGCCAGATATGAGGCCAGAGCTCAGCGTTCATAATATTTACACTCGCTAACTGAATCAGGAATATACCACAACTACATCAAATACCAACCGCACTTCATTATATAACTTGCTTATTTTCCATCCACAGTGAAATACCCCAAATTAAATACATATTTACAGTGCAGAGTGGGTGTCAAAAGTCTACAAACCTTTCAAATATGCCTTGAAGCCAGAAATGCAAATCCATTAAATCAGACTTCACTTTCATTTGGAGAATGTATATCAAGCTAAAAACAAAACAAGACTAATCATTTGTTAGAAATGTTCAATTCAAATGGAAAATGAAGTCACCTTGCTTTGCCTCATAGCTCAGCTCTGCGGTTGAGTTAACTAATCACATTCCAAAGCACAAAGCTGATGAGTGTTTCTAATTAGATCAATTCAAAGCAGGATTTGACTGAAGCTTTCTGTTCTATATACTTTCTGTGTAATATTCAGGTCAATTGAACTCTAAATTATATAACATAATGATATACCTGTTTTCTCATGTCATGGTTTTTTTATCAATGAATGATGTGAACAGTCAGAGCCAATGTGCGTCCTGACTCCTGATTGGACGTTAACACAGGGTATCCGCGGGGTCTTGAAAAGTATTAAAAGTTGATACTGATGTAAATCAATTTAGGGAAAATTAAGACCCTTAAAAAGTATTAAAAAGTCTTAATTGCCATGTGAGAGGTATTCAATTGTGTAGCATATGTGCTGATGGTGTTAAATGAGCATATGATATCGTCCCATATCGATCGCAGACCCCAGAATTGAATCGATATCGTATCTCATGGCACACTTTGTGATATCGGAAAATATCGTATCGTTGTCCAAAGAATCTATATCATATTGTACTATCGTGATGAAACTTGTGATTTACACGCCTATCGTTGATGTGACGAAAATGGCGTTGAGGTCTTGAAAAAGTCTTAATTTAACTTGAACATCCCTGGATATACCCTGTGACACAGGTCTTCTCCATCACTTTGTTAACTGGACAGTTGATGTGTACAGGGCAGCTGTTGCCAGCAACTACTTAATGAGGCGACAGACTTTGAGGAGTTTTGAGGAGTCTTGTTTGTTGGTGTCACGACAGGAGGTATAAACGGGGACGAGGCTTTAGCTGGATCAGCTCTCTTCAACTTGACATGGGCCAGAATGAGTGACAGGAGACGGGCCAGAATGAGTGACAGGAGAGGAGAGAGGAGAGGGCAGTATTTCATCAGACTGAAGGCTCTGCTGGTTAATAGAGCCTATCACATCACATCAGTCACATCACATGATTGTTCATTTTTATTGATATTGATACCATTCTCAAGACTGCTTAACGATCCGAGTCTTTATCGACACTATCAATAATTTTGTATTATTTGGTAAAAAGACAAGATTATGTAAATAAATTCTACAGAACTGGTATTGCTTTTATTGCTTAACTGTGAGTCTGTGACTGTTTGATTCCTGAACAGAATGACAAGCCTAGCCTAGTCAGGCTATTTTTTTTTTTAAACTTAATGGCGGTTGGCAGGCAATTCAATTTAATTCTAAAACTTTAATCGGTGTATGTTTGTGTACCAGTGATTTGAGGTAAATGACATGACTGTTGTCTCTCAATATATAAAGTTATAGCTATAGGACCTGCTAGTCTTGATAGCAGTATCGATAAACTCAGACCTTATTGATTTTCAGGGTTTTGAGAAATTACCGATCGATATCTATCGATAATGGGTCTCAAATTATGTATATGTATATATTATGTGTATAATGGTATAATGTGTATAATGTATATAATGGGTTGGTCCTCAGGAACCTAAGTCTCTCCATCCGTATAACAGAGGTCATATCCGTCAGCCACAATTGAAAAGAGGGTGAAGAGGGGGACTCCTATTCCTTCAGGATAAGTTTCTTGGCAACAGTTGTCAACAGTTGGCAACAGAGACTGTTGCACAGCTGTAGGGAGGTTCAGAGAAGATGGTGAAAGGCTCTTTAACACATTCACTGCCAGCCGTTTTTTTTTTACTGTAGGTAGCTTCTGCCAAGGTTTTTTTTTGAGGATTCTGGCTCATCTTTCAACAGCCGAGGATTATTTTCTGCTAAGATTTTGTGAACACAAAATATCTCAAAAGAACTAATAGAATGTGTGCTTTCTCTGTCTAAAAGAGTTAGTTTGTAGAGTTAGTAGTTATGTAGGCATTAGCACTTGAAGACAGCATGGTTTCAGCGTCTGAAAATTTAAGCTGAGAAAAATGCCTTTTTGTGAA